>NC_133763.1:42511845-42820379 GCF_036562045.2 Rhinolophus sinicus | reverse complement strand
TTTCTGCTTGGGAGGACTAGGTCCTGTGTGACTGGATTTTCTAAGATAATTAAAAGTTTCATCAAAGAGGCCAACAAACAAAAAATTGTCCAAAAAATTACCTTAACTTGTGGATCTGAAGGGCAAGATGCTGGTATGACAGTGGTCCAATCTCTTGTGCCATTTATACCACAGCATTGCAGCTGAAAGCCAAACACCCCAAAAATATAATTGTTAGAAGTCAGCAGAAAGAAAACTCTGGGCCTCGGAGAAAAGATGGGCCCTTCACACTTCATTCTATAGCAAAAATCCAGAATTGGCCTGACTACTATAGCTCCTTTGAACAAAGTGTTTTCAAATCCATTATTTCATTTCATTCATATAGACTCCTTGAAGTACAGAGGGTATGTTTAGTTTATTCACACTTTACAGGTTGAAGATTAGATACACAGAGGACTTTATCATGAAGGGATTAGTCTGACCATAGGCAGACCCACCATCCAGTCTTAAGATCACAGAAAGTAGGACAATCAGACATCATGTGCTTGCTTACATGATGTAATAGGATATATCAGCTATGCTAGTCTCACTAGAAAGAAAACCTCCCTCAGGCTTCCAGATTCACAAATAAGGGAGATAAAGATTCTCTGACACTGAAATATCTTGAGGAAGAAACTAGCCAGATCCAGAAAGTGGGGATTCTACAGAACAAACAACCTCATTCATTCCCACAAATCAATAGCATGAACAAAGAGGAATACTTTATAAATTAAAAGAGATTTAGAGAGACATATCATCCAAATGTAACATGTGGACCTTGTTTGGACCTTGACCTGAAGAAACCAATTAAAACTAATTTTTTAGGTAGTTAGAAATATTTGATTGTAGATCATTTATTAGTGATATTGAGGAATTATTATAAAATTTTAGGTGTATTACAAACAAGTTATTTTACATGAAGTCTAAACAACACACTTCTAAATAACACATGGTCAAAGAAGAACAAATGTCAGGAAAAATTTTAAAATATTTTTTAAGTATATGGAAATGAAAATACAATGCATAAAAATCTGTGGAATTTAATAAGCAAAAGCAGTGCTTAGAGAAAAATGTATCTCATTGAATGCGAATATTAGAAAAGAAGAAAGATCTACAATCAGTAATCTAAGTGTCCACCTTAGGAAACTAAAAAAAGAAGAACAAATTAAATTCAAAGTAAGAAGAAAATAAATAGGAATTAGAGCAGAAATCTATGAAATTGGAAACAAGAAATCAATAGGGAAAATCAACAAAACCGAAAGGTGGTTCTTTGGAATGATTGATAAAATCAATAAGGTTCTAGCCAGGCTGAGTAAGAAAAAAAAGAGAAGACACAAATCACTAATATCAGAATAAAAGAGGGGTACAGATCCCATTGAAATTAAAATAATAATGAAGAAATACTATGAACAACTCTATGCCTACAAATTTGATAACCTACATGAAACAGACCAATTCCTTGAAAAATACAATCTACCAAACCTCATACAAAAAGAAATAGATGATTTGAATAGGCCTATATCCACTAAAGAAATAGAATCATAATATATAACCTTCCAAAACAGAAAGAACTAGGCCCATATGGGTTCATTGGTAAATTCCACCAAACATTTAAGGAAGAAATTACACCAATTCTCTATAACTCTTTCAGAGTATAGAAGCAGAGGGACTACTTCCTAACTCATTCTTTGAGGCTAGCATTACCCTAATACCAAAATCAGACAAAGACATAAGAAAAAAACAAAACTAAACTAGATATCAGTGTCTTTCATGAACATAGGTACAAAAATACTCAACAAAATATTAGCAAATTGAATAAAAAAGCATGAAGAGAATTATACACCATGACTAAATGGGATTTATACCAGGTATGTAAGACTGGTTCAACATTTAAAAATGAATAAACACTAGAGATCTACTGTACAAAATGGTACCTATAGTCAACAATAATGCGTTGTTAAGAATTGTTAAGAAGATAGATCTAATGTTAAATGTTCTCATCACAATAAAATTGAACCAAGACATGTTCAACATCGGAAAATCAATTAATGCAAGTTGTTGCAACAAAAGACTAAAAAAGAAAAATTACACAATCATATCAATAGATGCAGAAAAAGAATTTGCCGAATCCAAACCCCATTTATAATTTTTTAAATCCTCAAAAGGTTGGAATACTAGGGAACCTGCTTAACTTGATACAAAAATAATCTACAAAAAGCCCTGCAGTTAGCATCATACTTAATGGTGAGAGCTTGAAGCTTTCTCACTAAAATCAGGTATAAGGCACTCCTTTTTAACATCGTATTGGAAGTTCTTGTTAATGCAGTAAGGCAAGAAAAAGAAATAAAAGATATAAAATTCAAGAAGAAAGACATAAAACTGTTTTTGTTTGCAGATGATATGATCATCTATGAAGCAAATGTAAAATAATCAACATAAAACATCTAGTACTAACTAGTGATTATAGTCAGGTTGTAGGATATAAGGTTAATATGTAAAAGTCAATTGCTTTCCTATATGCCAACAATGAATATGAAATTTAAAACACAGTATTATTTATATTAGCACCCTCCCCTCCCCCCGAAAATAAAATACTTGGGTATAAATCTAACAAAGTATACATAGATCTATATGAGGAAAACTACAAAGCTCTGATAAACAAAATAAAAAAAGAACTAAGTAAATGGAGAGATGTTCCATGTTCATGGATAGGAAGACCCAATGTTGTTGGGATGTCAGTTCTTCACAACTGGATCTATAGATTCAATGCAGTCCTAATCAAAATTCCAGCAAGTTATTGTGTGGATATCAACCAACTGATTCTAAAATTTATATAGAGAAGCAAAGGATCCAGAACAACAAACACAATATTGAAGGACAAGAACAAAGCTGGAGAACTGATGCTACCCAACTTTAAGACTCACTATAAAACTACAGTAATCAAGACAGTATGGTACTGGCAAAAGAATAGACAAGTAGATCAATGGAATAGAATATAAAGCTCAGAAATAGGCTCGCATACATAGAGTCAACTGATTTTTGACAACGGAGCAAAGGTAATAAATTGGTTGAAGATAGTCTCTTCAACCAGTGGTGCTGGAACAAGTAGACATCCACATGCAAAAAAATGAATCTAGACAGAAACTTTACACTCTTCACAAAAATGAACTTAAAATGGATCATAGACCTACATGTAAAACACAAACCTATAAAACTTCTAGAAGATAATATAAGAAAAAATCTAGATGGCCTGGTTATGGAGATACCTTTTTAGAAACAACACCATAGGCATAATCCATGGAAAAAAAAAAGATAATCTGGATTTCATTAAAATTAAAAACTTCTCCTCTGCAAAAGACAATATCAAGAGAATTAGAAAAGAAGCCACGGCCTGGGAGAAAATATTACCATAAGACATATTTGAAAGAGGACTGTTGCCCGAAATATATAAAGCCCTCTGAAAACTCCACTGGAAAACAAACAAATTGATTATAAAATGAGACAAAGACCTTAACGGACACCAAAAAAGACAGATAGATGGCAAGTAAGCATATAAAAAGATTTTCATCATATATCATCAGGGAATTGCAAATTAAAAAAACAATGAGATATCATGGCACACCTATTAGAACGGACAAAACCTGGAACCCTGATACTAAATGCTGGTGAAGATGGGGAACAATGGGAACTCTCATTCATTGCTGGAGGGAATGCAAAATGGTACAGACACTTTGCAAGACAGTTTGGAAGTTTCTTACGAAACCAAACCTACTCTTACCATAGGATCCAACAACCATACGCCTTGGTATTTATCCACAGAAGTTGGAAACTTATGCCCACACACACAAAGAACTGCTCATGGATGTTTATGGCAGCCTTATTCATAATTTCCAAAACTTGGAAGCAACCAAGATGTCATTAAGTAGGGGAATGGATAAACTGTATTATATCCAGGTAATGGAATATTATTCAGTGCTAAAAAGAACTGAGCTACTCAGCCATGAAAAGACATGGAAGAAACTTAAATACATATTAGTAAGTGAAAGAAGCCAATTTGAAAATGTAACCTACTGTATGATTCCAACTCTATGACATTCTGGAAAAGGCAAAACTATGGAGCCAAAGAAAGATCAACAGTTTCCCCATATGGGAGTCGGAGGAGAGATGAACAGGCAGAACATAGAGGATTTTAGGGTAGTGAAACTATTCTGGGTGATATTATAATGACGGTTGTGTTTCATTACACATTTGTCCAAACACATAGAGTGTACAACCCCAAGAGAGAACCCTACTGTGAACTATGGACTTTGGGTGATAGGTTCATCCTTGGTTAAAAAAAAAGTATCATTCTGGTGAGTAATATTGACCATAGGCAAGACTGCGTATGTGTGGGACCAGAGGGTACTCGTATGTGGGAAATCTCTGTACCTCTCTCTCCATTCTGCTGTAAACCTAAAACTGCTCTAAAAAATAAATACTTTTTTTAAAAAAGTTATTATCTTTATATTTAACGGGTGAAATGATATAATATTTAGTATTTGCTTTAATATAGCCTAGCAAAAAAGCATAGGGGATTAGTTGAAATGACATTGGCAAAATGTTAACTGTTGAATCTGGGTGATAGGTACTCAGAGATTCATTTTGCTATCATTCTCTTTCCTTTTGTATTTGTCTGAAACCTCTATAATCCATAGGGTTTTAAACTGAATTAAAAAATCAAGAATTGCGGATTCAGAGTAGTGAAGTGACTTTCCCAAGGCCACCCAATCCTGGTCTCTGGGCGCTAATTCCTGTGGTGTTTCCTCTACTCCACACTAAGCAGACGTGGCAGGGCCACAGGAAGCGCCACGTGATCAAAGTGACATTGTCTGAGACGCAGACCCTGCCAGTGCCAGGCTGCATCCCTGACCCTTCTTTATCTCCCAACACACCAAGGCAGGAATGCAGAGTTAATCTATGTTTGTGGGTGTGGAGGGCGTCTAAGAACTGGGATGCTGGTGAGCTAGGTGACAAGCAAGATTTGGGTGACTCAGGAATTCAAAAGAGATTTCTTTGTCTGATATAGTTTCTGTTTCTAGGAAAAGTTTGGAAACTACACAAACTAATCTTGTGTGACACATGTGGGTCTTCCTTGCATCTTAGTGGGGCTTGAACAATAAGCCTATTGGAGTTGGTGAAAGATGAAAAAGAATATAGACAACTTTGTACCAATCAGACTGACTCCTATCCCTCCTGTTTGTGAAGCCAAGCATATTCTGGAACCCATAGGCTGTGGACCTTAGATTCTGACTTTCGAGAAAGGAAGTCCCCTCTAGCCCCTGAAACTGAGGTTGGAAAATTAGGTCAGGGTTGAGCTGAGGAAGATTCCATCTGTACTCACAAATCTCTGGATGGAGTCCCACGCCGCCCTGGTGCTATTGTCCGAGTGATATCGCTGGATACTGTCCGTCAGGCCATCAGCCACAGACTTCCTCAGCTGGGAAGGGCACGTTCCAGCAAAGGAGACATTGTAAAAAGGAGGTGAGTTCAAGGTGACTTTCTAGTGCAGGGTAGTGGTTCCGTTTGCTCTTCCCTTCCAAATGATCTCAGAGCTACAGAAGGGAAGGGAGGGGTTCTGGACATCTTTTTTATTTTATAAGAAGTGCTAAGGGTGAGATGGCATTGAAGGAAGAAGCACAAAATGGTCTCTTCTGCTTCCAGAACTCTGATTTTACAAAGGAGAAAAGGGGACAATCAAAGAACGGGCTTTCTTAGGCACTGAAACCTATTCTGTATCGCTAAACACATGGAGACAAGCAAGTAGGAGAAAGAGAAACTTGTTTTGACTGTTCTTGTACTCATCTTTCAAAACCCACTCAAATGCAATATCCTTCATGAAATATTTTTCTCTCCCAAATGATAATAAATCTCTCTTTCCTTCAACCTTCCACTTTGCTTCTCCCTCTGATTATAGGGTTTACTTTGTGTCAACTTCTTCTCCACTGCCCACTCCCCATCGCCAGCCATGCAACAGTGAGCTGCGTTCTTTATAACTTACCTTATGTTCATACGCGAAGAGCAGGATGGCCAAGGTCACCTCAGCAAGGAGAATAATCAGCAACAGGACAAAGAACTGGGGCAAAGCAGAAACATGCTCACCCCACTGAGCCCCGTTCTCCCCCTATTCCCACTGCATCCTGGGAGCATCCAGTCATGTGTTTGCACGGGTGTGGTAGGTTCTTATTCCTGCCTGCTTGGGCCGTCACCAGCTTTCTTTTGTTCTGGGAGAGGAATAGGTATTCTTTCCCTACAACTAGACTCCAAGACGGTAGCGGGCGGATCAGCTGTCTTCTAACTGCGTTCTTTCCTTCCCAAGTGCCTATCGAGCTCTACGTGCATAACGCATATTTGATACCATTTGTTGAATCAATGAAACAATTTTGGCATCAGCCTATCAAAACAGTGGAGCAAAAGACCAGGAAACTAAACCATGAATCCTCAGAGTTTGGGGCCTGGTCCTTTCTGCAAGAACAGGGCTATTTTGGGGTGGGGACAGGTGATGGTGGGAGTTGAGAGGAGCCCTGTACAGATGGGGAAAAGAGACGCTCTAATCATGGTTCTAATTCATATTTATCTCCATCTCTAGTTGCTTACTCCCTTTATTGTTAACAGACACAACAGAAAACACATTTTCACTTATTTCCGTTCCTTCACGTTTTTACCCCGACATGAATTTTGACTACTTAAAACCTTTTCCCCATGTCTATTATCTTCCATCTTTTGCCATTAGTCTGGGAACTCTCTGAGAACAGGGACTTTCTTATTCTATCTCTTGGCTCCAGTTTAAGAGTTGACCCATAAGGGAAAGAAGATTAACCCAATGACTTAAGAACCAAGGTGATAGAGCACCCACACTTACGGGTGGAGTGGCACTGTTATACCAAGCTCTGTCTTGTGTACACTGGAGAAATAAGTAGCTCTTTTTTCATAGAGATTACAGGCAAAATTGAAGCCTAAAGGTGCTCCTCGGAACAGTTACCTGACAGGGAACAACTGAAAAGCTCTCACATCTCATATTAGACCTCAATGGCTGTAGCCTGGGCCCCTGCCTGTACTGGGTCACTCACACTATGGCATATCTCATGCAGATATGAAATAGGGAAGCATCCTCTGCCATATCAGGAGGATTGCAGTATTCAGGAGAACCTAGAGAACTAGAGAACTAGTTGTTCCATTAGTTGGTGACTCTGAGTCAGATCCTGAAAATATATACTAATGGGAGGAGGATTTACGTAGATGGATGACACTTGATTTCAACCAGACTTGAAAAAGAAACGAAATGCTATGAATGGAAGTTGCAATGACAAAGGTTGTTGTTAATGGTGTAAAATGGATTCCAAAAAGGATAGCAATGCCCTCTCCCACCTATCTCTGGGACCTCAGTGAGAAACAAAATACTATTGGTCTAGATAGACTTGGTTGAGCTGAGATGCCAGTTTTAAGTTTCTATGATTTCCCCTTACCCATAGGTGAGCTGCCAAGAAACATCTTGCCTGGGGTTTAAGGCATCATGTCCCCCCACTTACGGTACCACATCAACTGTGAGAGACTCACCGACATAAGCAGGCACTTGTTCTCCTTGATGGAGCCCATGCAGCCCAGAAAAGCAACCACCATGATAATGGAGCCCACGATGACAAGCACATTGCCCAGCGTGAGGGAGGGGAGGCTATGGAAGAGCACCCCAACATTGTTGTGGATCAGGAGATATATCCCAAAGCCCAAAATGCAGCAGCCACAGAACTGAAAAGAAGAATCGCACAATATTCTACAGTCAAACATGGTTCTCGAGTATCTCCTTACATTCTCATGTAATTGAGATTAGAATCACCTTTTTCCATTGGCTCTATCAAGACTGATGAATAACCTCTTTACCCAGTTTTCCCCATGCACCTAGAAAACAGGTGACCCTAACATCTTCCTGTGATGTCTCACTCATGCCGCATCCTACCTATGTCAGATACCAGGGGAAGCTCACGCCTGTGAGTAACACAGTATCTTCATGCTTCCGATTCTCTACTCCTTGTTCCCTCAGCTGTTTACATATGGTCTTCCATTACACGTGGAAAGCACAACCGTGTAGAGGGGAGGCCGTGTTTGAGGAGTTCATCTTGCTGGGTAGAAAATTAGAGGAGCCAACTTTTAAGAACATTCTCCTACTGTGTTTCCCCGAAAATAAGATCAGGTCTCGTATTGAATTTTTCTCCAAAAGATGCATTAGGGCTTATGTTCAGGGGAATGCCATCCTGAAAAATCATGCTAGGGCTTATTTTCCAGTTAGGTCGTATTTTCGGGGAAACATGGTAGAAACAAATACTATCCCATCTTATATCTGTAATTCAATTGCTAAACCTCCCCAGAAAAGGTGACTTGCCTTTTAATCAGCTATTCTTCCAACAGGCCCAGGAGGGAAGAAAAAAGCTAGAAAGAGGTACTCAGTACACAGAATGTGGATATTCTCATCCATAGATGTCAGCAGTGAGCGGTAATCGCCTAAAGCCCCCAGAGAGAGAAACAGCATCCCCATAAAGAACCGCCCTGGTTACCTTTCAATTCTGCAAGCTTACACTGTGGCAAGATGGGAAGAGGGGAGGAAAGTATTTTCCCTTCTTCTTAGGCTGGGTATACTGCACATGACCCAGGCACACCTAAACTGCACTTCACACAATTCTCTTCAGCAGAGGAGAGAGAACTAGAGTGTAGCTGAGAGGTGGTGAGCTCAGCCATGCTCAGAAGAAACGCACTTACCCAAAAGAGCAAGTTGAAGAAAAACAGGACATACTTCAGCAATTTCAAGCTACTCATGCCCATGCTGGGATAGTCTTGCACTAAAACGTGTAAGGAAAAACAGGAAGTAAGTTACCTGACTCTGCAAGGTGGCTCCAAAAATCAGAGGGCACACATATTCAGCATTCAAGGATCTCCAGCCTTACCTTGGGTTTGAGCTATGACTTTTCTCTGGAAAGTTTCCCCAAACTCCCTGCTCTCTTAGTCTCTGAACTGAGGTATCAATAGACTCATCTTGGACACTCAGTTTTGCTCCAATTCAACAAACCAAGGATGCTTAACATGGAATGAAATGCTCTAGAAGTAAGCAATAGAGCCATTCTTGGAGGAGGGTGAGTCACAGTGACACACACGGGGCCAGTGCTCAAAGACTAGTGACTGGGCACTTACTCAAGATGGCAGCACTGGGGGCAGGGATAGGCTGTGGAGAAGGCCAGTGGCTGAATCAGCCATTTCCTTAGATGCCCTGAGATGAACAAGCATATTACTAGTGGTCTGTGAACCTCGCTACATGAAGGTGGTGGGAACATATTTATGCCTCCTTTATTCTTTTACTGAAGAGACATTTATGGTGTTTTTTGTTCTCAGATGCTGTGGGAGATGCAATCATGACTAAGCAGTAGCTATCCTCCAGAGACGTTAATCTTATAGCAGAGATAAAACTGACCAACAAATATCCAATGGAGAAATGAAAAGAGAGCTTGAATTTTTAAAAAAACATAATGTTTTTCTTGGTGAGGACATCAATATGCAAAATCTGGTCATCAATTCCCGAGATCCAGATGCACAATTTTGAATTTTCTCTCAGAAGTAATGGGGTGCTCTAGAGTGACTCATATTTTAAAACTACACATGAGGCTAATATACAGAACACAATGTCAATTTCTTTTTTTTTTCTCCCATTAGAACTATGCATTTTACTGGTGCATAGATTGCTTGTACAATCCATCGTACCCTCTTTGCTGTGTCAGGGTACCCAGAAATCAGATGGTCTTGAGAGACGATTCATCAGGCCGCAGATAAGCCTCAGGAGCCACTTCTGTTCCACAATAGAGCAATCTCTGTTGAAAAGACTAAATACTTATATCTGTTTCATACTGTTTTCCTCTTCCTTTATTTTGTCCTCTTTTCCTCCCTTTCTTGTCTTGACACTCAGAATTATTCCTAATTCTTCATCATAACTTTAACCAAGTTAAAGTTAGATTTTAAGTGTGTCCCAAGACCCCAAGTGGATGCCTGAAACTGTGGATAGTACCTAACCCTACGTGTACTATGTTTTTTTCTTTATATACATATATCTGTGATAAAGTTTAACTTGAAATTGGGTGCAGTAAGAGACTGACAGTAATAAGTAATCATAAAATAGAATATCATAACAATACACTATAATAAAAGTTATGTGAAAGTGGTCTCTTTCAGAACGTCTTACTGTACTGCACTCGCCCTTCTTGTGGTTATGGGAGCTGATACAATGCCTACGTGATAAGCTGAAGGGAGATGAATGACGTCGGCACAGACAGAGTGTTAGGCTACTGGATGGGTCACTATGATACTGGGACAGTGGATCTGATAACCAAGATGGGTATTAAGTGGCTAACAAGCAGGTAGCATATACAGTGTGGAGCCACTGGACAGAGGAATGATTCAGTGGGGACAGGGCAGGACGTCCCAGGTGGGACAGAGCAGGACGGTGCAGTTTAAAACTTACTAATTGTTTGTTTCTGGAATTTTCCATTTAATATTTCCAGACCATGGCTGACCATGGGTAACTAAAACCATGGAAAGTGAAATCAAGGATAAGAGGGGACTACTGTAGTTGAGAGATGAAAAACAAATGATGATTTACTACACAGGCTTTGAGGTCAAACTTAAAGTCTTAAACTCTCACAAATGCCACTAAACAGCTATATGAGGTTTGGAAACCTACTTAGCATTTCTAGTTACAATTTATTCCTATGTAAAATGGGGTAATACTTACACCTGAGAGGGTGGATGTGAACGTTTAATGATCTTACCACAGAAATTGACATATGGCCAATACTCAACAAATGGAACCCATGATTATTTAGTCTTAAAGGACCACTCTTGTTTCTCAAGAGTGGATGATATATTTGAGTGTCTCCCAGGCCTCTCAATATTGACCAAGTCTCTCGTAGACTGAGATGCATCTATGGAGAAATAATCTGATTCATTTTATCCAGAATTTTAAAATTAATTTAACCCTTAGGATGTCACATTTACCACTCTCCATCTCAAAATTCTTGAGAATTCTTACTGTATCCTTTTGCACAGTAATAAAAGATGGATATGTCAAGTCCCAAAGAATAGTACCAAATACCATGGGAATTCAAAAATTTTCAGCTGTATTAATGATGTAATTGACATTCAAATGAGTGTATTCCTTTAAGCAGCTAAACATTGACATTACTTCACAGACAGAAAGAAGAACCTCTTCTTTCACCATCCCTGATATTTTCAGTTACTCAGGTTCACACTAAATTAAAGGAGAAAAACTGCCCATTTGGTAAATAGTGTCACTACTTTTACCGCACACAATGATGGCCCCAGTTTCCATATATTCCCCCCTTCCCTTTATTCATTGTGACTGAACAGTTATTGAGTGCCTACCCTGTCACCCCTTCCAACTCCACTGCCTGGAAGAACTGACATGCCTCCACTGTCAAAGTCTGCAACTCCTAGCCCCATGACTCATGGCTCTGTGAGGAAACTCCCTGACGTCAGCTTCTAGGAAACCTCTGTGACCCAACTGCAGTTAGCGGTGGCCACCTCCCACAGCCCAACAGGAGGCCAAGGATTAAGGTTACACTTTAGTTTTCTCCAAGCAAAAAGTTTGAGAAGGTAAACCGTCTTGTGGATTTCTAGTTCAATCCCTCTCTTTTCTTTCACCCATACTTGCATGGCCATCCAATCTGGTCTTGAATTGAATTAAGTTTAAGTTCAAAACTAGATCTGTTTGATTCCATCTGTTGGCTGACGTGAGTGGCCGGTGGCCAGGGTGAGTGGCCGGCAGCCGGCGAGAGCTGCTGTGAGCTGCTGTGAGCGGCCGACCAACGACTGGCGACCGACTGCCTCAGCCGGGGGAGCGCAAGGCTCATAACACCAGCATGGGCCAGGGAGATGTGTCCTACACAACTAGACTGAGAAACAACGGCTTGAACCGGAGTTGGGGAGGGGGAGGAGGCAGAAGAAAGGGAGAGGAGGGAAAAAGAAGTGGCTAAGGTTGGACAGAAGCTTCAAGAAACTATCAATTCTTGATCTCCAGCTTTATCTGATCCAATCCTAGAGACAAATCTGGAGCCACAGCAAGATAGCTTTGGTGTTACACAGACTTTTTTATTTATGAGATACTAATAAGTGTTCCTCAAACAAAAACAAATGAAACAATAGGGAGTGAGAGGAATTTGTGATCAAATAATTTTGGAAGTAAATGGGATTAAATAAAAACAAGCCACAATAAAACAATAAACAGTTTTTTTTAATGAATGACCTCTGCTGAGAAACTTGTTATATGCTAATATACACTGTGGGTCACTAAGAAAAGTCTACTTATATAACTACAAACCCATTCTTATATTGAAGATTCCTTATTAATGGCTCAGAGAACATAGTGTTCCATGGCACACAGCTTGATAAACACTAGTAATGGAGTCAAACAGATCTAGTTTTTAATTCTGGCAGCGCTACCTGCCAGCAGCATGACCTTAGGCTACTCACTGAACCTCTCTAACTTTCACAATTTCCGCATCTTTAAAATGGTGACATCAATATCGGTTAAAAAAAAATTAAGGGTTGCACTGGCCCAGTGGCTTAGGTGGTTAGAGCTCCGTGCTCCTAACTCCGAAGGCTGCCGGTTCGATTCCCACATGGGCCGGTGGGCTCTCAACCACAAGGTTGCCAGTTCGATTCCTCGAGTCCTGCAAGGGATGGTGGGCTGCGCCCCCTGCAACTAAGATTGAACACGGCACCTTGAGCTGAGCTGTCGCTGAGCTCCCGGATGGCTCAGTTGGTTGGTGCACGTCCTCTCAACCACAAGGTTGCCAGTTCGACGCCCGCAAAGGATGGTGGGCTGCACCCCCTGCAACTAGCAACGGCAACTGGACCTTGAGCTGAGCTACGCCCTCCACAACTAAGATTGAAAGGACAACAACTTGACTTGGGTAGAGCTGATGAGTCGTGGGAAAAACACACTACTGTTCCCCAACAAAAAAAGTCCTGGAAGTACACACTGTTCCCCAATAAAGTCCTGTTCCCCTTCCCCCCCAAAAAAAAAACCTTAAAAAAAGAAAGTTTTTTCTAAACAGGAAAAAAAATGTGTTCTCTATGAGGGCCCCCAAATTAAGGCTCTCTTGCCAAAATAAATTTAGATCAATGATATAGTTCACTGAACCCTGAAAAAAATACCGAGTTCTTCATAAACATATTTTATTTATAATCCTCAGGTCAGCTCTGCAACTTTGGTGTCAATAGCCCCACTTTGCAAACAGGAAGTCCAAGGCTCAGACAGCCTAGATAATTGGTACGAGATCACCCCACTAATGATCAGCAGAGACAAGGGGCGGGCCAAGGTGTTTCAGCCTCCAGAGCCCACTCTCCTTTCACTGCTCCTCAATTCACTCGCTACAAAATGATGAGCCTCCAGGAGGACTCCCTTCATCTTTCGGTTTGCACCCCTGTGAGCAGTGGCTGAGGAGGGAGGGCGGGTTAGGCATGTATGTCTCTTCCAGGGAATAATAGGCAATTGTAGGGGGAGAGGTGATACGAAAAACAAAACAAAACCAACAACTTTTAGGCATTCATTGCCTCTCATCTCTCCATCACTTTGGCAACGGAATATGTCTGACATCTTATTCCTCCCTGATACTGTGGTCTGGTGAAATTTTTTTTCCCTTCAAGGCTGCTCTCAGGGGAGAGGAGTTGGTGATTCGTAGAAAAGAGAAAGAAGGAAGAAGCAAAGATGAGAGAAAAAAATGAAGAAAGACAAATCCAGATGATCTTGGAGGCTCATTTTCTACCATTTGGAAGTTTAGCAAGAGAATAGCTCAACAAAAAAAATCACAGATGCTACTAGCAAATGAGCTGAGACAGGGACCTTTATAACAAGACCAGTCTAAATCAGGAACAGTTACCTAAAACAGTTACCACTAATGCGGAGTCAGTAGACTAGAGCTTCTCTGTCCTTACTCTTAAAACGTGTAAAACTTTGCCGTGAAGTGTTCCTGTCTGAGAAGCCTATCCCTCATGCATGCAAGCACAGCCCAGTATGGACAAGGCTCTCTGTGGGATAACGGAAGCCACTTCTGTGGTTCGCCTATAAAAAGTTTGAATAACCAGAATCTAGTCATGAGGAAACATCAGACAAACCCAAAAAGAACATTCTGGAAAATAACTAGCCTGGAGGCTTCAAGAATATCAATGTCATAAGATACAAAGAAGGACTATTTCAGATAAAAGCAGACTAAAGAGACATGACAGTCAAAAGCAATGTATGATCAGAGACTTCCTTTTGGTATCAAGAATAATGGGGCAATTGGTAGACTCTGAATAAAATCTATGAATCGTCAGTACTACTGTACCAGTGTTCATTTTCAGATTTTGATCATTGTAAAGTGGTTATGGAAGAGCATGTTTTTGTTTGTAGAAAATACACACTAAAGCACAGAGTGGGAAAGGCTATCATGTCAGCAATTACCCTCAAATAAGAAAGCCAGGGAAGAATAAAGAAAATCTGGTAAAATGTTAATATTTGGGAAATCTGGGTGAAGGCAGTTCAGAAATTCTTGGTACTATTTCACAACTTTTCTATAAGTCTGAATTTTTGTAAAAATAGAAATTTTTAAAAAGACTTTAATATGAGTAATTGATTTAAAGGATTCTGATTTCAAAATCATTACAACTTAAGTCCCTGATAGTATAAATACTGAGAATCTACCATAGCTATTTTCAGAAGAACAAATCTCTGGATAATTCTTAAATGCTTCTGTTTGCTCCTATATAGAGTGAATATTAAATCATGAGTTCAAATTTACTTGGACAAATTTTAAAATATGTGAGGTGTCAAAATCATTTCTCACCCCTATTCCTCAACTAGTTCTCTTGAAATATAAAATGTCAACCAAAATTTTGACAAATTAAATGTATATTAAATATATGATTTGCTAGCTTATTGATTTCAGATCAACTGGATTTATAATTAAGTTGTATTTTTATTTCACTTAAGTTAAAATGCCCTGGAAATGTCTTTTTTTTTCTTTTCTGGAATGTGATACTCCTTTTAATTAAAAGTTGACGGAAATTTCTTGATGTGAACAAGAAACAAAGTCTAATGATGCCTATTTAATAAGAAGTCTATAAAAAAAAAGGGAGTATAGTGTGTGGATGAAACAGAAAATCATAGAGAATCGGGAAATAGTCTAAAAAACAAGTTTAGTAATTTTAGGACTTTGGACAAGTCACCTTATCTGGAAAATAAGTAGATTGGAATGTTACAATAATAGCTAATACAGAGGGTGCCAAAAAAATGTACACACATTTTAAGAAAGGAAAAAGACTATTAATATATATCGATAACAAAAGATGAATACAAGTCACGTGTGACTTCTGCAATTACAAGAGGTGCTCAAAGTGGTTCCCATCAGCATCCAGACACTTCTGATTATGGCGAACGGCTGTTTGAGCAACATTGACCAAAGTGTTAACATCTCTTAAAAATGTGTATGCGTGTTTGTTTTTGGCACCCCCAGTGTATCCTGGGCTGTCACTATGAGTTGGGCACTTTATTTGAATGTGAATAATCTCCAAGTTTCCTTTAAGTAACAACATTCTAAGACTTGGAATATAACACTTCTAGTTTAAATAATTATACAAATGTATCCTTGTGGCATCTTTTCTTTCCAACAATTCTTGGCCAGTACATATGATGTATAGAAGCTACGGCTACTACCATGTGCTGGTGAGATGGGGATGAAGGGCTTGCCTCTGGATCCCAACACAGACCCATGGTCTCCACTCTGAGTGACCATCCATTGGCTTTGGAAATGCATTCTCTTCTTCTTTCCCAAAGCCTACCTACAGACAGCCTTCCCAAACTGAGTCCCCAACCCCCAGATGCCATCCTCTCCTCCCGTGCCCCAGCAACCACCTGGAGGCCCGCTGTGCACAGTTGTCTGGTTTCTCTGTGTTACTTTCACTCCATCACTCTGCATCTGTGGTGGCAGCTGGGTCCTGGAGTACCCTGAGGGCAAGTGCCCAATCTCTAGGCCCAGGGTGATCTGCATACATCAGATTCTCACTTGGTACAGGAAGTGCTGTACCACAGGGCTGACTAATGTAGGAACACAAACCAAACCACCATAACTAAATCAACACAGCATTTCCTGGAACAGAAGCTGAGGGAAAAAGAATGGCTGTAACCTCACAAAAAGCTCCACCTTTCACTCTAGCACTGGAAAATCTAGGCTAAGGAGGAAAATATCTGCCTCTTCACCCTCATTTCAGGTCATAGTCCATCAATTCTGTCCTGTGGATATCTCAGGTATAGCCCCATCCAGGGCGAGGCCACCTGCCTGGTTAAGGATCTTGCCTTCCACTTTCAGGTGCTGGGATTCTAGAACCAAGGAAGAGAAATGGATCTCTACTTCCTGTGGCTCTGCAGTCATGGCTTGTCACGTTCCAGTCTTGCTTACTCTCATTTCTAACATACCTGGGGGTTCACAGGTTTTAAGTTTGCATATACTGTGCCCTGTCTTGAATGCCATTATGTCCAGTCTCCACAGCAAACTCATACTCCTTTGAAAATGGAGCCAAGCAGTCCCCCCTTCTCCCAGGGAGTCTTTGGCACATTCCTAAACTCCCCCTACATTTTGTGCACACACTCCCTCGATTAGAGAAAAGATCACATTTTGTTATATTTCTGTGTAGTATTTGTGTCTGTCCCCCATGCTGGACTCCACAATCACTTCGGATTTAATAACCACATCTGTTATCTTTGTGTCTCCAAGCACTTAGCACAATATCTAGCCACTGGTATGTTGCAAGATTGGAGTAAGGAAGAGGAAAAGGCCTCAGCTCCGAGTCTGAAGCCTTCTGAGTAGGCAGAGGTCAACCTGAGGACATAAGAAACTGAAGACCAACAGAGTTTGACCTCTCCAGTTTGTGTCTCCTGTCGAGTACCAAAGGGGAAATCCCTTAGGTAGTAATTGTGAAGGCCTATGTTTTGAATTGTTCCCTGTGGGTATAAAGGTGCCCAATCCTTTCATTTAAAGGCTAAATATTCTTAACCAGCCCACACAGGAAACATCACAGGAAACCATGTTTTAGCTCAGTCTCTGCTCCAACTAAACTGCAATTTCAAAACAGTGTACATTCTGCTAGAGATTGAGAAAGCAAAATTTCTTTGTTTAGCCAGCAGCTAAGATTCTGCTTTTGTTCAACTTTCTTCCAAAGCAGCTGTGTACATATCTAATATCTCTTTTCTCCTATGGGAGTTCCTTATGGGCAGGCCTATTTGCTGGACTACTGTCCTCCTAGCTTGCCACCACCGGTCCCCACCATCATCTTCCAAAGCCCAGTGCCTGGACCCAGAGGATACTCAACAGTTGATTGTTAAATGACTTTGTTGAAAAGTCTGGTCTTTATTTGTAAATTCAAGCCTCAGTAGCCCGAGGTGTTTTGGCCTTTCCACCCCTCCTTGTTGGTGGGTGGTTGTGATCCTAGGGAACTTTCCTGTCCCCTCCAGGAGAGATACTTGCAGGTCCTGGAAGGAGAAAGCTCTGAGTTAGAGTCCTTCTGGTGACCTGACCTAGCAATGGTGGTGGTCACAGAAAGCCAGGACCAAATGTGGCTATGACTTTCTGAGTCTATGACACCTCAATCACTAGTTATAGGGCATGAATTAGAAATATTGCAATATCAAGTTTCATTGATTGGTGCATGTTATATTTATTAACATGCTTTGCACACCGAGGGTAAATGTATTTGGGGGAACTCTGATGATCACAACGCACTTCCTGTCATTTGAAAACAGCCATTCTAATCATCTCTTAGAGGCGTCTAAATTTCGCCTCTTGAAACATAGGTACTGACCACGCCGTCTGTTCCTGGCTGAGCTGGGTGTTGTGATTTGCAGCAGTCCTCGTATTTAGTGGGAGTCACTAAGTTTACTTTTGAAATTTTCTCAAATGAAGTAGACCTACATCTCCCAGCTGCATTTCTAAATGGCTCTGGCTGTTGGTTCTCTCCTTACTTGAAAATCACAAGACCAATCTTCTAAAGACCAAACCATGTAGGAAATCTCCCCAACGTCATCTCACACAGGCAGCTCCAGGCATCGTAAATGGCCACACACAGAAATTCAAGTTTGGAAGCAATTTAAGGATAGGAATGTCCTGACCCAAAGAGATATCGGAAAATGGGAACGTGCTTAATTCTGGCCTGATTGCCTTTAGAGGGTTACTAGGATCTTGCTGATTCTTTTACTTCCTGCATAATATTTGTGAAACAGAAGCAGGAGATTTTAGAGTCACTAGCGAGGTATATGGAGACCCCTAAGAAGATACCCTCTCCCACATGGTTCATCTCTGCTCTCAAACCAGATTAAAATGTCACCAATCTTACCTTTTGCAGGCACTTTTCCTCAGTCCTTTAGACTTGATGATTGTCCTTTAGGTGGCTGCGACAAAGCTGTTACAACGGAAGTCCGGAGCTATTTGTGTAAAAGGAGAAGTGAAGGAGGAATAAATGTGAACATACTGCGACAACAGGAAGTCCATATGTGGAGAGGGAGGAAGTGAGCCTGGGCCCGCCCTTTTAAGCTTCAGAGATGCAATCCTTCCCCTGTGGCTTTTTAGAAGCTCGTTCCCATGACCCACCCAAACGGGTTTCTATGAAACACAGGAAAACTCAAAGACCAAGTTGGTTCAGACACTGATCTGTGAGTACGGTGAGTTCTTGGATGATTTGGGCATCAATTTTCCTCTAGAAAAGGACAGTGCTTTTCAATCAAGGTGGCACCTCAGAATTACCTGCGAGTCTGTTCAAGAATGAGTTTGTCTGGCCCCACCGCCAGAGTTCCTTATTCAAGTAGATTGAGACTAGAGTGCAATCCAAGAATTAAAATTTTAAAAAGTTTTCTAGGACTGAGACTTAGGAATGTCTGTTAAGCCAAGTCCACCTTCTTCCCACCTTTCCTCCAACTGCCTTGCAGAAATCTCGTCTCCAGTTGGATTGGGCCACCATTTTCAGACTGTTGTGTCTCAGGAGCTGGACTGTCCTTACGTAAGGCAATTGTTGAAGGCAACCCCCAAGGCACAATCCAAGGGACACTGGTAGAAATGATTTGGTTAATAGAAGGACCCCCAGATTTAGAGCCCAAAGATCTGGGTTTCAGTCCCAGCTTTATCTCTGCTAGCTGTGAGATACCAAGCAAATCTCAACCCCTCAGCTGCAGTTTATTAATAGTAATGTAAATATAATATAAATGGAGCCACTTTGAAAGGGAGTTGGCGCTGCCATCCCAAGGAACTGCCTTGCGCTTTTACAATTCAAACCTTCAGAATGTTAAAGCTGGGAAAAACAACCTTTGGCCTGGGCCTAAAACAGTACTGTATTCCAAACAATTGTTTGCAGAGATAACAAGAAAGCAGACAGTATAACGACCAGACTAAATATTAAAGACATTCTTTATAATTAGCATCACTGTGTTAGCTTCTCTGCACCCATAGAAATGCCTTCCTTTGCTTATTAACACCCATGAAGATTCCTTCCTTCTAGTCATGTAATTGTTCCCCTTCCATTTCTCATCAATACCCCTTGCCTTCACATCCTAACCAGAACACTTTTTGGGCTTCTGCCTGGATCAGTAATTCTTGAATAGCTATTCTCTTGGATCTCAAATAAATGCTTGTTGCCTCTCACTTTGGCCCTTTATTTTCAGGTCAACAGTAGCATCTAATTATAATCCTACTACCGTGTTTCCCCGAAAATAAGACCTATCCTGAAAATAAGCCCCACTTAAGATCGTCAGCCAGATGGATGCATTTAGTACGTTGTGACGATGTTCCAGAAGATGACATGAGTGTATTTGAATACATCTAGATTGTTGTACATGAAAAAATAAGACATCCCCTGAAAATATGCCCTAATGCGTCTTTTGGAGCAAAAATTAATGTAAGACCCAGTCTTATTTTCGGGGAAATACGGTAGATGTTAATGTTATATCCCCATTTCCTGGTGAAAAAACAAGAGGCTCAAAGAGATTAGATAACTTGTCCAAGAATACACAACTAAGAAATGACAGAGCTGGGACTCAAAGTCAAAGTCACAGAGACTGCTGTATGACCAGATTTTGAAAAATATGTTTCCAGTTTTCACTCTATTGTATCCACTGGGATTTTCTTAGACTGAAAGAATCAAGGGACTAGATAATAACCCTAATGTATTCCTAGTCAGCTGTGAACTTGGGACCAATCACTGAGCCACATTGTTTTCATCTGATAAATGAGGAGATGGATACTTTCCCTGGTGCTTGACTTAGAAGCATGCACCTGGGAAACTTGGCTCTTTCTGTTTTCCTTCACCCTGAGACACTCAGATTCTGGAATAACCTCTGACCAGGGCAGGCTTATGGGAAAGCTGAGTGAATCAAAGATGGAAATGTTCTTCACTGCAGAACTTGTCAGTCCTTGATATTTTCTTAATATTCTTTAAATATGCAGATTTTCCCAAACTTATTTGGTCATAGAAGAATATGTGTGTGTGTGTGTCTGTGTGTGGTTGTGTGTGGTTTTCCCCAAGGAACAATTTTTCAGTGTGACTCTACCTTAGGAAATGCTGTTATAAACTCTACTCTCCTGCGCTGGCAACAGCCTGAGGAATCACTGTCCCTCCCTTGGGGCTGCTGTCACACTGACAGAACCCTGAAGTGGAGTTGATGAGGAACAACTTCTTGCTTGACTCACATTTTCTGTCATCTCCTTCCTCCCGACGGGGTTGATGGCTATCTCTGTACCAAAGATGCACAAATCTGTATGTGCACATCGGTCTCACATTCGTGCTCCACACAGGCACCGGAAGTCCAGTGTCCAAAATTCACCTTAGCAAACTCAGCATCCTCCCCCTCAGGCCTGCTCTCCACCCTTCAGCACCACCTCAGGGAAAGGCCTGAATAACTTCCCTGTTGCCCACGTCATAAACCAGGAGGTTTCTTAGGCTACTCTCTCTCCCACACCACCATGTATTAGTCTTAAAAACGGATTCAAGAAGACAATTTAGGCGATACAAACACATTTTATTTAACCCTTCGTAAAGTGGACAGTCTCCATTTGGAAAATTACAAAACAGGAAGAAGGTAGGAAGATTTTATATGGTTTAGGAACAAGGAAGAGAAAAATAGTAAATATCTGATTGGCTGGGGCCAATAACCGTCGTTATCCTTGTTTGGGAGGAGAAGGCCCCGAGTTGGCTTGGAGCTTAGGTATCGGCTGACTGGACATATTGCATTTCTAGTCAAGAGGAGCGTTTACAGGGACACACAAATCACCTAAGTCTCAGTTTGTTTGCATGGTACCAGGGCAGGAGTGGCCCTATCTTGTTCCTAGAAAGTTATTTCAACAATATCAACCATGTCTTTTAAATTATACCTTTCCTAAATATTTCTCAATCAGGCCACTTTCTCCAACTCCAAAGCCACTTACATCAATCCTTGTCTCTCACCTGGGTTACTGGAGTCCAGCCTCCTTCAAGATCAACTTGGATGTTTTCTCTCTTAGCCCTAAGAAGGAGAGCCTTCTAAAAATACAAATTTAATTATGTCACTTTCCAGTTTAAAACTATTTAATGGCTTCCCATAGGTTTTAAGCAGCTGCTGTTAACTCCTAACGCTATCTCATCACGCCTTCTCCATCCCCACCTCCGTTGTCCCACCATGCTGAATTCCGAATTCCTTTGAGTGGCTTAACAAACTAATCTAGTTCATTGCCTCTCTCTCTCTCTCTCTCTCTCTCTCTCTCTCTCTCTCTCTCTCTCTCTCTCTCTCTCTCTCTCTCTCTCTCTCATATCCTCTCACCTCTTCATCTGACTAATTCCTACACATCTCCATCTCGGTTCCCTCAGGAAGCCCTCCACAGGACCAGTTGCTCCTGTCATGTGCTTCCATTGCCCATAGGCATCACCCGATCATTCACTGTTCACATAATTGTCTGTTTTCCCTACTAGACTCTAGCTGTGGTGGGAGGTTCTATGATTCTCTGTGTATGTTAAATGGTTGTGTCTGGCACATAGGAGTTGCTCTGTTAATATGTGAATAGCTTCAGGATGTGTGAGGCCTGCAAGTTAGGGGAACTAGAGATTTGGGTAAGGAGGAGAAAGAGAGGGGGGAGAGAGAGACAGAGAGAGACAGAGACAGAGAGGGAGAGAGTGAGAGGTAGAGTGAAAATCTATGGAGGGAAAAGTGGTTATTAGAGGGGGTTTTAGGAATATCAGGAAGAATATCGCAAGGCAAGAGCTGCTCATGGCAGAAATGGATGAGCCTTTTAGTGGAGAAAATTTTCCTTTAGTGTATTTCTCTCCATCATCCCATTGGGAAGGGTTGATCCAAGTGCTTGACAATCAGAAGCAGCTGTGGCCTAGAAAGGGTGGAGAATTGTATATCCACTTAGACCCAAACCTACAAGATTTCACTGAGAAGTAATGTGGTTTATGACCATCAAATATTTACAATCCATTTGGATATACAAGAAAAATAAAATGGAGAATAAGATAATATCAAGGCATCAAGGCAGCTCAAAAACATTGGGGAAAAAAAAAAGCTAAGTTAGGAAAGGAATCTCGCAATAGCTCAGACTCATGGCTTGGCCAGTGCATGGTGTATTGGTCGATGTGATAATAGAACCTGGGGATGTAGGAAGCATGCAGTTGGCCAGACAAAGAGTGGGAATATAAATTTTAGATGCTCCATTAGCATGCAGTAGTGCCAGCCCAAATGCATCCCGAATGGACAAAACCTCATACAGAAAAAAAGAGAGCATTGGGTTCTCATTTGGGCCTTCTTTTAAAGCATTCTGGATGAGTGAGTATGTCTTTATTATATTGAAAGTAGTCACTATTGAAATATGAAAAAAATACAGGTAGAATTCCCAAGCTTTTCCCATGAAAGTTACTCAAGTATGCACGAACATTAGAGCTGGAGAGGCATAGATGCTTGTGAGAATTGTAAGATTGGAAGCTTCAAATGGGAGATGAAAGTTAATTAGCATCATATTAGATTTTTGCTTATGGACTCTAAAATTAGAGTTGTGTAGAGAGTACAATAGAAGAATTTTAAAAAGCAAATTATCCATGTAATTTGATTGTGATTATGAGTTATAACTAAAAAAAAAAAAATGTGAGTGCTTAAAAGTCTAACCTTTGACTTCATATCGTTTTTTCTAGATATTTCTGGAATTTCAAAAAATCATTTATATTGAGAAATAAATTAAAAATTTGGGTTTCAGAAATTGCAGAGGTATTTTCTAGAGCCCATACTGTTCTTAGGGCCTGAATTAAGTAGCCATGACACATCACAGACATTACGTAAAACAGTGCAGAACTGTTTGGCAGTGTGGCATCTGGGACAGTAGTGCCCCAAGGGGCTGCCTTGGATGCAAGTCTGCCAATCCATGTCACATTGGACATGCCCCAAAGGCAAAGCAGTATTGTGGTTGGTTAAGGTAGCTGTAATACAAAACAAACTGTCTTAGACCATTTGGGCTGTTGTAACAAAAAAATACCACAGAATGGGTAGTTTTTAAACAATAAAAATTTATTTCTCACAATTCTAGAGGCTGGAAATCTCAGATCCAGTCACCAGCAGATTCAATGTCTGGTGAGAGTCTGCTTCCTGGTTCATAGATGGCTGTCTTCTTGCTGGGACCTTACCTGGTGGAAGGGGCAAAGGAGATCTCTGGCACCGCTTTGCTAAGGGCACTAATCTCATTCATGAGGGCTCCACCCCCACGACCTCATTATCTCCCAAAGGCCCCACCTACTAATACCATCACATTGGGAATTACGTTTCGATATATGAATTTGGGGAATGCAAACATTCAGTTTCTAGCACATACCCAGGAGAGAAAAACTGAATTATGGGATCTTAGAGTTAGGAGTATGATGTCATGGAAATAACAGAGAGCTGGAAACCAGAAGGCATTCACAGAGATACTTTGAAGAAGTCACTGGACATCTTTGAGTCTTGGTTTCTTCATCTGTGCTGTGGGGATAATTTCTACTTTATAGACAAATGAGGACCAAATGAGAAATGATGTGAAAAAGCTTTCTTTATAAGGCTTAAAGCATGAATAGTGATAATTAACCACAGTATATTCCTTAGAAAACACATAGCCAATCTTCCAGATTTTTCAGATTTGGAGCCTGGCGCCTAAAGTTATCAAAAGCCTTGCCTCAGGCCTGTCAGTTAGATAGGAACTAAGCAGATATCCCACCTCAGTGGTTAGGGAAAAGGTCAGACCCCAGGAGGATGCACAAGGTGTGGTCCCATCGTGCTGCAGGCTCTTGATTTCCACATGAAAGTTGTGACTCTCTCTTATTAAGGTCCCACCTTCTTGGAGCTCATGTGCGTGTGGATCAGTGAGAAACCACTGAGACTGCATGACACCGTGGGCGAGACTAGATGAGCTTTCTTGTCCTCCTGCCTGAGCTCAGAGATGGCAGGGTGACAAGTCTCCCTCCAAACACAGCTACTCTCTGTGATGACAGCAGTGGCCACCATCTCCTCTCCCAACTCCCTCATCCAGCCTCGACTGTACGTCTCTATCCCCTCCTGTACATCAGCAAAGGACTGCACGGCCTTGGGACGAGACTCAGGAACTCGTAGGTCATTGTGTACCCTTTCCTGCACTTCTCCTCAGAAGGGATCTAAGTCTGGGTGAAAAGAAGCCTTTTTTGCAGGCCAACACACTCCTGAGCCTCAAAGAACAAATATGTCAGGGTGCGGCCATGCTAACTGTGGGTATCCAGTACCCCACAAGAACAGAAGTCCTTTGTAAGCCAGGGAAGTCATTGGCAAGTGTTGCTTTTAGACTAACTTGTAGAAGAGAAGTCAGTTACAGAGATTCAGAGGCTTAAAAAATGCAGTGCAGGTCACGGTGACACACAAACTCACCCACAGGAGCTGGTCACCTTAGAAGCTCTGGCCTTGACCTTATAGGACATAAACTAATCCAAACACGACCTCTGTGTTTTTGTATATTTTTCCAGCAGGGAGAATAAGGGGAGCTATCATGAAAGGTCTAAGAAAAAAAGTGTGTGTGTATATTTGTGTATACTTATATAGCAGCAAAAGTCTTTATTCAAATAAAGTTTGAAATAGAACAGCAATAAATAAGGCAGATAAAAGTAGAACTGCGCAGCGAGCACAGGGTGGGGGGGCTCAGAGGCTGCTCATCCTCTTCCTCCCTTGGGTGTCTTCTTAGGACCTTTGCCCAAATCTAGGGATAGGAACCCACTGGTCCAGGCGACCAGACCCCTGGGTTCTTTGCCAGTGTTGGGTTTATTTTCAGTTGTGGGACCAGGGCTTCTCCAGTCCTGTAGACGTCGCTAACTTGGAAAGAGACTCCCCAGGCTTTATGTTTTATTGCCATAGATCAATGGCAGGAGGAAACCAATTCTCCACCCAATAGCTGCTCTTCCCCATGTGTGGGGATGGGAGTTGTTGTGGCTTCCGGCAGAAGGAATGATGGGGAAATGATTCTCCCAGTTGACAGCAAGCATGCTGGCCACGCACATCCTGAGGCTCTGTTACCTGACTGGAGGTTGGGCACGTATAAGATGTGCAATGTGGGCCTTGGGCTGGCAGGGGATACCCCGGGCTCCGGCATGTACCATGGTACAGTACACGCCCTCCTGGCCAAGTGTAACAGAACAGCGATCCTACAGGCAATTCTGGCATATCCAAGGAGAGTTCCTTATGTGTCCCTGGGTAAGGAGAAAAGCCACTGCACTGGTAAGTCATTTGGCATATGGGTAAGATGCCTGGCCCCAGAAACAGAAGTACTGGTCTATAATCATGCAGGGAAAGTCCACTTAATTCCCCCAGGGTGTCACTTCCCTATCTGTGAGAGAAGATAGACTGACTAATACACACATTTTTCTCTGGGCCTTAAAAATTCTGAATATTTATTACTTTACAATATAAAAAAATGAATTCTTGCTACATAATCGTTGGGCTGGGATTTAGTGAAGAAGGTGGAAACTAGGAGAAAAGTTACAAGAGCTTCCATTTACTGAGCTGTTCCTGTGGGCCAGACAGTGCACTGTACATGTTCTTACTTGGTGGCAGTGTGAGGTAGGCATGGCATTTCCTCCTTTACAGATTAGAAAGGCTAAGATGGGTGAGTTTAGGTAACTTGCCCAAAGCATACTGCCAGAAAGTAACAGAACGTGCATCTCAAACTTGCCCGTGACATAAAGCCTGCTCTCCTATCTAGCCATCCAGCTTTCCCAGAGCTAATCTGACATGAACACTTGTCACAGATGAGGCATCAGTGGGTAGTTGAAAGCTGGCTTTTATTTTCCACCGGAGTGCCATAGGAAGACCTCATAATATTTTTCTCGTGTAAAGAGGAGCAAGAAGACAGCAATTTTCTCTTCATAAGACAAAGCCTGAGAATGCTTTCAAGACACCCAGCACCGGCTCATCTGTGTCGTTTCCAGTGAGGGTTTTGTGAAACCCCCATGAATAGTGAGCATAATCTCTTTGCTAAACTCAAAAAAAAGAGAAAAGCTTCAACAAAAAAGTTTAGGCAAGAGATAATCCTGTCCTCGGCACTGGGGCAGCACAATCTGTCAGAGCCAGACCAGGAAGCACGCAGCATGTGAGTGTACAATGCTGACCTCAGCTTCTCTGCTCTGAAGTTAACTCAGCTCTTCAGAGCTTCATGGAGCAAAGAACAAACACATGCCCACCACACCCTGTGTTCTAATTCTGAGAGCGTGTGCCAGCAGGAAGGGGAGCAAGTTCAGGCAAGATCCTGGCAGGGCCTGGAGAAGGGGGTGGCACTCAATAAATAGGAAGCCCCAGCTTCCAACCGCGCCTGCCACCATAGCAGCAGGAGAAATGGAGCACTGCAGAATTTGGCGTGGGTCCTTTGCCTCGCCTCATTACCCCAAATCTTCATTTCCCATTTCCAAGTCCCAGAGTGCAAAGCATTCGAAAATGCTTTGCTGAGGCCCCATCTACTTCAGAGAAAGAAACTGGTGTATAATTAACATCTTATAATTATTATTACTGTTGTTATTTTTAAAATAAGTTTATTTTTAGAGTAGTTTTAGGTTCTCAGCAACATTGAGGGGAAAGTACAGAGGTTTTCTGTATAACCTCTGCCCCCACACTTGCATAGCTTTCCCCACTATCAACATCCCCACCAGAGCGGGACATTTGTTACAACCGATGACCCTACGTTGACAATTATCACCCAGCATCCATACTCTACGTTATGGTTCAGTCTTGGTGTTGCACGTTCTAGGTATTCTGACACGTGTATAATGACATGCATCCACCATTACGGTAGCATACGGAATTGTCCCACTGCCTAAAAATCCTCTGTGTTCTGCCTAGTCTTTCCTCCCTCCCCCAAGCCCCAGCCTGTGGCAACCACTGATTTTTCTTTTTTTCAATTTTTAACAATTTCTTTTTAAATTACTGTTGACATCTATACAACATTATATTAGTTTCAGGTGTACAAAACAACGTAGTGATTAGACATTTCTATACCTCACAAAGTGATCACCCCAATACGTCTCTTACCCATCTGACATTGTACATAGTTATTACAATATTATTGGCTATATTCCTTATGCTGTCCTATCCCTGTGACTATTTTTTTCAATTATATTTGACATTCAATATTATTTTACATTAGTTTCAGGGGTATAGCCTAGACCCACTAGTCTTTTTACCGTCTCCATAGTTTTGCCTTTTCCAGAACATCATATAGTTGAAATCATGTAGTATGAAGCCTTTTCAGACTGGCTTTTCTCACTTAGTAATATGCATTTAAGTTTCTTCCATGTCTTTTCATGGCTTGACAGCTCATTTATTTTTAGTACTGAATAATATTTCGTTGTATGGATGTACCAGTTTATTTTTCCATTCATCTACTGAATGACAACCTGGTTGTTTCCAAGTTTGGGCCATCATGAATAAAGCTGTTATAAATATCCATGAGCGGTTTTTGTGTAGACATAAGTTTTCAATTCATTTGGGTAAAAACCAAGGAGTGTAGTTGCTCAATCAGATGGTAAAAGTCTGTTTAGTTTTGTAAGAAACTTCCAAACTGTCTTCCAAAGCGTCTGTACCATGTTGCATCCCCACCAGCAATGAATGAGAGTTCCCGTTGCTCCCTATCCTCACCAGCATTTGGTGGTGTCAGCGTCCTGGATTTTTGTCATTCTAATAGGTGTGTAGTGGTCATTTAATTATTTTAAATTTCGAATCACAAGTGTAATTTTATATTTATAGATGTAGTTTTACATTAGTTATTTAATCAATGTTTGTCTTCCCCATATAGACTGAGTTTTGTGAGAGCAAAGATTGTCTGTTTTTATTTGTTTATCACTTAGATGTAGCACAATTCCTTGGATGTAGTAGACCCTCAATGAATACCTGAATGAATGAGTGACCGGTCTTACCAGCTCATTTTGGATGTGAGCTTTTACATAAGGATCCAGGTCTACCGAACATGATGATACAGAATTTGACCTGTTTAGACCATTGCTGGGATACCAACCAGTTCACCAGAAGCTGTCAGAATGCAGCAGTGTCCACGGCCATATTTAGAGGCATCTGGTCATCTGGCTTTGGTAGCTCCTGGTTTAGGTAGTTACCTTTTATATAAAATCTAAGTGACTCAATCCAGTTCATCAACCCTTGGAAAAATATGGCATTTTTCCTGTTTTGCTTCATCTGAGGAAACCTGGCTTCTTACTTAAGCACTTCTTTAGGGCTTCATGAATGTCTCTGTTTCTTAGGCTGTAGATTATGGGGTTGAACATGGGTGTCAGGATGGTATAGAGCAAAGAGGACCCTTTGCGCAAAAGTTGGGATGAGTTGGCCGAGGGCACAAGGTACGTGGCAATCAAGGTCCCATAAAACATCGTGACCATGGTGAGGTGTGAGGAGCAAGTAGAGAAGGCCTTTTGCCGACCTGTGCCAGGTGGAATTCTTAGGATAGCAGCAAGAATGCAGGAGTAAGATGCTGTGATGAGGAGAAATGGGACCAGAGTCACTGCAGAAGAGGTGGCATAAGCGATGGTTTCAGTCAGTGAGGTGTCCATGCAGGAGAGACGAACCAGAGGAGTAAAGTCGCAAAAGAAGTGATCGATTTCATTGGGTCCACAGAAGGTTTGTCTAGACAGTAAGACCATAGTGATTGCTGTCAGGAGGAAACAGCAGAGCCAAGAGCTGGCAGCCAGCCTAACGCACAGGGGGCCAGTCATGAGGAAGGGATAGTGGAGAGGTTGACAGATGGCCAGGTAGCGGTCGTAGGACATCACAGCAAGCAAGAGACACTCTGTTGCAGCCAGGGATCCGAAGAAATAAAATTGGGCCAGACAGCCAGCCACAGAGATAGTTTTCTGTTCAGCTATGAGAATTAGCAACATCTTGGGGACAATGTTGGTGGTATACCAGATCTCCAGAAAGGACAAATTCACTAGGAAGAAGTACATGGGGGTGTGGAGGTGATGGTTGAACAAAACTAGCAGGACAATGAGGAGGTTTCCAGAAACAATTAAGAGGTAGAAAACTACAAACATCATAAAGAGGAAAATATTTAGCTGTCGGATGGAGGAAAATCCTCTAAGCACAAATTCCGTTATTGTTGATTGGTTTTCCCAGGACAAGATCACCATGCCTTGGCTTCCTTAGGGGCATAACATGCAAAATGCAGAAAATTCTAGCTTACACATAGAGCATGGACTGAGAGAGATGATATTCATGCCCCACTCAAGTTTTTGGAAGTTCTTTTTATTTGGGTAGAGAAGTATCATCCTTTTTCCCCCAAGGCCTGAAGTGGGAAACAAAAGAATTTGGAATAAGGACTTGTGATGACGTCAACTTCCTCTCTCACCACCACCACCTTTTTTTCCCACCTGTATCTTCACTTCATCAAGAACAATGTCAGGCTTTGTCAGCAGGAAATAGAAGGAAGGAGAAGAGGAAAACAAAGGGAAGGAAGGACAAAGAAAAAAGAAAAAGTATCACCTGCTCGATGCCCTTCCTGAACGGACTATGGTAGCTTGGGGAGGAATGGGGAAAAACAGGAAGAAGATCTAAAAGGAAGATGGGCACATTTTGGAGGGTTTGTGAACTCTCACATAGGACCTAGAGGATCAAGGGCCCAGGGAATCCTTCCTCTCCTACCTCTTTAGGGAAATGCCCCCCATTATATCTCTTAGGCATTCCTCTCCTTTCAGCTTCTTAGTGAGTTGAGAGTTAAGTTTCTTATTTTTGTTTTTGTTTCCTTGATACTAGCAGGAGAAAATCATGTGAGTGACATTTGAGATTCTCTAATTCTGAGGTGAGCGCCCGTGCTGGTGTAACCCCAGGGCAGCAGTGCTTCCTCTCACAATTGTAAGTAGGTAAAAAATCAGGCCATTGAAAAGGTTTTATCTAGGGCTTCAGTAAAAGGGAAAAGAAGATTCAGAACCAGGTGGCCCTCAGGCACTATGTGCCAGCAACCGATTCAGTATAAGACAGCCACAGGGTCTTGGGAGTGAGAAAAGGAACGCCAACTCTCCCACTCAATTCTATGCTGGTCCAAGCCATCTATCTCACCACAAGGCTCAGGGCATAAAGAGAAACTGCCCAGAAAACACTGCCATGCAGAGTTGGAGGCTGAAATCACTTTATTATTCTCAACCCCTTTGTACTGGATCTACCTCTCCTTAATTACGGACGGACCCAATTGCTGCAAGTAAGCAAGTGGAGATGGGAAAACCTACTTGCAGATAAAGAAAGCACTGTGTGGGTGTAATAATGAGGCAATTACCATGAGTAGCCAATAACCCTAAACAAAGCCAGGGGCTCTGCTTTATGAGTCAGGCTTTGAGTGAGTAGTTTAACTTTTCTGAGACAGCTTGTCATCTGTAAAATGGGACACAGGATGGGAGGACTTAACATGTGTGCAAAAAGCATATAAACACAAAGATTGGGACATCACTGCTGCTCCGGGCTGCCAACATTCCTGAAGTTCACCAAGAATTGCCTTGACTTTGAAGGGGTCATTGGCAACAAATCCCAGTTTCTTTTGCCACGTCGCGCAGTGTTTTGTGCATGCAATTGTGTGAGGAATCAAGTTCTTCCTGCTTTTCTTATCATACGAACAGCCTCTGGCAGTACACCCATTCCATTCGGAATTGACCAAGTGTCCTAGGCAGCATTCTGTGGCACCATACTTCCAGCTTTCCAAGTGGCTCACAGAACTAACCCTGAATCTGTGCTGACCGATAGTCCTGGTGCCCCAGGGATGCCCGGACGCTGAGCTCACTGAATGGAGCATGGGTGAAGGCACGAAGAGAGGACGGTTCTTCATCCCTTGCAAAGCACAACTACGTAAGGATCTGAGATCTCAGAGTGGGAGGCTTCGGTCCTCACAGTACACAGACGGACTCCTGGACGGTGCTGCTGCTACTGTGGCTATTGGGGACGGGGAGGATTCCCTCCCTCTAGTCTCCATGAGTCCTTATGGCTGGACTTATAATTGGCACAAGACCAGATTGACAGGAGGAAAACACAATCTAAGATATGCCCACGGGACATCATAAATGATGATGCTCTCTGCAGTGAGGAAGCAGCCGGCTTTGTATACTTTGTAGACAAAGAAACAATTCATTTGTGAAGAAACAACAGGGTGAAGACACGTAGGTTTGGGTGCTCATTACTGAGGAATCTAAACTAAGTTTGGGCTTGGGTAGTAAATTAGTAAAGGAGTAACAAGCTTTGTTTAAGCGAGCTTTTTGGCTCTGGATTCCTTACCTCTAGCAATAAGGGTGTGTCTCTCAGCCCCTCTGCAGCAAGGAGGGCCCCCTTCACGGGGTAGATTGATTTCTTGCATTCAGGAAGACAATGGAGGGTCAGTGTGCCCTTCTTGCCCTGGCTGCTTGTCAAGCAACTTTAATACAGAGTAATCAATGTGCTGTTGGGGGATATTTGGGGGCTGCCTGTCCTGGGCCCCAACACTGCCAATGATATTACTTGATCCCAGGCACGAAAAATGTATAACTCACTCAATCATCACAACAATGCCATGTGGTGAGTACGCTTATGATCTCCCTCTCCAGATGGAGTCATAGAGGAGGTAAATAATTTCCCTGTGGTCATCAGCTAGGACGCGGCCGAGATGAGAGTCAGACTCACTCTGGATCCCTCGCTCCTAACCACTAACTGCCTCTCAGCACCTGCGGGCGTAGACTAGTTTGCATTATCTCACAGAGGGGGAAGAGGAAAGGTTCCACAAGACAGCCTTACTTCCCAGTGTTAACTTCAGGGAAAGGGAGGCTGGCTTTGTTGGTTGGTGAGCGAGTCACCCCATAAAGGCTGAGGAATTCTGACAGCCTTCTCTACCTTTCTCCTGGACTGGCTTTCACACGATGTCCTTGCTTTATCATCATAAAACAAACCATGTCAGTCCATTACCTTAAAAAAAAGACTAAGAATACTTTTTGAGACGTGCACAGGCTGTTGCCACTTCCCCTCCTCCTGGCACTTCCATTTCTGCTGAGGGTGATGCAGAAAAGCATGACAGAGAATGGAAAGCAGGTGAAAGGTGGGAGGGAACTGACCGGAGAGGCAGTGATGCTGCTTAAGAGTCCAGGCCCTAAAGGTAAACAGGCCTGGACTCAAATCCCCGCTCAAATGTGGGCAAAGGCATTGTATGAGCTTTAAGGGAAGAGCCACTCAGCTGCCTCCAGGTCCATAAAATTGAGGCTTTTGCAGGCAGCAAAGAGGCAAGCAGCCACTGTCTGCCCCTATGTCCTCAGGAAAAGTGAGGATATTGGGAAAGGATATTATTGAAAAAACAAGAGGTATGGACTTGTCTGACACGCTCCGATGTTAACTCCACTCAGATATGCTGCTTGACTCTAGAGCCATAAGCCCAAATCACACAGTATGTCTGTAATTCATGGTGACACGGGGTTAGTGCTCAATAAATGGTGGAGTTTTGTCTGTCTCCCTCTCCTCTCCATCTCTTTCTCTTCCACCTATGCCAGCAGTTAGTGGTCTCTTTTAGGAAGGCGTCTGCTCGCCTTCACTGGAGATGGCCAGCAAGAACAACTTATGAAGACAATTAAGGGACACGGAAATCCTGGAGAATTATTTGGATCGGATCATTTTTAACATCTCTTCCAAACTTGAATTTTTTTTCTCTTCTAGTTGGGAAGTATTCCACTCCCCAGGACACACACAAGGAGCTTGTGGGAAAGAGAAGAGGCTTGTCGCAAAGCAAAGTAAAAACATAAATACTCAGTGAATAAGCACAGCTTTTGCTGCTCCCACTAACAAAAAAGCAAGGGAGGACCCGAAGGGTCTCATGTACTGTCTGAATGGGATCCATTCTCTGAACTGAATGAAGTGGTCAATGAATTCACCCATCAATTTAGCCAGCACTTGGCTTATGGGTAAGGACTGTGGACTCTTGCAAACTGCTGGTTAATTCAGGTGAACAGTTGGTTAACCAGATAGACAAATAGTTTGAATTTTTTTTTTTTTTGGTCACTAAACTAATCGTTGATTTAGTATGCTAGGGAATTGTACCCCTGGCCCCAACTAGCAAAAGACAGACATAGAACAGGAAAAGCTGAGGTGTACAAAGCAGAGTGAGTGTTACCTGTCAGTGCCTTACAAGGGTTCACTCCTACTTTGGGGATCCAGGCCACAGACACCATGGCATGTCCATCTCTCCTGGATTCAGAGAACTGGGCTAGACATCCAGAATCCTGCTTTTCTCCAGAAATACACTTCCTTGTGCAGTTGACAGAAACTAAGTCAAAGCTGTTTTTAACCCATGAACTTAGGAGGCCAGTTGCGTTTTGGCCCCAATTTCCAACCTCCTTCCTCTGTGTAAACTTGAGTCCCTCTGTGGGCAAAGCCATCACCTCCCCTGGGACTGGTGCTCATGGGCATTTCCCAAATGATTGTGATGGGGAGTTTCTGTTTATCTTGCAAACTATATGAAACCAAGCTACCTTCACTGTAGAGGAAATATCTTATTCCTTTGTTTTGTGTTAATCTTCGACTTTAATCTTGACTCTGTATTTATGTGACCTTTATAAAGAACTTTAATTTAATGATTGAACATGCATGAGTATGTTGTGCTTTGGGGGATGGATTAAAATAATATTTTGAAGGAAGTATTCAATCTGTTTCTATCCGCTGGAAGGAAAAAAAAAGTTGTGCATTTCCTTCCTGTGTAGATTTGGGGAGGCAGTGAAACACGTATCTGTGATAGCAAACGTTTATTAGCAAAGCCATTAATTAGGATTCTAAAGAACGTGTGTCCTCCCGGTTCAAAATAACAACTGAAGCGAGTCTTGCTCTAGGAAATGTAAGTTTGTGAGTGACAACCTTATGGAATTAAAGTTATCATTTACTGACAGGCGTTAAGGGACTGGAGAGATATTTGCTCACGGTAGCATATTAATACAGCTGCCCCATAGGTGTAACAAATGAAACAATGATACAATAATCCATGAATTGCAACCACCTCTTTTGTACTTTAGAAATGAACTATTTTCTCTATACCCTAGTAGCCAGACTTTCCGAGACCTTGCTATTTGCCACTGTTTGAATTCACAGACAAATATTTGATGATGAGGCCGCTGTGTAGAATGTCCTGAATGAAATCTACTAAGTAGCTGCCATATTCCAGGCATTGTGTTCAACCTATGTTATCTGTTTGTAATCCTCACGACTGCTCTGCATTTCCTCCAGTTTACAAATGAGCTTCGAGAGGTGGGGTGACTTGTTCAAAACTACGCAGGCAGAGGAGCGTGAGGAAGCTGGGAACAGACTGAAAGTGCTGTGAGGACAGAGCCTGTCTATTTTAGTTACTACTGTATCTGCCTTAGAGTAGTAAGGTTTTAAATAAATACTTACAAATAAAGTCAATGAATAAATATGGGAGCACATGTCGGACTTTGTCCTTTCCATTTTAGTAAGCTCTTTCCTCCAATTCACAAAATGGTACGATTATCCTGCCCAGTGAAAGGAAGGGCTCTAGAACCCGAGAAGAGGCTGAATAGGTGGTAGAAGTGGTTACTGATGTTAATGTTTTTAATGGCAAATTATACCTCAGAAAGTCAAAGACCACTGGTAAGAATGGCCAAGATCATTTTATTTAGAGCAAGACCGTTTAAGAGAAGCCTGCTTCAGGATTTGAGCCAACGACTTATTTTACAGGAAGGCTAGTCTGCGATTTCTAAGAGTTTGTGAAACCATTTTCTATTCTTAAAAAGATATTTATTTTTTGGAAACCACTGATACAAATTTATTTAGGAACACAAGCTTCAAATACGTTCTGCAGCTGGTACAGATTCAGCTAAAGACTTCAACTCTCAACTCACATAGCACAGCACAAGAAACAAAATTATAACTGATCTTTCGATGTCAAGGAAGGTTTAAGTTACAGTGTTTATAAACTGTAAGGTGAAACATTCTAAAAGAGAAAATAAAAAGGGTTAAAATAAAAACATTTTTGAGCCGAATATGTTAACTTCAGTTATTCAACATGATTGGGAATGTGACTTTGTGTATATACAGGAGTCCCCCCTCATCCACAGGGGACACCCTTCAAGACCCCCAGTGGATGCCTGAAACCATGGATAGTGCCAAACCCTATATGTACTGTTTTTTCCTATACCTACATACCTAGGATAAAATTTAATTTCTAAATTAGGCATGGCAAGAGATTAACAACAATAACTGATAATGAAATAGAACAATTATAACAACATACTGTAATAAAAGTTATGTGTATGTGGTCTCTCTCTCTATCTTAGCAAACTGGCATCCACTGGGGGTCTTGAAGGGTGTCCCCTGTGGATAAGGGGGGACTACTGTACATACACAAAGTCACATTCCCAATCATGTCGAATAACTGAGTGCTAGCCACTCATTGTGTGCCTGCTGGAGGCTGGTGTCTGGCATTAGCAAGGAAATGAGGGGAGAGGTTTGGGGAGGAGGGGAGTCCCAAGCCCGTCCTCTGCCTGCCCATCCTCTGCCTGCCCATCCCTGCTCATGGGCACATACACTGGTGCACACAAACTCACTTCCTTTCTTTTCTCTCCCTCTCACCTCCCAGTCCCATTTCTCTCTCTCTCTCTCTCTCTCTCTCTCTCTCTCTCTCTCTCTCTCTCTCTCTCTCTTTCTCCCCTGCTCCTCTCCCTTTTATTATTTCTTGTCTCTAGCTTTATCTCTCTGGATCGCTTTCAATCTCTGCCCTCCCTTTCTCTCCCCTTCTCTTCTTTCCTTCTCTCTCCCCCTCCCTCCCTCATTTTGATGTTTACTAGGGTGCCTCCCTCCACAGCTATGCCCCTGTCCCACCAACGTGCCTGCACGCACACACACTTCATCTTTTATAGTGTATTTCTACTGTATCTCTTCTATGTTTAGATATATAAATAGTTACCATTGTGTTACAATTGCTTACAGCACTTAGTGCAGTAACATGCTGCACAGGTTTGTAGCCTAAGGAGCAATGGGCTGTACCACAAGCCTGGGTGTGCAGGAGGCTGTACCGTCTAGGGGTGTGTAAGTGCACTGACATTCGATGAAATCGCCTAATGACGCATTTCTCACCATGTATCCCCATTGTAAAGCGATGCATGACTATAACCAAAGAATTGACTATCCACTTTCTAAACCTCTTGTGATCAGTTTCCTTTCCCAGAAGTGGTAGAAACCTTTGCCAAAGGGAGACTGTAAAATGCTCTCCCGTTGGTAGCCAGAGACAGAAGGCAGAGTGGAAGGAGACAGAAACTCCACAGTCATACTCCTGCCACCTCTAGCTCCCCCTTCTTGAGCGCAGTTTCCCCGGTGGAATCATGAGGGGCTCATGGCTGCCTTAGCGAGCTTGATCTTCGTGGCTGAAATCCAGCAAGGCCTTTCATCCTTAAGGTCACCACTAGATAACACACATTTCACCAGAGAAGCAAATCAGATTTCTTTTTATTTTCCTTTTTGAAAGTTTATTTATCTTGAGATAATTATAGAGTCATATGCACTTGTAAGAAATAATATAGAAAGACTCTTATACCCTTTCCCCAATTTCCTTTAATGAACACATCCGGCAAAACTGCAGCACAACATCAGAACTATGATATTGCCATTGATAGTCAAGATAAAGACTATTTACATCACCACAAAGATTTCCTAGTGGTTCCTTTTTACAGCCACACCTACATCCCTCTCACCTCCACTTCATTCTATATTTTTTACATTTTTATTGGGGAATATTGGGGAACAGTGTGTTTTTCCAGGACCCATCAGCTCCAGGTCAAGTTGTTGTTTTCAATCTAGTTGTGGAGGGCGCAGCTCACTGGCTCATGTGGGAATCGAACCGGTGATATTGGTGTTATGAGCGCTGAGCTCTAACCAACTGAGCCAACCAGCTGCCCCTTCACTTTATTCTTCACTCCTGAAAACCACTAACCTGTTCTACAAGTCTATAATTTTATCTTCATCCTTATAATTTCAAGAATGCTATATAAATAGAATCAGACAATACCTAATCTTTTTCGATTGGATTTTCCCCCCCACTAGTTTCCCAGAGATTCACCGAGAAGAACCCATAGCTATGTATTATAGTTCTACAAATATTATTTTAAATAAACATAATATCCAATTACATAAGCACAATTTGGACAATTATGGAACAGAACATGATAAAATGCATCTACTTAAAAAAAGATGTGTTCAAAGAGTTGATAATAACAAAAAACACATGAACCACAATGAAAAACAGCAATATATAAATTGCATCGCATATTCAGAACCGTCTCAAATATGTACAAATATATAGAGAAAAAATACCAGAGGAAAATTAAACTAGATACTATTCATAGTTGCTTGGAGGTAGTGGGCTTATGGGTGATTTCTTTCTTTGTTTCTTCCTTCCTTCCTTTCTTTGCTTCTTTCGTGCTCTCTCTCCCTTTCTCTTTCTCTCTCCCTCCCCCGCCCCCCCACTCTCTTCTCTCTCTCTCTCTCTCTGTCTTTCTCTCTCTCTCTTTTTTTTCTCTCTCTCTCACACACACAATCAGAAGATAAACTTTACCTTAAAAGTTTTTTTAAATAGTGTTCAATACTGTGTTACTGTATTCATAGCGTAACTAGGACAGGCAGTGTAACTGGATCAAAGAGAATTAAAGGCAGAGGCACTTCAGAACTCTGGACAGCTCACTGGAAGTACAGCTGTTCTGCCTGTGTGGAAAACAGCTTTCATCCTAAGAATGTGAGATTTATGTAGTTGGCTGTATCTGACTAAAACAGTTTTATATTCAGAGCATTTTTGCCTATTTTTTCCCCCAGATTTCTCCCTTGGAGTTATGGAATTAATCTCATATTTTCAAACTTTTCTTTGAAGCAAGGGGCAATTTTGTAAATTAAAGGTCAGAGGCAAGGAGATGAAACCAAAACAGGATGTTGCTAAACATCACTCAGCATTTTGGAGACGAGGATAATTGTTGCAGGAATTTATCCCACTTGCCTTAGCCCAAACGCAGCGTTCAGATTTATTGTGTTTAATCAGAGACTGTTCTAGATGTCATTAGCTAGTCTGTTTAAGCCCTGGATATATATGATCTTAGAATGCTCTTCAGACTTCAATAACAACTTTGATAAAGAGCTATTTTCTTTCTTTTTCTCTTCCTTTCCTTTCTTTTCTTTTTTCCTTCCCACCCCTTTTTAAAATAGTTACTGTCCTCTCTGAGGTCACTGTGAGAAAAACACTACTGAAACAGCGGAAGCTGAACTATTTATGGATTTGGACTAGAGCTGCCCTAATGATGTTGTGTCATAATCATACTAAAAGAAACCAAGGTAAACAAGGATGGAATTTTAGATTAACTAGAGTTTTAAAAGATTAAGAACCTTTTAGGAACCAGAGGGCCATTTAAATAGTTTCTCGCCACAAAATAAGTTTGCTAATCATAATTGAAAAGGGAGAAATCTTAATTGTCCCAAGAAATCTAAAAAAAAAAAAGTCTGTAATGGCCGACACAGTCCCCACTGCCCGGGGCCATGCTGCAATGAGTAAAGCAGTCTCATGCTAAGTTTAGTGGATCAAAAAGATACAAAGCAGCCGGGGTCCTTGTGTCATCTTTCATCCATGGTATCATCTCTGGATTGCTTACTTCTGGACTTCTCAGTATTTTAGAAAAAAATAAGCCTAGAATTTTTTAAAGGTACTTTAGAGGGCTTCTCTAACTTACAGCTAACTATAGTCTTCCGAAAAGTGTAGGGTAGTCACTTTTGCAGAACTGGGTTCATTAATATTTATTTACCGTGTGCTTTCTATATGCTAGGCACTGTGTGACACCCTATAAATACAAAGAAGGTTGTTCTGGGTTTTGTGAAATGTACCTGCCTTGGCTCTTTAACGTTTGGAAGGCTGTGATAGAATAGGTATTCCTACGTCTTATCAGTCTTCATAGGATGGAAGAGCAACAGCAGAGTACTTTGAGCTCAGGAAAACAATTTAAAGAGAGGTTACTCTTTAATTTAAGAATTGTTGGTCACAAGGATATTCTTTGGTCTAATAACAAGGAATTGACATATCATAGTGGTTAGGAGCATAAACTCCAGAATCACAGTAAGAGATTCAAATTCTGACTCTACCACATAGGAATTGTAAGACCTTGAGTCAATAAGTTGACCTGCTAAACCTCAGTTTCTTCATCTGTGAAATGGGAATAACAATGCTACCTCCCTCACAGAGCTACTATATGGATTAATGATCTAATGTACATAGAACATTCAACAGTGTCCCTGGCATGAGCTAGGTGCTCAAAATCTGAGGTATTATTATTATTATTTAAACAGAAACATGAAATTACAGTTACTGCCTACATGTATTAGGGAAGGACATGAGCCATAGATTGTTCTGGAAGATAGCGAATGGATAAGGTGGGTCAGGAAAGACTTCATAGAACAGCTGTACTTTAGCAGCACGCAATCTGATGTTGGGCCAATTTGAAGTCCGTTTCTCCCAAAATGACAGTCAACATCGGGGATCTAAACAAAAACCTGTTTCACCACATTCCATTCTAGCCGTCAACCAAGTTATTGGCTGTAGTGGGTGATGCATGTCTTGGAGAACTGGAGACCAACCCTGAGCCTCATGTTGTAGTGACCTCATTACCATCTGGCACGAGCATCAGAGGCATCAATCACAGGGCCTGTTGCCACGTATCTAAGTTTTATAGTCCCTGAGGATGTTCTTCTGAAATGTGCGTATTACACCATCTCTTCAAAGAAGGAAGGTCCTTAGCTGGAACTGCTCCATTATTCACGGTCCTCCGGGGACCCATATGCTTGTCATATTAAGAACCTGCCCATAGAGGATTATACTTAATAACTCTAGTAGTGTGTAGGGGAGGAGCTTATTTCTAAATCTTAATTACATAATCATTGGATCATTTTCTCATTAAAACCAGTTACGTCTAAACAAATCTAGAATCCCTTGGCATTTAATACTCTTAACTTTTAATGAAGTCCCTCAGGCTTTAAACAAAGAAAAGTAAAAAACTTTTAAACAATGATTCATGGAAACTAATTATAATTAATTATCTAATCCCCCTCTTTACCAGCGTATTCTAAGATCATCAATTATTAAGAGCTGTCAACTCTGCTCTCTTCTTAGACCAAGCTATTCCACGTTGAAGGATAGAGGTGTCTGGGAAAGATTTCCCCTTCTGTCTGTGCTCCTTTTACCGACTTTCCCTCTCTCATTCATAAGCATGGGGTAGGAAGGTTCTGGATGCTCACCTGAGTTATATTCTTAAGCCGTAAATGTAGGTAGTCACAGGGTTTCTTTAGCAGTTCAACCATGTCAGAGAGCTCATGGCTTCTCAGCAATCTATGGATCTTTCTTGGTCAGGCGGTTTTTTCCAGCGGGCCCACTGGAACTCCATCCCCCTATTATCAGAGCTGTCTCCGGCAGGCACTACAGTTAGAGGCCTCCCCGTCAAAACAATGTTGAATGATCACAGCTGTTAGGGACGGACCTCCTGGCACCCTGGCCAGATTTAACGAATCCATAGCGTCACAATAGCAATAGCGCGAATCCCCCCAAACCCGGAGGCCTAATCCTATAAAACAAAGCGCCCGACCCCGGTAAGTGCTCAGTCTCTGGGAACAATCCTGCTGAGCCACCGGCATAATAAAGCTGTGTTCTCCCTGATCTCTGCGTGCCGATTGAGTCTCTCGGTCCTCGTCATTTTTCTGCAACGTCTCCAGTGGTCACAAGACTGCTGCAGTATCTTCAAGCATCAAAACACAAACAAAACAATCCTTTGAAAAACTATACACAAAAGCAGAAATGGACAGACAAGGGTTTCTCCACATCTCTTATCAAAAAGAAAATCTGCCTAGAATTTCTTCAGGAGACTACGCCTTCTGTATCAGCCAAGATTAGATCTATCCAACGTACAAAGCTTCGGCACTTGACTTATCAATGTAATTTTAAGTTTCATCATTTTATGAAAATGTCAATGACAAAACACCTTAGCATCCCAATTTCTGGACCTCCTTTTTGTTTCAGCCACTGCATTCCTGACCACATCTTATATTTTATGCGTTCTCCGTCTCCGATGATGCCTAAAGCCTAATGAACTTCTAGCTCTCTTCCGCTTCACTGCCATCACACCTCTGATCTGACAATGACATTCAGTTGCTTTGCCTTAGCTTCCCCCCTTATCCTCGACATCGAACAGTTCCCTCCAACTTTTGCTTTCACCTTTCTCCAGCTGAGACACCTACTGTGTCACTGGTAACCCTCTCTTTTTAACATCCTCAACTCTCTGTCTCATAGTTTCCTTGTGACATCTGCCCAAGGTGGATTAATCCAACCATCTGGCCCTTCTACATAAGGGAGCTCTGAGGTTTAAAAGCACTCAGTTCAACAGTTTGCCAGCACATAAATGTTATCTGCTATTGTTGAGTCTTTCTTTCCAGAAAATGTACTTTGAATCCCTGAATCCCATCAGTGGTCCTCTAGGGAAGACTTCTGGTCCAGAGTGGGCTTCCTGAGGACTTTAAAAATTCCTGTTACCTTGCTTTTTCTTCTGACCCAGAAAGACAGCAAGCATAGTGGTTAAGGGACCAGACACTGGAGACGCATTACCTGGGTTAAAATCCTCACTATGTGATGGACAATAAGACAGTTACTTAACTTTTGTTGGCTTAGTTTCCTTATTTATGAAATGAAAACAGTCATGATAATACCTCGCAGGGATGCTGTGAATATTCCATAAGACAATCCATGTAAAGCCCTTAGAAGATTGTTTGTCCTGTTGTAATTGCTCCTTAAATGTTAATTATTATTGTTAACCATTCCATATTCTGCAAACAGTTATTATGCACCTACCAAGTGTGAAGCATTGCTAGATACTGGTCACCATTAAAACAATCCCTATTCTTAAGGAGCGTAAGAGTTTCCAAGTTAAAACTTGTCAGCTGTTGATTTGTTTTGTGGAAGCTATTGTCATTATGATCTTATTTGGAGACAGGCCTTCAGGGGGATTCATCTCAGATGACACTTCTCTTGCAGAATCTGTTTCAGAGAGGCCACCCAGCCTTTGCTTCGTCCCTTCGTAAGATCCAGGAATCCTACTGTTTCCTCAGGTGGTTCCAACCCCTAACTCTAATCACCTCTCTGTGTCCAGGCTCTCTGACTCCAATGCCCTGCTATTTTGTGTCAGGAGAAGTACTAGAAGCAGGACAGTAGAGTAGTTCAGAGGTGTTCTAGGTTCAAATCCCAGCTCTGCTGCTCCTATCCGACAAGTTATTTAAACTCTACAGCCTCTTTCCTCATCTGTAAGATGGGGAGAAAGCAGTAACTACCTCACAAGGCTCTTGTGAGCATTAAATGAATAAACATATAACAATTGCCTAGAATATTGCCTGGCATAGAGTAAGCTCTACAGGAGAATTTGCCATGATGGTAATTATTAACTTGAAGGAGGGTCAATACAGCACAGAACCTATGTGACTAGCCCAGAGCGCACCTCCACAAGTGTGGCTAATGACTGTTCTTCCAATCCACCAACAGCTTTTTCTGACACCGTCTTGACAAGTCCTGGTTCTAGGAGGCAGAAGAAGAGAAACCAGAAGTACTGAGAACAGAGGGGATGTAGCAAAAACGGCCATACTAACACTATTAGTTAGGAACATGCACTCCCCCTCTGTCGCACCGCAGGCGTAGGGGAGTCCAGTTCTGTAGAGAAAGCCTGCCATGGTTTATCCAAGAGCAGAGGTGCGTGCCATGTGCCCAGTTCAGCATTCCTGTCTCACCACTGCCAGCATGGTCCTTCTCTCTTGTCTGTCTGCGGGGAGCCAGGGGCAGCAGGGTCTTTCTCCGGGTTTTCAAGAGAACCCAGGTCAGGTTTGGGGCTCAAGTCACAGATACTCTTGGAATCAGGAAGTCAAGGAGACGTGATCTACAGACGCACCACCAGAGGGCAGAGCACCACCGCAGGAATTCGAGTCAGCAGCTGATGAGCCCACCGCCAGCCGCTGGGGAGAAAGCTCCAGAAGGCCTGGTTGCAGTGCTTCCCGATTTCGTTTCCCTGTGGCTTGGCCCAGACTCTTGGAGGTCACTTTATGATTAGAGACATTCCGCCTGCTCAGGGCCCTCACCCCAGCCGTGCCCAGGCAGGTGTCCAGACATTTCTCAGCCACGGCTTGCCTGATGAGAACGGGAGGTGAGGGAAGACAGTGTGTGGGGGGTGGGGCAGAGGGACAGTACTATCAGCCAAACGTCAACCCAGGCCCGGGGATGTCCACTTCCTGGATATTGAGCATGTTTATTTGATGCAAAAGAAGGGAAGGAAAGGCAAATCAAGATGAGGGCCTAGTTTGCCCCTCTCTGTTGCTGCTAAAATTTCACATCCTAGACCCCTGAAAGCCTTGGCTTTAGTTGAGGGCCCTCATCTGGGCAGATTTAGATGTAGCTCATTCGGGCAATCCTTCCTTAGTTGGTATAAAGTGGCATAATTCCTAAAATAGCATCCCCATGTCACAATCCCCCTCTCGTAGTTTACCTTTGAGTTACGTTCATCATGAAAACAAAGGGCAGAGTGGGGTTGGGGTGGAAGGTGACAGAGGTCTGTACTCCAGTGCCCCATAGGGAATTAATAGTGGGGTTATCTGTGGTCACCCAGAGAAGGCCCGGGGTGCTTCCCATCACTGGGCCTTCTGACTTCCCCATCCCCTCTAGCACAGGCAGTAGAAGACAACGCCTCCTGCCCAGACAAGCACAGAGCAAAGCATCTTGGGCCAGGAAACAGGAAGCCCAGTTCTAGCTCCAGTTTCACCCCTGCCTTGCTGCTGTCTTCTGGGGAAATTACTCAACTCGTCTGGACTTACGTTTTTTGCATTTGAAAATGACATTTCCTCTTGAAGGGCGGTACTGCTGGGAGGGGGGGAAGCTGTTTTAAATCTAGGATTTGTCTATTCCGTTTCTAAATGATTCCTGCTCATGCCTCAGGAAGATATCTGAATAAAGAATAAGGAACCAAGATTTACTGAATAGAGGTTATCTGCTAAGGTCACGGAAAGAGTGTGAAATGTCAGATTAGTTGATTTCACTCTCTGTTCACACACACACACACACACACACACACACACACACGCTTCCCATCCCCAGAGTTTAATTAGTTTCTCCTGGCACAGGAAGCGTGGCACATCTGGAATATTGTTGACTGCTCTGCAAACGCCTCACATTTAGTGTATTATTAATCTGTTATGCAACTCCCCTTGTTGTGATTGTCACCTTTAGCAATGTCTCATGGGAACATCTCTGGCAGGCAATCTTGAGAGCAGTGTTTTAGCCACAGTCACGCCCACCTCACCCCCAACACACTTTTGGATCATTTTCCCCCCACTATGATCTTGGGCAAATCACTTACCCTCTCTGGTCATCATGCTGTTTACAGTATTTTAAAATAGGAAGTCAGAAGGAAGTTCTATTTTGCTCCCTCGCTTCTTCTCTCGGCCCTCCCTTCTCCTTTCTCCTTTCCTCCATGGTCCCCAAGGCAGGATTCCACTCTCCAGCCCTTCTCAACTACTTGTCTCCCCTGAGGCAGCCATTGTTTCTTACCCTCATACATGCCATGCTCTCTGCTTTGAATTCCCTTTCTTAAAATGTGCATTTTCCGACTAACTCCCACTGATCCTTCAGGCCCCAGCTTCGATGGCATCTTCTCCAGGAAGACCACACCTGTTCTCTCTCCCAGCACGGCCTCCTCGGGTTAGGTGTCTCTGTTCTACATGGCCGTAACACCTGCACACCCTCCACCATCCAGGGCCATTGCCTCACCAATTTGTCTTCGTTCTGGACCAGGAACTTGTCTTAGAGCATCCAACGTCAAGCACAGTGGTCTGGCCCTCATCATACTGTGTTTCCTGCTGGGTTTAGTTTTTAGTATAGATTTACATGTTCTTTGCCCAGACCCTGCTTTCGATGTCAAGTAGAAAGTCATGGCTATGCTCTTAGATACTCCTGTTACTCTGGCAGACTGTGCTCCTGGGAAACCACAGCGTTTAGTCCATATCCCAAACACTGGACATGTTTGCAAATGGCTTCTGTTAAGCACTGGAAACTTCCCAAGAAGAGGAAAACCACATCCATCTCATGAAGTTGACAATACATAAGGAGCTTTCATGTGCCATTTAATACTTCAAACTGGCCTCAGATATGACTGTCTCCCTTGATAGGTTAGGAAACCCAGACCCAGAGGGACTGACTCAGGGTTCCAGGGACAAGAAGTCGTAAAGCTGTTACTAGAAGTCAGGTGGCATCTGTCCCTGGACTCCAAATCAGGAAAAATAATGCATCCTCACTCTTTGCCCCACCTCCCACCCTCCTCAGACAACGGTGTCGGCGCTGTGCTTGCAGAAGCCTCAGGAAGAGTTGCAGAGGCAGGTGACTGAAGCAGACAGCCCTGCAAGAGCCTGTCTGCCCTGTGGTCTCAGGGAAGAACGTTGTGTACTCTTTCTGTCTCCAGCTCAGCGGCACATTGATCCCACACTTGGAAAAATCAATGTTGGCGAGGACGGGAGAAAGATCTGCTCAGACGCATTTGTCATTTGAGGTGCCCTCAAACATATTCCCACAGCCTCTGTTCCCTCATCACAGCCACTGACTAGACCAGAGCACCTGTCATGGGCAGAGCCGAGTGTGGGGAATCGGGACCCTGAAATATCAGGTCAGAGGGAGCTTAGAGACTCCTGGTCCAGCTCTGCACTGCACGGTTGAGAAGTCTGAGGCCAAGAGGTGAGTGACCTGCTCAAGGTTACAGAGCCGGGAGGTGACAGGGCCAGGATGTAAAACTCAGGTCTCTGGATGGCATTTCCATGCCCTGAAACCTGGGTCACATTATGCCCATATGAGTATGATCGATGTCAGGAAAACCATTAGTTAACCTGGCTTCCTTGGGGTGGCACAGACTGTGTTCCTGTGTTCCTCCATAAATGTATACTTTGAAGACATTCTTTTATCACCAGAGCCTCGTTTGCTTTGGGCGGGCTTATTTCGAAAGTTGAAGGATACAGTGGTATGTGGGCATATCCAGGAAAGTCCTGACAAACAGATGGCTACTTCGGACCCCACAGGGTCCCACAGTAATTTGGTTCCACAGTGAGGATAGCCCAGGATGGATGCTCTCAAACGGCTCTCCGCTCAGCATATTAATTATTCATCGTGTCCTTAAATACTCTCCTGTGACGAAATGCTAAGTGATATGAAATATGCATCATGACGCACCCAGGACAGGGCCAAGGGTAGAATTGAGCAGAACAAACGTGATTTCTGATTACATCGCTTTCATTCTAAGCACTGAACACCCCAGGCAGCTAGGACTCCATCCCATTCGGAAAGAAAACCAGGAAAGTAGATTCCACAAGCTCCCTTTATGTGCTGCCAAACCATCTTTAGACTCTTGGCAAAAAGTTCTTTCCTTTTTCTTCCTGCCTTTTTTTTTTTTTTTTTAAACTTGTAAAATCTGAGGTTGAATGTCTATGCATATATGTGATGCACCCACATAACCAGCACCCCAGATCAAGATATAGAAAATTTCTAGCAGCCGATGCTTCTCAGTCAGCACCACCTCCACACCCCCCACACAAGAAATCACTATTTTGACAAGACATTGTTTTTATCTTTAAGTCTAATTTAGATCTTCCCTTCTGTCATTTCTGCTCACTTCCTCTCATTTTTTAATTTACAGGCAGAGGCCACATAGTTATCGGCTGCCTGCTGTTTTGGGGTTGACTAGAGTGGAAGCCCAGAAAATGAGAGGCTCTTAAGACAGCCCAGGGAGAGATGATACTGGATGGGTCTGGAGCAGTGGCAGGGACGATGGAAAGGACAGACTTGTGCGCTGTGTTTTGGAGGTAGAGGGGCTAGGATGGGATGTGACAGTGAAGGAAAGATGGAGTCAGACATGATCAATAGGTTTTGATTGGAGTTTCTTGTTGGAGGTGCTACCATTTGTGACATAGGAAAGATGGCAAGCGTCCGGGGGTAGCATGAGCTCAAGAACTCTATTTGGACCAGTCAACCTGAGTTACCTTTTCTGCATCCAGGTGTAGAGTCCAAGTCCCCTAGAGCTCAGGGAAGGTGTCAGGCATGGAGAGAGATTTGTATTCGGAAGCCATCAGCCTATAGATGGATTTCCAATTCTGGGGATGGCATGAAATTACCCCCGGTAACCAGAGGAGGGAATGGGACCCAAGACAGAGCCCTATAATTGTTCTTGATGATGCTGACAGTTGCCTTTGCTAAGCTTTAACTAACATTAGAAAGGGGAAAATAAACAGTGTCTAATATGTAATTCAGTCTCAAGATTTAAGAAACTCACTTGCAGCTTGGGAAAAAATATTTTTGAGTGTTCTGTAACCTCTCACGATGATTCAAGGAGATTCTGATGGTTAATTTTGGTCAGATCAGTCATCTCTTTAAGGTCCCAGTGGTTCCTGGTCCGACAAACACAGACAGACCTCTAGATAATCCCACAAGCACTTTTCATTATTGCAAAAAGCTTGATCAAAATTGTGTGTTTACCTACCTAACGATGTATACACTAACCACAGCGTCAGGTTTTTCTGCTTTCTCTAGAATTACATCCACTGGCAACACGGTATCGTGGAATGATCAGAAGCTTTGTTTGACAGTAACATGTCTTCAGATATTTTTAAAAATGAATAAATGTAGAAGAAACTAATCAATGCATTTTTGAAGGAGGACCATGATTTCAAAGACGGTTTATTCATCTGTAAAAATGAGAATCATGATAGTTCCTACCTCTTTGGGTTATTCTGCGAGATTAAATGAGAACGTATGTGAAGGGCATACTGGGAAGGGCCCAATACGGAGTAGTGGCGATTGTTATGATTGTGAGTATGCTTGATCTACCACAGCCTCCAAAGGGAACCCATAATGCAGCCCTTTGTGTGAAAAATGTGGAGACCACGCTACTGTTCTGTTCTGTGACACATCCTTTGGTGCCAATAATAAAACCCGTTGCACAGAGTTAGGGAGCCCTCGTTACCAGTTCACATATTTCTGTTTACGTGCGATGATGTGGCCCCATCCCTACTCAAAGAGTCTTTCTTCAGGAAAAGTGGACAATAGCCCCCCCACCCCATATAGGAACAAGTCAGCAGCTGTAATAAAAGATAATCCCAGTCTTTCCTGAACTCTCTCAGATCGTCTGTCAGAGACAGCAGTAGGCTGAAGTAATCTGGCCGTTTGAAGTCATTTCAGCTGATTTGTTCTTTTGTTTGCCAATAACGTTGCTTTTGTAGCTCAAAAAATAACAACAACAACTGTAATAATATAAAATAGGGCATTTTTTACTTCTACTGTCAGACCCAAGCCTTGAGCTCCCCACACAGATGGAAACACGACCTATAAAGTCTGAGAAATGGAACGCTGGGGTTTAATTATGATGCAGCAAGAAGGCAGGCAGGAGTGCCTAGCCCAAGGTGACAGGAATGGCATTTTAACAAGAACGTCTAATTCACGTTTTAAGGTTTTTGAAGCACTTCCACGTAAACCATCTCACTTGATCTTCCAAATGGCCTTGCCAGTGTTATACTCATTTCAGGGATGAGGCTCGGATGCTCAAAGAAATGAACAAACTTGTCCAAATGCTGGAGGCAGGACTCCAACCCTGCTTCTGTTCCCATCCACTGTCCTCCATGGAAATCTCCTCAGTGACACAGTGACCTGTGGATCCTTCTGGCCCCATCAGGGATGGGTCTGAGTCTAACCAGCTAAAGGAGTAGCTCCATCATCAAAAGAGGGGTGTGATCCGCAGTAATCATTGAAGCAATGCCTTCAATGTTTTTAATGACTTGCTTTCGTAAATAAAAACGTGTAGTCAGGCATTTGTATATTTTACTCTACTGGTAGCTGGACTCAATTACCTGGATACTTAAAAAAATATATCTATATATGCATCTCTACTTTTGTTGTTTTCTTTCAAATATTTTGGTGTTTACAACGAAAATAATTCTCAGCCTCATTTTCATTTTGGCAGAAACATAAGATGCTGGGAAAGTGTGACTGTTCAGAGTTTGATGAGAACTCCTGAATGGCTATGGGATCCAGCACAGATCATGTAACTCTCTAGACCATCATGGTCCAATAGACCCTTTGGGAATGTTCTAGATCTGCACTGTGGCTAATGTTCGGAAGCCTATTGATAAATTGAAATGTGACCAATGAGACTTAAAAACTGACTTTTTTATTTTAATTAATTTAAACTTAAATAGCCACATGTGGCTAGTGGCTATTGTGTTGCATAAAGCAATTCTAGGCCTGCATCTTCATCTATAAAATGAAGTATTTATGCTAGAATCAATCTTTCTAAGCCTCCTGCCATATTTCTTAGCACAGTGGACCGTATTAGGCACTCAACAAATATTTGTTGAATAGATATTTATAGCATGAAAGAAATGAATAAAGGCGTGAACAAATAAAATGTTGACTCTTAAGGGACCATCATCAATGGAAGTAACTTAGGATGACTTCCTACATAATCTAGAATTTTGAGGGATGAAGGGAAATGCCAGCACTGGCTGCAGGAGGGTGGGGACGCTTGGCAGCTGTTCCCATGGGAACAGAACCAGGTACAATCCAGATCAGATTTGCCTTCCCACTTCCTCCATACCCGGAAAAGCAGCTTCCTCCTTGGGAGTATTTTCATAACCCAAGTTTCCCAGTGAGAAGGCGTCTCATTGCTAGAGCTATGGACTGGGAAGAATGTCAGGAAAGAGGGGACAATTGTCAGGAAGCCACAGGGATAGCTGCCAAGACTTCCATTCCAACCCATGGGAAAGACTTTGTATAGACCCTGCTCAAAATATCCACTGTCCTGAAATGTGTTGGATCAAATAAGTGGGTGAGTCACAGCTATCTATCTTGGCTTTGACTCTCCTCTCCCCATTTCTGTTCTGAGGAGTTTCTTCTCTCTTCCAGGCAAGGTCTGCACTCAGTCACACTTCTCTTCTTCACATGGATTATGGCAGATGCTTGAGGATTTTCCAGGGGGAATGTCCAACCCAGGATGCATGCTTCCTGTTGCTAGTTCTTTTTGGAGATAGATTTAATAATCTAAATAAATATCAAAAGTCTTCGTCAAACTTATTATCCTTGAAATACAGTGGTACTGAATGGTAGATAGTACATGGAATAAATTTCAGAGGAACTTATATTTCTATCTATATTGGATTATTGGATATTATATGATGTAGCCAGCCCTTTTTTTTTTCCTTCTGTGCTCTTAGTATAATGTATACATTTTCCCCTTGTCTTATCTTTGTATAGTTCCCCTCGAACCCATATGTACTTAATGGTCATGCTGGGGAGGTGAGGGAACTGGCAATAAATGCACCAGCTTTTTTTTAAAGCTCCATTTGAGCTGTTACTATCAAAGAATCTTCTAAACCCCGGATCCCTCAAAGGAGAGGTTTCTCCTCTCATCCCCTCTGAATGAATTGCCATTACTTTAAAATAATTTTATTCATACTGTGTTGTAGCAAATATAGATCTTGCCATTCTGGTGCCTTGCTTGACAGGGAAGAAACATGTAAAGCAGGAATCAGAAGAGGCCATCCAGGAATTTCTCAAATAAATTTATCATAGACTTTTCATTGTCTAAAAAAACCCCGAAGCCACAGGAGAGGACCTAAGGGTGACTCTTATATCCTCTGTGGATAGGAATTGGTTATGGGAAAAGCTACATGACCTGGATATTGAGCTCTGGTTATTGGTGCTTGTGTAGGACAAGCCTCTCACTGCTCTAAGAGCCGGAAGAGATGTACCGTCATTTTGATGGATCCAATAGCACCATCCAAACGGAGTGAGAGAAACAGAGATGTATTTTGGACTTTAAAAAAATTATATACAAATGACTAATAACACTGGTGTGATACCACACAGTCCCACTACAACAAAGAGAATACAAAGGCAATATTCTCTTATATTAAAATGGAAAAAAGGTGCTCAGCATTACTAATCTCTAGGGAAATGCAAGTCAAAGTCCCAATGAGATACCACCTCACACCCACCAGGACGGCTGCTATAACATGTGTTGGCAAGGATCTGAAGAAACTGGAAGCCTTGTGCTATGTTAGTGGGAATGTAATATGGTGTGGTCTCTATAGAAAACAGTATGGTGGTTCCTCAAAATATTAAAAATAGAATTACCATATGATCTAGAAATGCCACTTCTGATTATATACCCCAAAGAAATGAAAGCAGGATCTCAAAGAGATACTGCTACATCCATATTCATAGCAACGTTATTCACAGTAGCTAAACCATGGAAGAAACCCACGTGTCCATCAATGGATGAATGAATAAACAACATATAAGAGATATCTATCTATCTGTCTATCTATCTGTCTCTCTCTCTCTCTCTCTCTGTCTCTCACCTATCTATCTATCTCTCTATCTTGCAATAGAATATTATCCAGCCTTAAAAAGGAAGGAAATTCTGATTCATGCTACAACATGGAGGAACCCCGAAGACATTATGCTAAATGAAATAAACCAGTCACAAAAAGACAAGTACTGTATGATTCCCCTTATATAAGGTACCTAGAGTAATCAAATTCATAGAGACAAAAAGTAGAATGGTGGTTGCCAGAGGTTGGCGGGGAGAGGAAATGGAGAGTTGTTAACGGGTACAGATTTCAGTTTTGCAAGATTAAAAGAGTCATGGAGGTGGATATTGGTGATGTTTGCAGGACAATGTGAATGTACTTAATAACACTGAACTGGACACTTAAAATCAGTTAAGGTGATACATTTTATGTTATGCATATTTACCACAATTAAAAAATTTTAAATAGCATTAATGTCACGAATGAGGATTAACCTTCATAGGTAATTGTCTCTAGTATCTACAGACTAAAATATCACCTTTTCTACTACAAAAGTCACTAGTTTGGGCAGGAATCCTCTAGCATTTAACTACATCTACAAACAACCCTATGTACCAAGTTAATTCTTCACTTCTTGCAACCTATGGGTTATATTCACTGTATATACAGCAGATCTATGGTGGCTGGAATGTTCCTAGAGAAAAATGCCATGGATTTCAGATGGTATCTAAAGAAAGGGAGCTCTGCTTCACTGGAACTGTCCATAGCCATGGACAAGAGAAAAAGTTGAGAGCCTTCCCTTCATTTAAATTCCAGATGGGCCCCAAAGATCACCTAGGTCACTGACTCTTTACTCAAAAATTAAGGAATCCAGGGACTGGGTGAAGTATAACTCAGAGGGCATGGCTCAGGGAAGTGGGGGAGGCACAGGTGTAACATGACTTTCTTAATCTTGAAATGTTCCCCTTCCCAAAAGTAACTCTCCACAGCCTGCCAGAGAATATATTAATACTATTCTTTTTCATGTTATCTCATTTATTTTCCACCATAACCAAGTGGTACAGGTATGAGTCTCTCCATTTTACTGCTGAGGTTTAGACCCAGGAAGGTAAGTGATATTCCCAGTCTTGTAAACTAGTGTATCAGTTAAGGTTGGGATTAACTATGAATACCAAACACCTGAAAAATACAGGCTGAAATGAGATAGAAATTCAAAGACAAGTAATTCAGGGCTGATATGGCCATTGCATGGTCACCAGATAGCCAGAATTTTTCAGGCTTTCTGCTCCGTCATACATGGTGGGTGACCCTCATCTTCGAGGTGCAAGATGGCTGCTGGAGCTCCAGATGTCACACCTACCCTCCAAAGAGCAGGATGAAGGAAGGAGAAATAAAGGTTAAGTATTTCCAAAATAAGAAAACTTCCAGAAACCCCACACAACATTTTCACCTATAATTGGCTAAAATTTAGTTACATGATCAAACGGTCTTTTAGCCGTCAAATGTATCCATCCCGAAGTCAGGATTCTATTATTTTTAATTACAAGAAGAGTAGATATCCAGAATATACCTCTAATATTTGGGCCTGTCTCTAATATTAGGCAAGTTGCTTAACCTCTTTCTGCCCCATTTTCCCCATCTGTACAAAGTTAGTGTAAGTAAAGTGCTGAAAACAGTACCTGGCATGTGGTATGCCCTATGAAACTGTTGTTGTTGGTGTTGTTGTTATTATAAAGTTCCATGAAGTCAAACAGCAGGTGAAGCAAGAGGCATTCTCTCCGGCTGAGAGATACCAGAGGAGAGTCAGCTAAGGGCTTCCTCAATAGCCCCACATGGATTTACAGGGGTCCCTGGAAGAGGACTTCCTTCCTGAAGCTAGAACAGGATATGGATTTTGGTGAACTTGGACCAGCACTCCACTCCAGATTTTCCCTCCTCCCAGATAGTCCTTGCTCCTTGCTGCACTCAGGCTATAGGCTAGATGCCTCCAGTCTCAAAATCTAATTTGTCTTCCCTGAAAGCCAGGCCTGAACTGGTTGAGACAGCACCACTTTAATGTCTGTTCTGTGACTAGTCCAGTGAAAGAAAAGCTCATCTTGCAGCTAGAGTCCTGCAGCAGGAAGCAGGTTATTTTACCCTTCGGGCAAGAGGCGTCTGACAGTCTCCCAGAGCTACTCCTCAGGGCCAGAGAATTTCCATGGGACTCTCCAAGAGCCTCAGCAATCCCAGCAGCAGCTCTAGGCGTCGAGGAAATGAAGACGAACTCCAGTCAAATTTAAAAGAAAAACGTCTTCCCAAGGGACTTGGAAACAACTAATATAACTTTAAAAATAAAATTAATTTTCAATAGCATCGCTCTTTCCCCAGATAATACTTAGATTTGCTTGAAAATGATATCACCAAGATGTAAAACTGAGTGCTGAAAAATGATTTCGTACTCCAGTAAGCTGGTGCTCTATATTTCGTGAAAGCAGCAGCAAAAGGGTGTCAGATTGGTGTATCATCATCATTTTTTGTTTAGATGAGGAACCAGCCCCTCAAAGCTGAATGAGACTAGTCCCAAGACTTCTGATACAAAAGCCTGTATTATTTCCCGCTCACCAGCATGTGGCGCTGTTGGCCACTACCTCCTTCTGGTAACTTTCTTTTTGACTTCTATGATACTAAATTCCTGTTGTTGTTTTTTTCTTTTTTGTTGTTGTTGTTGTTTTTTCTGCTCCCCATTTAACTGATTGTTCTCAGCTCTCTTTGTGGCCTCTCTTTCTCTTTTCTTTTCCATCTGCCTCTCCCTCGGAGGCTACCAAATACCAGGGAGCTATTTCAGAAGTATATCTTAAGTCTATCCTCTCCTTTCTTTTTTATTTTAGATATTTAAAAGTCAAGCACATCATTTTTAAGGCAAATAGTGCTACAATGTTTATAACTGCATAGAGCAGTCCCGGTGTCACATCAGCTTGCTCCAATGCTGGTCCTGCTTCTAAGCGACAGAACTGCTGTGTAAGGCTTTGCAGGTGTGCAAACTCAACTTTGGGGGTACCATCTAAATACTCTGTGATGGGAATGGCACCCTCCAGAGTTGTGAAATGCACACCCTTCACCACTATATATAGTAGCCTAGCCGAGTTGTAACCATTTTCAATTATTTTAGCTACTTCTTCTAGTATTTACATGTACAATAATATGCTTGTACAGCTTTTTTGATTCTCCAATGTTATTATATATTGACTTCCTTTGATGATGATGGATTATTACTTAGCTCTCTCAAACTCTTCCAACTCCTCCCCATGTCTTTTCCTTTTTTATCTTTATAGTTATATCACAATTTCATTTCCATCTATATTCAAAACCTACTGTATTAGGACCATGTAAACACTGTTTACTGCTGTGTCAAGCATTATACTATTATGATTGCTTCCTTGTTCAACTTTGGTTTTTTCACATGGTTAGTACTTGCCTCTATTTTTTCCCCTCGTCTTAGTATTCCATGTACAAATGACTGGCTCAATCTCCCCATTTCCTCCAACAACTTCTCAAATGCCATTTGATATTGTACGTTTTTTTGTTTTTTGTTTTTTGTTTTTTGTTTTGGTCTGGAGGGTTGTCTCCTGGGCTTTTAATTTCCTGTTCTATGGGCTGGTTATTCTCTAGGTCAGCTACACAGCTCATGCCCTGAGACTTCCCTTCTCTACTAGCCTGAGAATTTCCATCACCTCTTTCCTGTTCTTGGATCTCATGCTTCCTCTTTCCTTGTTTGGTGGAACGTATTGCCTAGTAGTTTCTTCAAACATGATAAATTAGAGGTGGGTTTCTTGAGATTATTGTATGTCTAAAATATCTTTATTCTATCATTACACATCTTGATAGCTTGGCTAACTGTGTATTCCTAAAGGGGAAATGAATTTTCTTTGTAATACTGAAGGTAGTTTTCCCTGTCTTCTAGCTTCCAGGATAGCTGCTAATTATTAAACCTTTGTACGTAATCTCTTCTTCTCTCTGGAATGTTTTTCTATTAATTCTTTATCCCTGGTGTACTGAAATTCCATGAGGATGTTTGTTGGTGCAGCCCTTTAAAAAGTCTGTTTGAGGAAGAACAATTTTTGCACTTATAATCTAGATACCTTTGTAATTGGTTTTCTAAGATGTCATCAAATGATTTCTTTGAAAATTCTGTTTCATCAATTTTCTCTGTTCCATCTTTCTATAACCTCCGTTGGTTTGCTAGCAGAGGGCGAATCCTCCAATTTCCTTATCTTTTCTCTCTCATTATTCATACCTTTGTCTATGTGTTTTACTTTTGATGAGATTTCTTCAACATAATATTCCAATTCTTCTTTTGAATGTTTAATTTTAGTTATATTGCTAATTTGCAAGAGCTCTTCCTTAGTAGCTCGTATTGTTCCTTTATTATAGCATCCATCCTTGTCTCTCTGAGGATGTTGTTTTCTTTAAAGCAACTTTTTTTTCTGCTCCTGTTTTCTTTTCTTTTTCTCTGCTGTTTATGTTGTAGGCCTTTCTCAAAAATCTAGATCTCTTACCTTTGTTTATTTTTTTTTATTTTTGGGGGGGGAAGAGGAACAGGACTTTATTGGGGAATAGTGTGTACTTCCGGGACTTTTCCAAGTCAAGTTGTTATTATTTCAATCTTAGTTGTGGAGGGCGCAGCTCAGCTCCAGGTGCAGTTGCCCAGCATTATTAGTTGCAAGGGACGCAGCCCACCATCCTTTGTGGGAGTCGAGGAGTCGGACCGGCAACCTTGTGGTTGAGAGCCCGCGCTCCAACCAACTGAGCCATCTGGCCACCCGGGAGCTGAGCAGCAGCTCATTGACTTCATTCTAGTTGCAGAGGGCGCAGCTCACTGGCCCATGTGGGGATCGAACCGGCAGCCCCGTTGCCCAGAGCTCGTGCTCTATCCTACTGAGCCACCCGTCTGCCCTCATTTATTTTTTAAGAGTGAAAAACAAAAAAACCGATTGGAAATCTTCTTGATGACTGCTGGAGTTCAACTTATAGATTGAATGTTTTCCTTAGGACAATATACTCTGTGTGTGTGTGTGTGTGTGTGTGTGTGTGTGTGTGTGTGTCCCTCCCTGCCCCCTCTGCTGCGGCCATTGAGATTCTCCAGAGGAAGAAGCTCCACTCTCCTCTTATGAGGGTATGAATGTGGCAGCGTGTCTTCTGGAGGGCAGGGGAAGAGGATGAGTGCCTCGCCAGTCAGGATGCAGCCTTTCATGTAAGTCCTCTCTTTTCAGTCAGCACCCTCACCCAAGCCCTCTACCATGCTTGGTGTCTCTGAATTCAGAGGCCCTCATTTCAATTGCTTTAGAGAACAAATCTCTTCTCTCCCCACCAAAGTGTGAGAGGAATAATCACGTGGACGTGTGGGGTAGGATCCTGGAGGTCTAACTAATTCTTTTACAGACTTTCAACCAATTCCCCTGCTTTCATCCCCGGCTTCCTCAGCCCCTGGCGCCTCAAGGTTTTTGGTCTCTTCTGGGTTCTTCAGAGCGAATAGGATTGCTTCTCACTGATATGCCCAATCACAGACACTTAACTTCAATCTTTTTAAGTTTTCTCTGCTCTGCTAAATCAATTTACAACGTCCCATATAGTTTTGTCTTTATATATCGTGGTTTGGGATTATGTATATTTCCCTAGTTTCATGATGATGGAATGCATGTTTTGTTCTAGTCTTTCTTATTGCTTCAGGTGATTTTTTACAGGGAAGTAAGCAGAAAGGTCCACTTAAAACCAGGAGACCCTCATCCCTTCTTTGGCCTTTCATCCTTACTGACTCTCACTTGTACCTTTCAAGTATCACCAATCTACTCTCCCAGTCACCAATTTCTTTCCCCTCCAATTCATCCTTCACAGATAACCTGATCTGATTGCATCCCTCGCCAATTCAAGAACGTTCAGTGTCTTCCTACAACAAACAGAACTGTGTCCTTCCCAATTTGGTTTCAACCATCCTTTCCTGTCTTATTTATCTCTATACTCATAAACTTTATTTTTCAACAAGCGTCTATTGAAAAGTTACCATATGCCAGGGCACATTAGGCATTTGTGGATACAGAGATGAAAGCACAATTCATGCACTCAGAAACCTCAGAGTCACAGACAAGTAAACGAAGACAGTTATTCTTTCTACCTGGCATCTGCTTCCCATCCCTGTATCTGCCTATTAAAATTCTATCCATTCAAAGTCAACCTCAGGCAACAAGCCTCCTTTATCTTCGGGTTGAAATTAATCTCTTTCACCCCCACGCTCCCCTGAGCACTTTCTCTGTATTGCTATTAGAACATTGAATCCAGATTACCCTGAATGTGCCTGTAGATATGTCTGTCTCCCTCACTGATGGAGAATCCTTAGTGGTAGAGACCACAAAGATCTTTATTAATCAGGGAGGTGTTTTGCATATAAAACAGGACTTCAATAAAAATGTATTGGAAATATCACGTTCTCCTGTTATTGAATTTGAGGAAGTAATGTTTAGTTGGTAAGTACATAAGGGACGCTGAATTGCTTTATTTCTTCTTTTGACATTCAAACATTTATTAACGGTGGACCGGGCCTTGTGCCATGCATGCACTATGGTTATAAAGATTGGAAAGACACAGTTGTGTCCTGCAGTGGCTCACAGTCCAGCAAGGGGACAGTAGTGCAAACCATTGCAAAAGCCTGTGATAGGTGCTATAATAGAGGTGAGAGCAGGGTGGGAAGAGCTTAGAACACTGCCTGGGAAGGGGGGGGGGGGCACCAGAAAGGAGGTGATATCCAGCTGAGATGTGAAGAATGAAGCAGGTCCCTAGAGAGAGAAGGGAAAAAAAAAGAAATTCTACTGGATGTTATTTTCACTTATGGCTATATTGAGAAGGGGAAATCATAAATCTTGTTCAAACAGTTTCATCTGCTAAATGTTCAAATACTCAGGACCTACTATGGGCCAGGTTCCAGGCTAAGCAGACATTTTTAAGATAAATTCTCTTAAAAGTGGATAAAGGAGCAGCACATTTTAATTCAGCAAAGGATTTCATTGACAATTGCAATAATGTAGTCCGGGTAAGTGTTCTGACGATTTCTTAATTCAAAGAAAACGCTTAGAAGAAGAATGCATGTAGATAGCATCTCCATTAGGCCGTTTGGCTCAAATATCTACCGTCACCAGCAAGCACTTGGCAAGAGCTGCACTGGAATCAATTCCTGGTTGGATTCTGTAATGAGGGTCGGAAATGCCATTATTCCGAGTTGTTAATTAAAGAGAGATTCACATGCTTTGCATACCGGATGTGCAGGCGGTGGGGCTGACAGCCAGTGCTGAATGATAATCTGATTTATATTCTCTCTCAGAGGCAGGGGCAACAAACTTCTCATAAAGGCTGAGGAAGGAAGGGTGTGTGTGTGTGTGTGTGTGTGTGTGTGTGTGTGTGTGTGTGTGTCTGTGTGCGCGCGCTGACCTCACGCCAGGCAGCATGCTGGGCACTTTACATTGTCTTCTTTAACGTTCACTGTGTTCCTTTTGAGATAAATGTGTTACAGAGATACCAGCGGACACAAAAAGTATTTATTTTCTTTGATGTATTATTGGTATTATTAATATTGATTTTACAATGTTAGCCGGGAAAATACCAGCCAATTCTCAGTAGAGGTAGACACAGTCACCTTGAGACATACCTTTCTGTCCAGGAAGGAGTTCCTTCAGTAGCCTCTCTGGCTGATGCAAATGTAAGACCAGTAGGCACGCCTGCCCCAGGGAAGGTTGTGACAGCACCTGTTTTGTGGTTGGCTATGTTTTTCCCTCCTAATTTATCGGAACCTGTGGAGCTGGTAGGTAGAAAAGGACTGCGCATGTTTGCATAGGGCCAAGAAGCTCTCCAGGTAACAAAGGGATGAAAACCCTTCTTTTTGAGGTTCAGCACCATTAGAACTGTTTTGAATGAATGTACCCCCAACTTAAATGTCAGCTCCACAAGAGCAGGGTTCACTGTGTATCACAGGACCTAGCTGGTGGCTAGCACATAGTAGGTGCTTCATAAACATGATTGAATGACTCTTATCCTCCAATTCTTTACCCGAATACCTCTGCTCCCCAGTTTTCCAGAATAAATTTTTACTCTTCCTTTTTTATTAAGTGTCTGTTCACTAATCTTCCTAAAATAATTAACCAAAAGTTTCAGCAGCTTCTAAAATCTCTTTGTATAATCACATTTCATTTACAAGTATAAAATCATGTCATTTAAATTTCATTTAAAATTATAAAATAGAAGAAAATCTTTTTCTTCTTGTTTGTTATAACTAGAGAATGCACAACCAGATTATCTAATATTTATGCCAAGTTGTATTAATAAATAAGCTAAAAATAAGTGGTAATAAAAGGGTATTTTAAACCATTTAATATTGGAATTGTATCCACAATTAGGCAGATTCTTCCTGTCCTAATTTTAGTAGGAACGTTTCTTCACTGGAAGCTATGGTAAATTTATTGTTTTGAGATGACACATTGTTTGTAAAACAATTTAAACAATTTAAATTTAAGTCTTTGAGCTGAATTCCATCCAAAGTGTTTTAAAAAGCCTTTGTCATCATTATTTTGATGTTTTTAGAACTCTACAAAACCAAGATATGACAGAGTTAGACAAATTTGATTTTTACCTGTCAATAATCTGTTAATCTACGATTTGAGAGGAAATCAATGCCTATAAATTCAACTCAATAAACACACTTTGAAAACCAAGTATGTGCCAGACATCATGATATGAACAAAAGATAGAAAAAATGTAAAAAAATGTCCCTGACTCTGACAAGCTCATAGTCTAGCAGGAAAAGACAGATGACTAAGGAAATGGTTACAATTAGAGAGAAGAGATGGAATGAAAGCTAAGGGGCTGCTCTCTGGGACAGCGGAGTGTCTGTCCACTGCAACAGAGAGAAGGCAGAATGCACATTTAGACATAGGTAGTTTCTGGTCTGAATTAAAGAGAGTTCATTCCATCTTAATCTTCTTTATCCACGTAATCTCTCTATTACGATTATGCATATGATTTAGGGCAATAATATTTGGGTTTAGAATAAGCTTAATAGACAAATGCTGACCTTTAATCTTGTCCAGAACTTCTACCTGAATGAAGGGTTGAGATAAACAATGAAGGGTAGAAAATTAAGTCGCCAATAATGCTGGTTCCTTGGCTTTCTCTCAATCTATTGCACAGACTATCATAAATATTTTTTAAATTGATGTAATAAATAGCCTTGGCTGTACGTTCATCTTTCAGTCCGGCAGCTATCTTTGGAAAAGAGACCAAGACAGAGAAACCTTTGGATCAGATATTCTAGAAATCATTGCTCTCCTGGCAGGCAACTCTCCTACACTAATATATCAGTCAAGATATATCTGGAAAATGTCAAATTTAGGAAGGTGTTTGCATTTTTCCTGACATGTTACTTTTTAAATATGTTCCAGGGGCACTGCACTCAACACTTTCCCTACATTATCTCCGTTCATCTCACACATTTCCTATAAAGAAGACTCTATTGTCTTTTCTCATTTTAAATGAAAAACATTGAGTCACAAAGCCACCAGGATGTAAGGTCCATGTGGGCAGAGAGTGTTGTTACTTTTGTTCCCCCCTCTATCCTCAGAGCCTAAAACAGAGCCTGGCATTACAGAGAAGCTCATACATATTTGTTTAGTGAGTGAAAGGATGGATGACTTCAATGGTAAAGAACTTGTTCAAGGTCACAAGCTAGTAAAGGGTAGGGACTCCAATTCCAACGGTTGCAAAGCCTCTGCTTCTAATCCCTATGCTCTGTTTTCTGCCCATGGCTTGAAACTGCCTTCCAATCAATTCCAGACAGCCGGAAGATCAGAACATCCAATATTTCCAGAGGCATTGAATGGCAGGCTGACCCAGGTAATCTTGCCAAGAAACTAGATTGGGAGTGGAGGGCACAGTCCTTGTTTTAAGGGGACCCAGAGGCAGGGACAGTGGTGGCCAATTCACTCTTAGATTCCATCAAAGTTGGAGTCTTTGAAGATATGTTGTGTGGGTTAAATAATATCTCATATGGAATGGGCTTAGGCGGGTACTTGAGACATACATGTGGTAAGCACTTAATACATATTTGCTAGAACTAAAGAGGTGACTGTAAATTTTGTAGAACATAACTAGGTCCTACGAGAATTTTGAAAGCAAATGATGGTAGATACTATTTAGAATGACTTTACCTGGTAAAACCAATGTCTGACACTGTTATCATACAATAAGTCATCATTTGAAAGACTGAATAAGCCTTTATCTGCCTTCTTATTTTCATAAAGCAAGGATATTGGGAAATGTACTTTCAAAATTCTATTCTGAGCATTTTACAGATCCTAACTCACTTAACCCTCATAACAACCTTTGAGATAGATATCATCACCAGAGATGATTCCATTTTATAGATTAGGTTTCAGCCTGTCAATAATCTGTTAATCTGTGACTTGAGAGGAAACAGAGGCACAGAAAGGCTAAGCAATTTGCCAAGATCACACAGCTGGTAAGTGCAGAGGTAGGATTCTCTATTCCATTCGATTAGAATCCTTTGTATTTGCCTATATCTTGAGGAAGGCAACGATTACTGTGGACACAAAAAGCACTAGGTTATATAAGAAAAAAATGATACTTCACAAATGTTGAAAAAAACCATTGTATTTCATAAATATTAAAAACTTCTGCTCATTAAAAATTCACTATTCAGAAAGTGAATCGGCAACCTTGGGACAGACAGGGAAAAATATTTGTAATACATATGTCTGACAAAGGACTCATATCCAAAATATATAAAGAATTCCTATAAATCAACAATAAAAGAACACAATTTTCAAAAGAAAATGGGCCGCAGATTTGAACAAACACTTCACAGAAGGAGATACATAAATGACCAAGAAGCACATGAAAAAGTGCTCACCATCGTGAGTCACCAGGGACACATAAATTCAAACCACAGTGTGTTAAATCCATGTCTTCATACCTGCCAGAATGGCTAAAAATAAAAAGATTGATAACACCAACTCACAGGAAGAAGACCAGGAACAGTGAGAAGGTCATGCCTTGCTGATGAGAGAAGCGGAAATGTCACAACCACATTGGATAACTGGCTGTCCTGATATATTTAAACATGTATCTGCCTAGAACCCAGAAATTGTGCTCCTAGGTATTTATCCCCAATAAATCAACAACAACAACAACAACAAAGGCCACAAACAGCTTCTACAAGAATGTTCAGACTTAACTCATGAGAACAAGAAACTAGAAGCAACCCTAATGAGCATTGGCAGGAAAATGGATAAACAAATTGTATTGCCTTCATACAGTGGACTACTACTTAAGTAATATCTTATATGTAATGGGCTTAATAATATCTTATATGTAATGGGCTTAATAATATCTTATATGTAATGGGCTTAATAATATCTTATATGTAATGGGCTTAATAATATCTTATATGTAGTGGGCTTAATAATATCTTATATGTAATGGGCTTAATAATATCTTATATGTAATGGGCTTTACTTAGCAATAAAAGGGAACATACTACTGACATGTGCAATAATATGGACAGATCTCAAAATCATTATGTGGAGGAAAAGGAGACACAAAGATTGCAAACTTCATGATTCCATTATATGGTTCCATTTATGAAGTCCAAGGACAGGCATGGCATAGCTAATCTATGGGAATAATCGTCAGAAGCGGTGTTTCTGGGGGGGCGGGGGGGAGATGGGAGGTTGACTGGAAACTCTCTGGAGTGATGCACACACGTTATCTTGTTTAGGATATACCTTGGCGTGTGTACACAATTGTCCAAACTCATCAAACTGCACACTTAAGATCTGTGCGTTTTATTATATGTCAATGACATCTCAACTTCACATGTGCCTGTGTGTGTAAATGCACAAGCATGCCACACATACACACACACACAAATACACACCCAAGTGTGCTCCTGATTTCACAGAGAGACTTTGCCACTCAGTCTCAGCCCTTGGTGCGGGAGGGAGATTCAGTCTGAAACTCCATCTTAATGAAAACAGGAGACTCCATTGTAAAATAGAACTGGAATGCACTGACCCCCACTCCCCATCACCATCTAGAGCAAGGTTGTGGGTATCTTGCTATGGAGGGTGAATGACTGGGTAGGTCTGGGGGCAGACACCATGGAAGATCTGACAGGGCAGGCCTAGGAGGCTGTCAGCTCCCCTCCAAGGTCTCATTGTGCTGGTGGGTGCCCTGTGTGGGTCTGAGCCCACACACGGATGTTTTCCTCTTCTCTGTCAACTCCCTGAGTAATTCTGCAGCTGAAGAAAAGCCTTCCTTCTTTTCTCCCATCACCCCACCACAGCGGTATTGTAGTTATTTTCATGAGAAAATTCATTCCATTTCACTATATCTTGATGGGTAGAGTATCCTTTTAACATCCTCTGCATTTGGTCTTCCCTGCTTCTCGTTTCACTTTCACAAATGTTTTTAAGACTACTTCTCAAATTTTAACGCATATGAGTCACTTATGGATCTTATTAAAATTCCAATTCTAATTCAGTAGATCTGGGGTGGGGCCTGAGAATCTGCATTTTGAAGAAGCTTCCAGGTGGTGCTGGTGTGTAGGTCTCAGGATCCTGTTTTAAGTAGAAGGTGCTCTCTAGAATGCATTGGGTGCTGCTCCCTCCTCCTAGTTACAGGGTAAGTTAATGCAGACTGTGGTATCAGAGAAAGACGAGGAGAGAAAAAAAAAAATTCGGATTATCTTCTGCTGTCTCTTTCTCCGTCTCAAGCCCCGCCCTTCCTGCTTCTTACTACATATAACAAATGGCTCTGTTTTCCAAAGAGCTATACACACCCGCCCCCAGTGACAGCTGTCTTCTTCTAAAGATGTATCAGAGAAGGAGGGAAGGCAGCATTACTCATTAGAGTCATGATTTGCTCCAGCCCACATTGCAGATGGAAAAACTGAGGCATGAAGAGGCAAATTGTCTGAACTATAAACAAATACAACATAAAGGGCTACGTTTACAACCAAGATTGTATGACTTTAGAACTAGGTATGTTTGCCAGGGTTTTCTTGGTGGCTTCTGAATTGAAATTGGAACAGCGTTCTTAGATTAAATCTTAGACAAATCAGGTATTCTGGGAGGGCTCTGGATAGCATGACAAGTCATTTCTTTCGACCTCACTGTAATGCAGGGACTCAGCTCCTGCTCTCCGCACAAGAACCCAGGATATGGTGAGGACAAAAAGGAGGACCAATGAAGCCATAGACAGGGGAGTCATACTACTATATTCTTGCTGGTGGCTGGGCCAGAAACACAGGAAGCAGGAGCCACACGATCTGCAATCCACAATCCGCTTGCTAATTGCACTTGCTAGCCGCAATCCGCCATCTGCAATCCACCATCTGCTTCTCTGCCAACCACCAACACCTTAGCGTAGCCACGGCCATTATATTAGTGGCTAATGGCTAACCGGTAACAGCTGATGACCACCCAGTCACAGCGAATGGTCATCTGATTCCAGCTGATGACCATCTAATAACCGAGCCAGCACCTTTCCACGTGAGGCCGAGAGCCTGGCAACTGCTCTCTGGGACTCAGTCCCCACACTCACATTTCCAGTCTCTGAAAGATACTTATTGTGTTCATTCAACAAACATTTACTGGGCACCTACTGGTCCAGGCTTTGTATAGTGATTGAGAATACCAAGAAGGGTAAGCTCACGGCTTATCCTGAAGGGGAGACAGACACACAGAGAAAGAAATGATGAGATAACACAACAGAATAGTTACCAAGCAGCTACAGAGCTAGGCCAGAAATCACACTGCCTTTTTCAAGTTGGCCTTAGAGAGGTGGGCATAGAGGGGTAATCCTGCCAGGGGGAATGAGAGACCCCCCAGAGCAGTTTCATTGGCTCTCAGCCTTGAGAAAAGAGTGCAGTTCATGGGGGAGAAAGCACCAAAGGGCATTTGGGGCAGTGGAAGGACAGCATGAGAAACTGCGCGATTACTTGGTGGGCTTGGCTCCGAGTGGTCCTGGGTTGACAGGAATATGGATGGTGGGGGGATAGCATCAATCCCTTCCATTTGCAGGCTTTACAGTCTGCGCATCTCACGTGCAATATGTTACTTGATCTGAGCAGCCTGTGCCTTCATCCCCAGCCAGAGCACTAATTACCTGTCAGCTGGAATGCAGGAGGCTTAGGACACACCTAGGAAGGGCTAGAAAGATGGTTAATCAAAACCATTCTGAGAAAGTGATTAAAATTTCCAATGTGTTCTACAAGCCTTCTGCTTCTCCGGAATTTTCAATGCAATTATTATCTCATTCTTTGGGAGCCAGCAGCAGTTCTCCAGAGAGCTTTCCTGAGCAGCAGTGACATTTCAGAATCAGAGCCTGCACTCTGGGCTGCCTGAGACGGCCTGACGGTGCATCCCAGCAGCGACCTGGCTGCATCTGAGGTGCCCGTTGTTTTGGACCTGAGGCTCCCACATGCCTCTGCTGGAGCCCCCCAGCACCTCTGTGCTGGCACATACCCCCACTCTGAGTCCTCTCCTACACCTGAGGAACGCGGAATTCTCAAGGGCAGCTGCTTAAATACAATAGTTCTCAAATGCTAGAGTGTATTTCATGCCCCCAAAGGGCTTGTTAAATGTACAGAAGGTCTGTCCCCTACCTGGAAATTCAGATTCAGAGACCTTGAAGCCAACGCTGAAAATCGACTTTTTAAAAACAAATCTTCCAGATGATTGGGATATAAGCCAAAACTTAAGAGTAGTGGTATTAGGTTTTGGAAATCTCTATGTGGAGAGCTTCTAGACTCCCTCCACCCACTTTGTGGGTTTCCCGTCACAGACCTGGGCTCAGTTTCTGGTGTGAGACAAAAGGCAAACTTGGGAGTCACAGATTAAGCTCATCAAGTTACCCAGCCCACTCTGTGGCTCAAAAGTGGAGGAGAGAATGTCATCCTCCTAATCCCATCTGCTGTGACATGTCCTTCTGGCCCCATCATTTCTGTAACACACTACTGAGTGACCCAGGAGACACCGAGCACCTCTGCTTCCCTCCCCCTGCCCCCAATGCTGGGAACACTGCAGCCACAGGAGGGGCTCTGAGCCTTCCCTTCAGACCGAGACCCCCAGGCACTGTCCCCTGTTCACCTACAGCAGCTTTTCTGACCCTGCACTGCCTATTTAAGCAAAGGAATCGTTGAACACCATTTCCAGCCTGGCTAATGAAACAATGCTTCAAAAAGTGCCACCAAGTTGAAAAACAGCTCACACATGGGGAGTCCTCGTTATTTTCATCACCACAGCCGGCAAACAGCTCCTGCCAAGCAGGATCAAACTTCCGGGGAATGTTTTGAAAAGCTGATGGAAACAAGGGCCTCTGTCACACTTCTGTCACACATCACCCCAGCATGTGGGGAAAGTTCTCTTGGAATGGATGCTAGCCCGGCTCAGAGACACACAAAATTGATGTCTCCAGCAGCATTGCCGTTTTTACTGCGGACTTAAAGTTACATGCTCTAGTGTCTAACGCGGAAAGGGAAGGGTTAGAGAAACCAGGTTTCTAAAATAATTGGAGCAGGTTGAGGGCTACTGTCTAAAAAGATGTCTCACAATGCTTCCCCCTGCCCTTCCCCACCTGAGCCTGAGCTGGGCACGGCCTAATTACCTACATAATTTCCTTGGCTTGTGTGCTGGGGTCCAGGTGCCCTCTCTGTCCACTGGAAACCGAGCCATCTGTCAGGCACCTGTCTCCCCTCTCACCTACACAACTCCATTAGCTTGGCGGCTGACAGTTCTGCTATACTTGTTTTACCTCTGACAGATTTTTCCGTTATGTGGGGGGAGGGGCTTCCCCTGCCCAGAGCCAACTCTAGGCTCCCATGGTTCCCTCCTCCAATCTGTTAGGAAAAAGATCAGGGATGCAGCTTAGAAAGGGAGGAGATAGTGTGTTCTTAGCTGTTAAGCAATAAAGGTCAGGTCCTCCTTGTCAGCCACAAGCAGAGAGTTATTTGTTTATCTCTCCATGTAGCACTGGTTTGTTGCCGGGAGCAGCAGACAAACCTAGAAAAAGGGATTCAGACTATGGATCTGAGCAAAGGCAGGAAAAAAAAAAGTTCCTTTGGAAATAAAAACAAAGCAAGTTGGATAAAATGCCCGCTTTTAATCCTTTCGTGATTCTTCCTCCTCCGCCGCCTTTCACCACCCCCCATCCCCCACCCCACCATTTGAGGTTTCCTGGGTTTTGGGTAGGTCTCACAAGAGAAATGGGAGCAGTGATGGACTGGGCATGGAGAGGTGTGCACTCATCTGTACATCACCCAGCCACAGAAACCACGTAGAGAGCCCACGCCCACATTAATTCATTCAATGAATCAATGACAGGCAGCATGCAATTGCAATACAGTGAGAGCCAGAAACCTGGGAGTGTGCTCGATGCTTCCCTCTCTCTCTCACCCTCTACATTCAACCCATCGTGAGTCTTCCACAGCCTGACTCCTAAACGTCTGTCAAACCTGCCCACTTCTCTCCATCCCGACTGCTCTAGTTTAGCACTGCCATCACTCGCCTGGATGACTGTCACAGTCTCCTAAATTGGCGACCAGCCCTTTCCATCTAGCCTTCATATAGCACCCAAAGAGATCTTTCATTGGTGCAAAACTTATGCCATTCTCCTGTTAAAATCCTGTACTAATGTGTTTTTCTCTTCTTCCCCCGGCCCTGCTTTTATCTCTAAAGCCCAAGATCCTTCATAATCTGGCCCCTGCTTATTTCTCCAGCCTCAACTCTCTGACTTCTGGCCTCAAACCCTAGGCTCCAGCAACCTAAACTTCTCTTTTGCAAAATAGACTGTGTGCTCTTTCACTTTGGGTCCATCGTGCCTGCTGTTTTCTGTGCTTGGAAGAATCTTTGCAATTCTCCTAAGCCCCTTCATTAGCGATTTCCTGCTTGAACTTTAGGTCTCAACTAAAATTTCACTTCCTCTAAGAAGCCTTTTACTAACCCGTAAGCAGGTAGGCAGTCTCTCCCCTGCTCCCATAGCATCATATGCAGCCCCACCTCTAGTCTATCATCTCCAAGAGGGCAGGGACCATGGCTAGTGGGGTCACCATAGTATCCCTGGCCCTGGAGAACAGAACAAAACTGACTCAATAAAGATTTTTAAAAATGAATGTCTGTCTCTGCGTGTGTGTTTTTTCCTGCTTAAAGCTGGAAAGACGACAACAATAGTTTACTTCAGTTTCATAACCATAAAATTTTTCTTCTTACTTCATGGGATTTAGGACAAACTAGCATTTCCCCCTCTCCCTTCCTCTTTTCCCAAAGCCTGCCTATCAAGGGGATTTTCTCATTGCATTTTGGTGGAAATTTTCATTACTGCCTTCCCTATAGCAGTTTATCCCTGGAGCGATACCCAGGCTAATTCTATCTCCTGGAATCGATGTATAATATCTCAAAACCATGGCATTCTTTTCTGAATCACTTATTTGGCAATCAATCAAGTGCTGCCTTGCGATAGCTCTTGTAGTCTTGTCTTAAATTGTTCTTCTTATTACTAAACAGTTCACAGCTTTATAACATGTCTCCCAACAATACTGCAAGTGCCCTTAGGACGGAATCATTTCTTTGTCCCCTCACAACTTCCCCAACAAGAAATTAAGCACACCTAACAAGTAAAACTGTCACTAAATATTGAATGAATCAATGAGTGTTAGGTACTTGATGTATTCATAGATTAGATCTGTTTGTTTTTTGGCCAGTATTGAAAGAGTTCACAGCAACTGGCATGAATTTAAGAATGACCAAGGCAAATAACTGAAACTTACAAAAAATTAGAAAATGACCTGGCTTTAAGGCAAAAGGCAAGACTTATCTGGAACAAATTAAGCCTGCCAAATAAAGGCACATACAGATAATTCTGCTGTTTCTATTAGCACCCATGAAAGGAAGAGCATCCATAATTGGGAGGGGATGGCTGCTATCAGGATATTTCCCCAAGTGTCCTAAAACCTCCAGTGACCTTATGAGAGCTGCCGAGCAGAGCAGCTAAGATTCTGAGGCTTTTGTTTTCATTTTGCCTCAGCCTTCTATTAAGCAATGGAAAGAACTCTGGGTTGGAAGTCAAGAGACATGAATTTTCTTTTCAAGACCAGCTACAGCTTACATTGTTTTTTGGCCAAAACATTTAATGTCTCTGAGCCTCAGTCTTATACATCAATCTGAATTCTAATGCTTAGTCTATCTACCTCATATTGTTATGGTCACCTGCAGTTGGGTCTGGTGACACACCAGGAAAGTCTAAAGGAAAACTCAAGTGTAAAATATTAACATCGTTATCTCAGACACATCGGTGAATTTTCTTGGGCTTTGGCTTCTCACTGCACCCCAACCCTCAATCTGGCAATAGTGCAGTGGTGGGGGTATTTGGTAAAGCCTTTGATGTGACTTACCATTGTAAATCATTTCGTATGGAGAAGACAGTCTGCAGGAAAATAGAATCTTCCCCCATCAACAGTCTTTTCTCCAGATCTTTCCCACAGATAATCAAGTATTAACTGTTTACTTTTATTTCCAAAATAATTTTTTGAGAACCCTCCAGCGCGAGTATTGTACTATGTATTGAGATAAAATAAATAAACTCTAATAGGACTCGCAATATGGTAGGAAAAATCCATAAACCTGTCAACCTGATTCCTCCGAAGGTAAATCACAGTCAAAACAACAAGACAGCTGCAAGGTGCAAGGAAGTGACAGCATGGCTTTAGACTCAGGCTTGATTTTTATAGACTTAGTATATGCAATAAGAGCCATTCTTGAGCTATGCACATGCTATGTTTGGGGCATAAGTTGCCCATATGGAGGAGCTTAGGTTGACTTCCCAAGCTGCTCTCAGACATCTATGTAAACGGGGCACATATCTGGGGCATTTCAGTATTGATCGCACTATCCCCTTTCCAATGAAATTGGTGTGGAGAGTTATATCTCACCGCTGCCCCCAACCCACCACCACGGGTTCTCAGGGCAAGGGCCCCAACTATAGGTGTTGTTTCAGCACCAAGGACAGAGGCACATGGCCTGGGCTTCTCCAGCGACAGAAATTCACCATGATTTGAGGACTGAATTTAACCAGTCAGTTTAACCTAAAATTTCTTGTATTGGTGTCCTTTCCTCACTAAGCTGAGTAGTTATATGCCTGAAGCACTGGATAATTTTGATGTTGTGTGGCCTTACTGAGCGGGACTCTGAGATGTAAGAACCATGCTTTTTAGAAACCATTGCCCACTGTAGGTGACATTCTTGCTCACCTACAGCTTAGCTGCCTGGCCCTCGGCCGACTGTTTAAACTCCACCTTCCTGCCTCAAAAATTGCCTCTCCATGCCCTGGTTTGTTATTTTCTCTTCTACTTTACAAATGACGTTTCCTGGGGGACTATTCCAGATGAAGCCTATCAACACAGTAGAACTTAATTTATCCCTGAAGCCAGAGGGGAGATGAGATACCTGGATTATAGCCAGACTGACTAGGTAAGGATTAATCCGTAAGGTCAGCAGAGCAGATGAGAGAGGACACAGGCTCAGGGAGTGAGCACTCTTCTATGGGAGGTTTTGTAATAGACCATGAGCTTCTTGAAGACAGAGACTAAGTATTTTTACTTCTCTGTTAAAGTACCTGGACATGGTGGTCATTTATTAAGTGACTGTTAAATAAATGAATAGTTGTAATATGTAACTCAGAGCCCCATGTAATTTTGATTTCATGTGAATAAGATGTGGTCCCACCTTCAAGGAGCTCACAGCCTCATAAGGTAAACAGAGTCACACGTATGCAAGTATAAAACAAGATGTAAAATACAGAGCCGTGCACAGACTCTGTGACTGTGTACCACATACAACCCAGAATGGGAGTATAAAGCAAGGGAGAATTCAAATAAATGGGAACAGTAGTAACTTTGAAATCAAATAAAATCCCCACCCATGTGATCTGGAAAAAGTAAATTAACTTCCGGTCTTCACTTCATTGTATATAAGATGGTGGTTCACAGAAGGCAAACCGTTCCTGATTCACGGTATTCCCAGAGGCATCTGAGCTTCATTCCCTCCAAGTTTTCTCTGGCTCTCAGCCTCTTCCTGCCCTGGGTCACTGGGATTTGACCGGATGGAGAAGTCTCCGGCTTGGCTTCCTTGTCCTGTCCCAGAACTGCTGTTCTGGCCTCGTTTCTTGATCCTGCTTCCTGGTGCGATCTAGGAGTCAGGAGATTTACGTGCTGGTTCTCGCTTTGCCAGTGCTTTCTGTGTGCCCTTGGCCAAAGCAGTCTCCACTCCATCTTTCCTGCGAGTCTCCCAGTATTCCCAAGGTGTCCTGGGAACCACACAAACCAAGCCATGTAGTCTCGGATCATGCCTCATGTTCCCTCATCGCCATGTCCTGCTCACGTTCTCACACCGTGGAAGGCTCTCCCATCCCAAGCTCCACCTATTGGAATAAATAACATTCTTCAAAGCGCATTGGATAAAGCCTTGAACTTTCCTTGCTCCCCACTTATGCCCCTTAACTCTCTGCTCCCCTCACATATTGATTCTCAACCCTGACTGCCCATTAGAATCACAAGATTGTGAAAACACAAATGCCTGGACCTCACTCCAGACCACTTAAACCTGCATATCTGGTGCTGGAGTCAGTATAGTGCCAAAGCTCCCCAGGTGATTCTAGCGTGTCTGAGGACATTGCTACTCTACTATAGCTTCATTTCTCCCGCAGTGTTTGACACCAAATCATAAACTCCTTGTCAGCAGAAACTGTTTACTCATTTTCTGATTCTAGAGTACTACCTGACCCAGAGTAGGCGCTCAACAGGTATTTGTTGAGTCGAATTGTGACACTCTGTATCCCATAAGTCTACTACTCCTTGAGTGCTTCTCCCTCCACACGATAAGAAGGAAAGATGATTGGAGAATTCCCCTAGTCCTGAATCCCTGCTCACAATGCCATTAAAATCCTATCCGTACTTTGGATAGGCCTCAGTTTCCTTTTTGCACAGTAAGAGAATTCTCCTACATAGCCAAGGCTTTTTACTGCTGTAGGATCAAAGAGTTACAATTGCATGAAATAATAAGCCTTGGGATGGACTTGGAGGAGAAGAGAGGAAAGGGACAGCTCTTGCTTCCTTTTTCAAAAAATCTCCTTGCCCTGGTCCTATGCCCGTGCTGTGTGCCACACACAACCCAGCACTCCAACACCTTCCCTGACTGTGGGACGTGTGAAAAGAGCTTGCACTTCTGCAGAGCTATTTTCAAGCTGCCCAGAGGACACGTGAACTCAAGAACCAAGTAGGTGAGGCTGAACCCCAACCCACATCCTGCCTGTGCCCCCAAACCAGACAGAAACAGGGCAGGGCTCCTCCTCCATCAAATTACATCACTTATAGGAGAGTTTGACAGCAACGGTTATTTTGTCCCTTTATTGTGGTCAAGTTTGCATTTTATTGCAAATTGTCTTATCGTCCTCATAATGTTTTCTTAGTTCTACACTGCTGGGAGTTTGTCTATTCTTTTCTTCTACATGTATATCATACTTATGTATTTTTTTCTCTTTGCCACAACACCCAGCACAACAACGCTTATGTATGACTATGTTGTATTCATTTCCTGTGGCTGCCGTTACAACATACCACAAACTGAGTGGCTTATACCCGCAGAACTTTATTGGCTGTCAGTTCTGGAGACCAGATGTCCAAACTCAAGGTGTTGACAGGGCCACGCTCCGTTGAAGGTGCTAGGAAAGGATGTGGTCCTGGCCTCTATCCTCACTCTGGGAGCTGCAGGGGTTCTTTGGCTTGTAGGTTCATCACTCCGGTTTTCTATCCACACGTGGTGTCCTCCCCATGTCTTCACACCATCTTTCCTGTGTGCGTGTCTTTCTCTGTGTCCAAAATTTCCCCTTTGTATAAGAACACCAGTCATATTGAATTAGGGCTCACCATCACGACCTCATTTTAACTTGATTCCCTCTGTAAAGACCCTATTTCCAAATAAGGGCACATTCTGCAGTCCTGAGGGTTAGGGCTCTAGCATATCTTTTGTGGGGTGACCCAGTTCAAACAATAACACGTGTCAATTCTCCACTTGTTTTGTATTAATATAGAAATGACCAAAAGACTTTAAGTAGTTGGCTGAATAACGAATTCCAAAGTTTTTTTCCTTGTGTGCATTTGTGTCATTGCCTGTAAACATGCAGTTTCTGCTTCTTGGGACCAGCCCCAGGGCTACTGAACGCCAGGATCCCAGGGTGCCTCAGAGGCCATCTGCTCTAACCACCGATGTGTGGCTTACATCTCTCCCTTCACATCCAAGACCCATTGCCACCCCTGCTCTACTCACGTACCCCCTGCCAGGGAGCTTGTTGGGAGTCTATTCCTTCTGTGATCAGTTCTGCCTGTGACAAATTTCTTCCTTATACTGGACCCAAATCTCCCAAATTCTACCCCAAAGAGACCCCTGGTCTTAGTCTACAGGAAAGGCCGTCAGCTATTTCAAGGGTTTGAGGATGGTCATGTGTCCCATATGCTCTCTATCCCAGACCCAAGCAGCCTCGGTTTCTTCCATTCAGACAGCATACAAGACCGGGGATATGATCTGTACCGAGCAGAGTAGAACAGTTGTAACTTGTCATATTTCCACAAATACAGCCTGAAACTACATGAACCCTCACAGCAGACACCTCTCCCGCTCTAACTTCTCTTACACGGTTATGTTCACTTCCTGTTTAAGAGTATGTATGATCAACCACGTTTCATGATCAATTTGTGTATTCAGCGCTTACTAATCTCCATAGAGCCTCTTGTTAGGTACTTTCCTTCTGTCAGTACCTTGTGTCGCCACATCAAAAACACTATAGATAGAGCCCAGCTTGTGGCAGCAACGAGTTGAGCACTGTACAAAACAAGAATCCCACCCTCTGAGATCTTGACTAGGTCCAAAATGCTTAAATCATGTAGGCAAACAACTGTTGGCTTTGAACCATCATAGATAATCCAGGTCCAAAATGATTTTTATCTTTCAAATGACTTGTATTTATTGGCTAGAGTCAATACACAGTGTTAACATGTGGAAACTGAAGATGCTAGTCCATTTTGCGGTAATATGAGCCTTTCTGGTCACCTGCTTCTTCTATGCTTGTGTTCCATTTGTATCTTTGTCTCCATAAATTAGTATTATACACAAATTGTAAGCCTGTGGGATATAGATATGAGATATAAGTGATTTATCATCATTTTTTGAGTTTTTAAAATGTCATGGGCACTGTATTCAATCCTTTCCAAATAAAAAGTCATTTAATCCTCATGGTAATTCTGTAAGTAGGTGCTATTATTATCCTCACTGAAACTATGATGAAATGAGACTTGAGGTTAAACAAACGGCATAAATTCATTAAATTATGGTATATCCATACACTATGCATCAGTTAAAAGAAAGAGATATATTTATATACTGACATAGAAAAATATGCAGGATGTAATAGGAAAAAGCTAGTTGAATGACAAAATAATAATAATACACAATCATTTGAGAAAACTGTATTTTTATATTATAATAAAAATAATGGAAGACTATATATTAAGATTTCAACAGTGGTTATCCTGAGGTGGTAGAAATTTCAGATGGTGACCTTTTTACTTTTCATTTGAAATATTTCCGTCAGTTAAAATTTTTTTTCTGTTCATGGGTGTTACTTTTTTTTTTTTTTTTGTAGTGGGTGTTTCTTTTGAAGTCAGAAAAAGAAGATTGGTTTAAGTAAGTGGCCCACACAGCTAGTAAGTAACATAGTGAAACAGAGATCTGACAGTCTCTAAAACTGGAAGTCTTAAATCATAATGCTGAATTGATAAACACCATTGAATGAAAGCATTAATGCCTCATTTTTCTAAGTGGAGTCTACTTGCTCTTGGAAAGACCAAAAAGTCATGGACAAATTTCTCTCCACGTGGGTCAATGTAGGACAAGCAGGCATAGGGACGAGGCAGCGCTGACTCCGCTGGAAATGGGGGCAGGTGTCTGAGTCCGGGGATGGTCGTGATCAGGGTTTCAGATCCCCATCGAGACTGGGCTTCACATTCTTCCCTCTCCTCCCACTACTGGGAGAGAGCCAAGAAAAGAAATCAATGAAAGCAGCTCTGGATCCTTTGGGGCATTTAACATAATAAATCAGACTCAAGGAAGAGCTTTCCCAACCAAAGAGAAAATACAAATGCTATTGAAAATTCATAGGTCAAACTTTCCATCTCCGTTGTGTTTCCCCCAGGCCCTTTGTGGTAAAAATAAGTTACAACTAGTTCCCCCTTGGCAGGCGGGGCCCACTCCTCTGCAGATGTCTGCAGTAGCTTCCACAGGGAGACAGCTCTTCCAGGGTCCTCTTCAGGGAAGCCTAAAAGTCTTCAGGCTGCTCGAATCGTCTCAGGCCTCACCATCCCAAGTGCGATCTATGGGCCAGCAACCTCCGCCTCACCTAGGACAGGGCTCAGACACAAATCCAGACTGCTTTTGTCAATGACTGCCCTTTTTTGTCAATAAAGTTTTATTGGAACACAGCCACACGCCTTAGTTTAGTACTGACTAGGGCTGCTTTTGCATTTAGCTACCACACCCGAGTTGAGTAGTTATGACAGAGACTACATGGCCAGCAATGAAAATGATTGCTATTTGGCCCTTTAAAGAAAAATTTTGCTGACCCCTGGCTTAGGAGCTTATGAGAAACGCAGAGCCTCAGGCCCCACTCCCGATCTCCTAAGCATATTGAAGTTTGGAAAGCAATAGCATTGCCCTGGAGGTCACTGGGCCACCGATCTGACTCCATGTCATCCTTAGGAGGTGCTGAGCCTCAGAAAAATGTTTGGAGAGTTTAGGGGTCTAATGGCACCCTGGATCCAGCAAAGAGGGAAACACATTCATCGGTAAAAATCAAAGGCTACAGAATTGGGCCTACCTTTAAGAACCTCAAAAACCAAAAAGACTTAATATTGTATGGAAACTGTAATAGAAAGTAAGTTTAAATAAGTAAATAAATTTAAATCACTAAATAACCGAAAGGACTTAGGTAGTGAGGAATCCCCGTCTTATTAGATTCTCCTAGTTCCTGCTTTTTTTAATCGGGATACAATTTTTCTGTGGGGATAAAACTGTCAGAGGCCTCCAGGAGCTCTCTGGGCAGGACAAGGAAAGCCAACCCTGAGGAGGAACAAACAGGCTCCCAGTGGCATCCTTGGCGGTGAGACGTCGGAGTCAGGGTTGTCACATGTAGAACTCGGTGGGTCCAGGGGTAGGAACATGCTCAGGGTCAGAGACCCACTGTCATCTCCACCTGGCGTGGCTCCCTCTGCACAATGGGGCCTGACCCAAGGGGGAGCTCCTGCAGGGCTGAGGTAAAGACAAGGCCGCAGCTGGAGGAGAAGGGAAGGAAGCTCTGCTGGGAGGTGTGTCTGAGGGTCAATGGCCAAGATTCCTTAAGGAGGGACCTCCCTGCCTTGGCAGCCATTCTGCTAGGGACCCCTCAGGGTTGGGCTTTCCTTGTTCTGCCCAGGGAGCTCTAAGGACCTCTGAAGAGTGAAAGAGATGATTTACTGATAATGTGTTTCCCTCCTTTCTGGCTCCAGGGTGCCATTAGGACCCTAAACTCTCCAAACATCTTTCTGAGGCTCAGTACGTCCTAAGGACGACATGGAGTCAGAGCATTTCCAGACTGAAAAAACAAAACAAAAAAACAAACACAACCTGTGAGGTCAGTTAAGAGGGGGATTCCTCAGACACTCAGACTTTAACTCTTTCCCAGACTCCCACTTCCTGGACAGACCCCAGCTCACGAGACTTTGTGTGCGCCTCACCCCAGCCCCTCACCCCACCCCACTGTTTTCCTCCACACTCATCAGACACTCAATTCAGGCCAGGTCTTGCCCTTCAGTTCAGATGGGTTTAGGTGGCTCTTTCTGACCATGGTGTCACCTCCCGCCCTGGCAAGGCATCCTCACCTGGTCTGGGGCATTCCACTGCTGGCCCAGCCGTCTTGGAGACCCTCCCACCTGGGCACTAGCTTCTACAGTATTCCCATCACCTCCAGAACAGAGAGGCCTGATTGGGGGCAAATTTCACATTGTTGCCAACAAGGTATGACCTCTACCTCCACTCCCCATTCTGAATCAGGTCTCCAAACCCAGAACACCTTGGTCTGTAAGCTCTCAGCTGTGGAGTTTCCCAGCAGGGGGAATGTTAGAACGAGCTCGCTCCCTTTCCAGATCTCAATGCCCTTCAGCGGCACCCAGAGCTCCAGGGAGGGTTTTTCATGACAATGACTGAATTCTCATGTTTCTTCAGATATTTGGGGACTGAAGGACTAGCTCCTCATCTGGAGCCTCTTCATGATTCTAGATTGCTGTCACCTGCTGGTCATTCTTTGGGTTGAGAGAAGGGCATTTCCTTTAATTTGCCCATTCCTACTCTTCTCCTGCCTCTGACCGATTATCATAACTTTAGAAAATCACACTCCCGGTCCTCTTTTATGTGTGCTCAGCTGTGTGTGGCCTGCTAATTACTTGCAGCAAAACGCTCTTGTACATTTTGTACCTACCATTCCACCCTTTCTTTGGCCTTCTGCCATCTTTTGAGTAATTCTTGAGTCCCATAGTCTTTCCCTGACTATTTTCACAGGCCCTCCTTTGCCCTCTACATCCTCTCCCCCTTCCTGTTAAGACCCTCAGGTGGGGCCTGGGGCCTGGCTGTGGGGATGCCAAAGGTTAGGTGGAGCCTAATGGGATGCTGAGGTCGCCATGGGAACAGGGAGTGAAAGCCAGCCATGGTGAGGTCCGCAGGGGAGGTGGGGACCAGGAGCGATGGGGCCAGCCTTTCTTCTCTTAGCTCTGGGGGTCTCTTGTCCCTTAGCCGCAGACAAGGGAAAACAACAACACACCAGAACACATCTGAGTTCAAGAGCTGGCTTTATTCTTTGTTCGATTCTGAGAATCAAGTATCTTATCTGAAAAATGAGAAGAGGAACATCTACTTTGTGGGACTGTTGTAAGAGTCAAGTAGGAGGCACGTGAAACGTACCACAGTACCTGGCCCGTGTGAATCCTTAAGGAGGAGAGGCCTCTGTCCTGGGGATTCCATCTCGACTTTCCTCCAGTGCTTTCCCAGCACCTGGCCTTCCTCAACGAAGAGCACGGTTGAATATGTTTATCCCAGGACCCTCACCCTTTCAGCCCAGCTTGATCCCTGGGTTAGGTAAGGACTGGACGCAGCAGAAGGTTTGGGGAGCAGCAAGCAGTCGGCACGTAAATCATACTAACAACGATCTTTCTTGAGGGCTATTTATTGTTAATCCTCGCAGCAAGCCCAGCAGTGACAAAATTGAGGCGTCTGAAACTCTGCCAAGTCAGTAAATTACTTCACATCACAAAGCCCAGCCTTGATTTGAATCCCGCCTGACTCCAAAGCCCAGTCGCATTTTTTCTTATATTTTGAGGCCTGTGAAGAAGAGGAGGAAATCGGTTAGGGAGGCGTAGAGGAGATAGGGGGTCACGTGGGGAGAAAGGAACGCGGGTCAGAAGGAAGAGTACAGGAAAGAGTTAGGGAGAAGCGCGCAGGAGAGCGGAGACTCCAGAGCTGTTCTGCTCCCTGTGCCCAGGGAGGCTGGAGCACACGTGCAAACCCTCACACGTGGGGGCATGTGCACACACCCCTCCCCAGCATGGGAGGCTGCAGTTTAGTGTTCTCAGTGCCCTGGGGCTCCTGGGAGTTGAGTGGGTACAAAAAGAGATGGGTGGCTCCTCTTTCGTCTCTCTCAGAAAGAGGTGAAAGAAACAGGACCATTGAAGGGAGGGCAGGCCCTAGCCGATATCCTAAGGGGTGTGCGTTGGAGAACCCAGATAAGACTTCTCTGCTCTCCTTTAAGTGATGACTCTGGAGGAAGCCTCTTCTGTATTTCCTGCTTTTCTTCTCATCCCACTACTTGAGAATTGTTCTGGCGACTCAGGAGCTGTCTTGTCTAAAGCCAGAAAAGAATAGTAGTACAGAGCCAGCTCTCCACACCCAGCCTCGACCACCTCTGCCCACCTGCCATCCTCCGTTCAAACCAACATCCTTCAGGCCCGGGCTCCTCCCAAAGCCTGTGCAAGCCCCTGCGGGCGCCACTGCACTCAGCTCGCATCGGAATCACTCAGCCTCACGCACTGTGTGTATTTGCTCATGCGTCCGTTTCCTCCATCGGACTCTGAGCCTCCGAGGGCAGAGGCTGTGTCCCATTCACGTCTGAACGCCCAGCACCCAGCACAGTTTCAGGCTCAGAGCAGAAGCTCGGTGAGTGAGTGTGGAAACGGCACCTATTTAGGACCTGGTGCTGGGGACACCCACATGGACCCCAGGCCCTGACTTCAAGTGGCTCATGGTCCAAGTAGAGGTTTTTAAAAGCACACAGTAAGTATACATGCAATAGCCCCCCTGGCAGGCAGGTTTTGTTATCACTGCTATGATCTCACCAATGTCTGCCTCTCTCCCAAGAGTTCCTCCTGGGTATTAGGCTGGAACTCCAGCTTCTTGTCCTGGAGACAGCGGCACAGCCACTTCCCCCTTCAGGGCCAACAGCTTGTCCGCCCCCCCTTAACCCCACCCTGCTGCTCAAGGCCCCCTGAAACACACCCTTGGAAAGTGGCTCCTCACCACCCACCCCAGCCCCGAGGCCCATGTTGGAACAGAGCACAAATAATTCTTTTTGCCTGCCACTAACTGCCCTCTTCTTTCCCTCCCACCAGAGATGGACCACTTCACCATCTCTGCAGCCCGTAAACAAAAAGTATCCAGCAGCAGATCTTGACAAAGGAGGATGAAGAACTAAGGACACTGGAAAGAGAGTTGCAGGGTGCTAAGCAGGGGACCCCAGGCCATGACTCAGAAATGTGGAACCTAGGAAGAGCATTGAAACATTGTCATGGGCTCTGGGCCGTGAGGAAGGGCAGGTGCAGGATGGCCCAGGGACCGGTTCTGGCTGGGCAGGCCTGGGCTCACCTGAAAGGGGCCAGAGGGGGCAGGGGACTGGAACGTCACTCTGCAGGGCCAGTATCCTCAGCAGACTCAAACCAATTGCTTGGCACTTCTACCCAACTCGCGTCCTCTGCTCTTTTTGAATGTGACCTGAGGTGGCAGGATGGAAGATGATTAAATGAGTGGGCATTTCTGCCTTTTTCAGCAGCGATGGAAATGGATGAGGCAGAGTGAGACAGAACTCTGGCCCTGAGCCAGTCCCGGCCCGACAAGGCTGTGGCAGGACGTCCTTCCCCTGATTTACACCATGGAGCTCCAGGTAGCTCCACAGGAATGAAGAACTTGGCCATGGTCCCAGCCTATGAAGCAGCCTTGATTTCAGAACTGACCGCGCCTGTTCCTGCAGGATGGTGGCGTCCCATGGGAACAATCCTCAGTGCCACTGCTGTTCCAGTCACAGCCTCCCCCGTCAGCCGTTCAGCCTGAGCCCAGTTTTGCTCAATGTCTGATGCTTCCTGTGTCTCTGAGCTTGATCAGACCAGTCCTGACCCTGAGAAATCCAGGGACCAATGACCCAGCCCTGTCCTTCCCACCTTGCCATCCACGCCCAGCAGCGATGTTCCCAAAGGGAACCACAAGGAAAAAAGGGGAGGAGGCACAGGATATGGAGGGTAGAGCTCATGTTTAAGAACAGCCTTTCCAGGCCCAGTGGAGTTTGTGAGCCACGGCTGAGCTGACTTCTTTTTTTTAAAGTTTATTGGGGTGACAATGGTTAGCAAAGTTACATAGGTTTCAGGTATACAATTCTGTAATACATCTGTGGGGACAGAGCCAGGAGTGCAGTTTCCAGGCTCTCACCCTCACGTGGAAACATACTCACTCGGATAGTAAATGGCCATCAACTGTGATTGCATGGCCATCAGCTGCGGGTAGTTGGCCGTCAGCTGTAACCAGTGAGCCATTGGCCACTAATATAACTGCCGTGGCTACGCTAGCAGAAAATGGGGGCTAGCAAGAAGATGGTGGCTGAGCCTACAAGCGCGGATTGCAGTTAGGACAGCGGGTTGCAGCAGCTAGCAAGTGAGGTTGGTTGACAGAGAGAAGTGGATGGCACATAGTGGATCCTGTGGCTCCTGCTTCCTGTGTCTCCAACCCAGCCGCCAGTGAGAATATAGTGGTATGACTTCCTTATATATGGCTCCGGGATGTTCCTTTTAGGCCTCACCATGTCCTGTGTTCTTATGCGGGGAGCAGGACTAGAAACCCTGCATGACACCATCATCTATATATATCACATTGTGTGTTCACCACCCAGAGTCAGTGCTCTTTCCATCACCATATATTTGATCCCATTTACCCTCATCTACCGTTCCCCTCCCCCCTTACCCTCTGGTAACCACTGAACTATTGTCTGTGTCTGTGTTTTTTGTTTCTTCATTTGTTTGTCTTGTTCCTTTGTTGTTTTCACTTTTATATCCCACATATGAAAAGATGAAATAGTGAGCTGACTTCTTGTTGGGTGTCTGGGATGTACCTGTCTTAAGAGGAAACATGGAGGAAAGGGTGACAAACTCTCGCTAGGAGTCCTAACTCTCCATTTAAAAGCCCTCAAACACATTTTATAAAGATCCACAGAAGAGCTATTTTGAGGCTTTGTCTCCATTTCCTTTCCAAGAGAGGCTGTTTTGGGCACAGATGTAGAAGCTGCCGGGGAGGCTGGAGAGATGCCGGGAAGGGTCTCACTCTAGGCGGTGACACAGCAGCTGAATAAAATACTTGGAAAGAACTGTTCAGGGTGAGAAAGGAGACTGAAACAAAATTAACTACCTCTCCCCACCCCCACCCGTTTCATCCTGTGAAGTCATTCCAACATCCTGGGAAGATGAAGCAACAACAGCTCTTGCTCTGCATTTATAGGTTGGGCTGGAAACAGGAGGAGAGAAGGAGGCGGTGTCTAGGGAATGGACTAGGGGAAGAATTGGAAGAACTCCATGGAGTAGGACTCAGGCTCTGAAGTTAGAGGTGGGTCCAAATCCTGGCTGTGTCATCTATGAATTGTGTGACATACGCTTCCCTTTTGTATCTGTGAAATGGATTATCTACCTTATAGAATGCCTCGAGGGTTAACTGAGATAATACACTTAAGATAGCACATGCCAGCAATGAGTATTTCTTGTTATTTTTATCTGAGACATTAACCCTGTTCTAGACTACCATGCCACATAAGGCGTATAGACAGAGAGCACGTAGGAAGAAGGTTCTGGGATGAGAAGGCACCAGCAGCTTTGCAGGGAAGATGAGGGGAGCTAGTTTTGAGTTCTTAGCCCCTGGGGGAGGCAGTGCCCACACCTGTAACACTGAGGAGAGTCGGGGGTCTGAGACCCTGTCGGCCCTCTTTTCCCTTCCCCATAAAAACTTGCTTTGATGACAGTTGTTTAAAGTCAAAATTTAAGCTAATGTGTTATTGCCATCCCCGCTCCCCCAGGGTGGCTTGCATGTGAACTCCTTGGTGTTTTGTGTTGTGTTTTAGTGGAAATAAAAGGTTGGTCAATTACTAAAGAAAAATGAGGCAGGGAAAGAATAAGTAGGAAGCAATAAGTGAGGAAAGTATTTGAAGGCAGAGACCATTCCCTCGTTGGTCTGTGTGGTAGAATCATAGGTGGTAGTGTGTGTGTATGAGCTGAGACCGAAGGAAGGTAGAGACAGATGCCCCAAATGAGGGGAGGCTCCTCTCCGGCCTCAATAAGGGCCATGAAAAGGGAGACAGTGAGATGGTCCCAGAAGAGACTTGGGGAACCCAGACAGTCTCCCTCCCCATTCCTACTCATCAATTGCCTTCCTTACCCTAGTATATCCGCTCTTTCATTGTGTTTTTATCCAATATTCTAACCAGTGCCTTTGAAGTTGCCTTGTAAATATTGTTCAAATCTCATTAGGCAGCAAAACATTCTCTCTGCCACTGAGTGAGCATTAGGCTGACATTTCTCAGTGCCTCCATCCTCCTCACCTCTGATCTCAGAGAACAGGTGTCTGCCTGCAGCGAGTACAGATTTGGCCTTTGCAGATGCAGGCCCGAGGGGCAGCCCTGTGTGAGACAGAAAGAAAGGCGATTGCTAGATTCCTTTTAGGGCTCCCTACCTAATTCATGAACACTGTGGGCAGGCTAGATAAGAGAAGGAGGGAACTGAAAGAAAAATTAACCCCAGAAAAGGAATCACCACCTTGTATTTACATAGAACTTTATATTTTCCACCTTTCTTATCAATTTTGCTTTCATGTCTGAATTCGTTTCCCAAGGCTACCATAATAAAGTGCCACAAACTGAGTGGTATTTTATCCTCTCTCAGTTCTGGAGGCTGGATATGGGTAATCAAGGTGTCAGCAGGGCCCTGCTCTGTTGGAAGCCTCTAGGGGAGAACCCCTCCTTGCTTCTTCCTCACTTCCGATGGCTCGCAGCAATCCTTGGTTTTCTTTGGCTTGTAGCTGCATCACTCCAAATCTCTGACTGTCATCAATGGCCTTCTTTCGGGTGGGTATCTCTGTATGTCCTTTCTGCTTCTTATACAATCACCAGTCATTGGGTTCAAGACCCAACCTAATGCAGTATGACCTCATCTTAACTGGTTAATCTGCAAGACCCTATTTTCAAATATGGTCATATTCTGAGGTTCTAGGTAGACACATATTTTGAAGGGATGGTACAATCCACCACAATGTTACTTTCAGGAGTCTTGTCTTCTGAGTAGCCCCTGTCAGACAGGTATTTCGCTGTGGCCACAAGATGTACCGACCTTTCACTTCCCTTCCCCCACTTCTGCCTCCACTGCTCAATTGTGGAAACTTCCTTCCCATCCTGGCGGATCCTATTCAGATATATTTACTACAGATCATGTCTTTTAAGCGAGGGTCTCCCAAAAGCAGACCCTGAAATACAGATTTGCCTACAAGGGGTTTATTTGGAAGGTGACCCGAGGAAGCACCTGTAGGGGAGTAGAACCAGAGAGGGAAAGGAAGTTGCTATTGACCAGGAACCTGTGGGCCACGGGAGCTCACTTTCTCTGGGAACATCTGGGAGACTGTGTAGAACAACCGCAGAGTTGTTCACCGGATGGGTGAGGAGGTCGACGTATCTATGCCTCAACTTCCATCTGGCATTAGTTGAAGACTGCTCTCAGGAATACCGGCTTGCCTCACTTCAAGCCTGCACTGTGCACTGGCTGAGCTCACCCCTGGGACTAGAGACAGCCCTGAGGCAGAGGGGGTCACAAATGCTAAGGAGCTGGTGGCTCATTCAGAAAGCAGGACTGTGGAGAAGATGTAGACACAGGCACGGATGGGATCTGCTAGGACTAGGAAGACACGTTCCTTCCTAGAGCTTTCCAGATTCTTTTCACTCAGTAGGTGCTCAACAAATAGTTGTTAGATTGAATTGGCCCAGTCATTTGAATAAAAAGATAACAAAGAGCATTGTTTTCAATCATTAAACAAAGATTTGTGAAGCATTTACCACATTCCATGCAATGTGCTAGACCTTGAAGATGGCAGCCCTGTGTAATTTTGAGTTTGGTCCAGAATTATTACCCTTAACTATCAGCCAATCCTGGCCTTTATCCATTACAATCAGCCAGTAACACTGAGGTCTCCAGAAGAGCCGGCCTTGGCTGAATCAGTAAAAACAAGCTCTGTGTGTCTTTGATGGAGAAAATTCTTTGTAGAACCTGGGGATAAGACCAACCTTCCATACTCCCTCATTAAGCATTTGTTCTTCCCAGTTCACAGATTGACAGAACAGAAAAGTCCCTTACTGGGCCATCTGAACCAGCTGTGACAAACAAGTCCCAAATGTTTGCTGGCCTCTGGCTCAGATTTCCACCAGCTTAGGAAGTTAACTTGGCGAATCTGAACCTCACTACTGAGTAGATACATGAGAAAATGTTGCTACTCTTGACATTGAGACCATATCCATCCATCTTCCTTACACACCCAACCACCACACATCAATAACACTTAGTGTTCTTTTTAATAAGATTTTGCATTGCAGACACTCTCCCCATTGCCTCACTCCTTACTCCAGGACAAATTATCCTCCCAAGGACTCACTAACACAGTGTCTTTCCTTCTGCTGTCATTCTAGAGTGAACAAAGCCTACAGGTCAGACACTTCCAGAAACGCCCCCCTCCCAACCGCAGAGCAGTCTAGTGAGCAGCCTTCCCCAAGGGCTGGCCTGTCAGAGACTCGGCAGTGGATCCTGCCTCGTTTCAAACCCTGCTTCTGTTTCCACAGACTGAGGAGCTCCCTGTCTCCCTGCCTCCCTCAGTCCCTGGCTGTGCGCTTTTAATATTCATCTCTTTCTCCCTCTCTTGATGGGAATTAAAAGAGCAACTTGCAAGGCAAACAAGAGGAAAATAACAGATTGCTGCTGCTCATTAAAGCTCCAGCTCAATAGAGTCTGATAAGAGCGACAGGATCCGTTCTCCGCCCCGTTGAGGGTGGGGGAGTGAGGGGCCCAATAATCACCACGCTTTGGATCTGCTCTGAGCTCAAGGGATTTTACAGAGGCAAACGCATTTGTCTTGCTGGAACGTTACTGGCCGGTGAAACCCAAGAGACTGGGCTTGTCTCGCCCATTTTCCTGACTTCACCTTTCTCGATTTCATTTTGTTTCTCCACCTGGGGAAAAAAAATAAAAAGACTAAAAGCCTCCTGAGTGGACTGCAAGGCTCAATAAATTAATAAATAGAAAAGCATTTTTGGAAGAATTATCTTTCATGTTTATCCTCTCTCTCCTCTCTTCTTTCTCTCTCTCTCTCCCTCTCTCTTTGTCTCTCTCTCTCTCCCCTCCTCCTACTCCTCTTTCCCATCAGCATTTGAATCTGCTAAACAACTTCCATTTAAACAAATAACGTCCTCCTCCAAACCATAGGTCCCACTTTAGCTGCCACCTATTTCTTTTCTCCCCTTTGAAGTCAAACCTGATGAAATGTTGTCTATACTTATCTTCATTTCCTCGCCTCCCACTCCCTCCCCTCAGCACACGACAATCTGGCTTCTACACCGTCACTCCCTCGAAACTGTTCTCACCACGGATGACCCTGTTGCAAAATCCAATTAATACATTTTAATTGGATTAAATTTTTAATACATTAGTTATCTAATTTGAGCTTTTCTTTCCTTTTTTTTTTTTTCATCCGGCGAGTCTTTCCTGTGTGCTGAACTCTCTTTCCTGGGCATCCAAATATCACTCTCTCTAGGGTTTTCTCCTGGGTCTCTGGCTAATCCTTCTTAGGCAACGTCTTTGTTCCACATTCAATGTCAGTGTTTCCGAGACGCTCTTATCACTGATGTCTCTGGGAATAACTCCTATATCACTCGTCTATATCCCCAGTTCAAATCTGTCTCCAGAGGTTTAGACCCATATACTCAGCTGCTGGCCGGCTCCTCACAGTCCCCTCAGACTCAGTATCACTTTCTCCCACTCTGTGTTCTCTTTTCCTGGTCCGACTCCAGAGAATGGCAATACCGTGAACTCCATTCCCAAGCTAGAGGCCTAGGAGTGGTGTTTGATTTCTTCCTCGTCCTGACCCCGTGTACGCAATCGGCACCCAAGTGCAGCCAATTCCTCCTCCATCCCATCACCTTCTTTCCCCCATCATTGCAGGGCATCCGTCGCATTTCTTTGCCTCAATGGCTGTGACAGCCTCACAAACGGTCTCCTTGCCTCAGCCTTACCATCTCCCGATCCATCCTCCACACTGCTTCCAGAACTATCTTTCGAAAACGCAAATCTGATCAGGACACTCCGCCCTCCTTCAAAACATTCGATGACCCTTCATGGCCATCAGGATAAAGTTCAAACTCCCGAGCGTGGCGTGGAGGCCCTTCTTGTTCCCATCGACCTGCACTTCACCTCGGAACTCTATGCTGTGGGTTCTTAACAAAAACACTTGCTCAAATAAGGAGTGTGGGGTATGCCAAGGGGAGATCATTATCACTGCACAAGAAACAAGTCAAGACCCAATTTTTCCTATTCGTTTGAAAGAAGGGTTGTGGCACCAGAAAGAGAAAAGGCATTTCTAGCAAGACTCCCACTCTGCTGGGTCTAAGTAGAGAGCACTGGTGATTTTCACAGTCACAGAGGGCTAGCTCACTTCCTGTTCCTATTCTAAAGTCCGTACCCCTCTCTGAATATGCTATTTCCCCCCCGCCAAGCAAATAAATATTTATTCGCTGCATTTGAATTGAAAAGCTAGTGGAGAGGTTTTAACACTCGCTATGTCTGGGTGGGTAGAATTATGCTCTTTTTGCTTGTCTTTATATTTTCATATGGAGCATGTGTTATTTTTAATAAGAAGAAACAGTATACGCGACTTCATGTAGGGGTTACAATCAGTAGTAACATGTTGCTGAACGATGATACGTTAAAAGAGAGATTACAGTTGGGAACATGGAAGGAACAACGAGACAGGGAAATCTTAGTTTAATTCAACCCACGGACATCGAGCCCTAAGATGTTGCTCTGGTTGGTGCCGGAAATACAAGCAGGAGTCAGGCCTGGTGCCCACCCGCAGCAGTGGGAGAAAGGTGTCACAAAGGGCAGCTGTTCTCTAGGGCGGGGACATGCCAGGGCGCACACTAGGTGCTTTGCTGATGCTGTTTTTTCTCATCTCACAACCACCTTATGAGGTCGCTAACTTAATTTTGGTTTTGTAGGTGAGGAAACTGAGGCACAGAGAGGGTTTTTTTGTTTGTTTGTTTGTTTGTTTGTGTGTGTGTGTGTTTGCTTTAAATTGATGGCCCCAAATCATAGTTAACAAGTCAGGATTTAAACCCAGATATATCTCACTTCATCCTCTTTGCATTACACAAAACTGGCTTTCATAAGTATCTCATGAGGGACGTGGGAGCACAATAGGGCTTCTGATAATAGGTGAGGGAAGGCTTTCTGGAAGTTTCACAAGGGCTGGCCTTGAAGAATGGGATGTGAGGTGACAGACAGGCCATAGCATAAGCCTCAGGGGGAGGCAGAGTCCTTTGTGAATATTATGCCAGCAGCATAGGAGTGAAACCAAGGCAGCCACAGAGGGTCCAGAGCAGGTGGGTGGGTAGGTTTCCTGAGCCTGTTCTGTGTGAGCAAAGCAGTGGGGCAAGAGTTACCAGGCTAAGGAGGAGCTGAAAACAGGAATCAGAGTCAGAAAATGCTCCCAGGTCTCCACTGCTGATTGATGAGGAAGGACCAGGCACGACAAGTGGGAAGCAGCCCAGGTACATGTAGGAATGTGCTGGGGTGGGGGGGAGAACCTTGCCCTAGGCCACTGTCACTGCTCTTAAGGGCCAGGAACTGGAGCCTGGCAAGAGACAGGAAGAACATCCCCACCAGAAAGAAGAGCAAAGTATATTAAAACATGGTTAACAAAAGCAGAAATGGTGGATGTAGTGGGGTGTTTAAGAGCTGTCAAAGGAAAGACCGTAGTTTCCTGCGAGTTATGTTCTTACTTCCCTACCCATGGCCATTGTCACCAGCATCAGGGAAGGGGTTGGTGGGTGTGTGGGGGTGATGACCAGGGTTCATGTTTATCAGTTTATCGGGGAGTCCACGCTGCTCCTTGTGGTCCCAGCACTGTCTTTTGGCCCTGGTCATACACCCACAGCCAAGCCTCCCGCCTGAGGCTGGCTACATACTTTACAGGACCTAGTGCAGAAGGACCATGCGAGACTCCTTGTTCAAAACCAGGGGTGGAGAAAGTGCTGTTAAAGGTCATTATAATATAAAGCTTTCCCTTCCATGACCTCTGTTTTGACTTGCATAGTGTTCTTTATTTGATAATTAACATCATTCTAAGTAAAGAATTTTACATTTTAATTAGTAGCATGGAGCTTCCATTCTTCTTTTTTTGTTGTTGTTGTTTTTTTTTGTTTTTTTAACTTATTGGGGCCATTCTTCTTTATATTGTGTTATGTCAGTTTTGAATATAAGAGCATTTCACTCGCATAGAATCCTTGAAATTACACAATTTGTATTTCCTCACTCATCACGCATATGTATTTCGTTCTCACCAGAACAGTAGGAACGCTGCACAAAACTAATTTCACTGTTTCCGTTTCGCGTCTCGATACATGCGCATTCTGTCAATAGTTCCTACCTCCATCTTACTGATGAGTCAGAAAGCACTGAAAGGAAAAGGAATTACGGGATTGTTCTCTTTTTCCCTCTCCTATGTCCTTTTCAGTGTAAGTGGTTGGTTAATACAGGGAAGTAACATGAGTAAGAAAGGCTAGGACGCGGTTCCTTGGTCATGTGTGTGTTTTGGAACATCACTGCTGTCCTGTATTGGATGAAAGTTCTGGTTGGAACAGAAAGTGTGTCCTCTCAGGGTTGTCAGCGTCCTGATTACTCGGTCACCTGTGGAGCACATTCACCCTGGACTCGCTTTGAGTCTCTTGAAACTCCCACACATTGTGGTTCCACAGGAATTCTGTGCTCCTGGGACATCACAAACGCAACACACAAATGGGGGGAGGGGGAAACAAGAAAGAGAAGTGGACACTCGTATTACACATGTCTCCTCAGCTCACACAGAGGCTCCATTGTCCTGTCAGGCAACACACAAGACACAGTTGTCAGATAAAGTTACAAAGAATTTAAAGATGGTGACAACAGAACCTGAAACTAAGTGGGGGGCCCTCTGAGGACACAGCCCTGTGTGACTGTGCAGGTTATGTGTTCATGAAGGATCCCTGCCCCCACCCATCAGGCTGTGACAGAGACACAAAGCCAACTCTGGACAATTCAGTTTTTCTGTTCCAGATTCTTCCCTCCTGGCTCCTGGGTCCTTCCCTCTTCCTTGAGCATCTTCTGATTCTCAGTGTCTTTCCCTTCAGCTTTCAGTCTATGTTTCTGGCTCCTCGGGTTTGGAGGTTCATTCCAACACCCCTTTCTAGTAAACTAGCCCCCATTTTCCTCTTAGCTCCTGATTGGGGCATTTCCCTCAGTGTCAGAGAAGAGGACCCCTCCTTTAGCCTCTGCCTCACAGGACCCGTCAGCTGTGCCAGCCTCCCCTCCCCTCAGCACCACCACCTCTCAGACAGGGCAGGAGAATTCAGACACCCGTCTTCAGGTGAACACACACACACACCCTTTCGATTGTTTATTATGTGCAGCACAGGCTCTTCTTCCCGACCATGGCACAGCCCATCGAGTGCTGCTTGGGTGAGGGCCTCAGAGGAAGGAGAAGGAGATGCCACTCTTTTGGGAGCTCCCAGTCAGAGGAGGGACCTGAAATCAGGCCAAAGGCAACAGAGCATGTAGAAATGAAAGACTCTCCCTGGCTCGTGTTCTCCGCCTTATTGCCCCATCCAGGGCCTCTGCCCCCTGGGCCCATCAGCAAGGACTGAGGAAGCAGAGACGCGTTCTAGCATCAGAAAACCACTGCACAAGGGGGAAACTCCCCACATACACCCCTCCCACCCGAACACAATGGTGCCACAACTAGTAACAGCAAACCTCGTATGTGTGACCCACATGCCTCTCTTACAAGGTGTTAGGGTGGAAAGACACTGACTGCTCAGGGCAGTGGATCCACGCCCTGCTCTCCCTGAATGGCTGCCTTACAGTCCGGGCCTGCTTAGTGATATGTTAAGACAACGGTTAGGAGAGGAGGGCCAGTCAGTAAAATGCATCCATGCCCCAAAGAGCAGTTGAGGGAACTGAACGAGGGACATCAGGGTTATAGGATATACAAGAGCTAAAAGAGGACACAGGAGAGTGAAGCAACCCTGAGATTAGCAACCAGGAAGCTCTCACCAGCCCTGGGCTGGAGCGGGGAGAGTGTTAACTTATCACAGGGGCGAGGCCAACCTGTGGGAGCTGGAATTATGGCAGGGGCCGCCTTTGAAGGCAGGGGGTCGCAGGAGAGATGCAGATTCTCCTTGAAGTGCTGCTTGGAGCAACCAGGGAGAAGCACTTGGTCTCCCCAGTTCTTTTGGTTTCCAACCTCCAGCCAGTGCCTCTCATTCACTTAGAAGCCAGAGTGCAAGGGAGCTTGGGAAATGTCCCCTGTAATACAGAGCCGAGCAGGGGAAGGACATGGGAAGATAAATATCAGGGACTAGTACAGAGGAGTTGCTCGACTCCCATGATCTCCACCAGCCCCCACAAGCCACCACAATAAACAGTCCAATTTTGAAAAAATGCCTTCTGTGCAATTTCATCACTAAAACAAGTCTGCCAGTCCCTTGGTCCAATCAAGATGTTACCCTTACGTTCCTCCATAGAAGTTCTAGAGCTGGTGCCTTCCCCACTATCTCCAGCCTCACCTCTACTGGCCTATAAAGTAAGGAAGGTGGTGATGCCTCGGGACTCTGATGTCACCTCCTCCCCAGAACACCTCTGGCTCAGACGTCACAGGCTGCCTCTGACTGGACCTCAGCACTCAATTGCCATGTCGCGCTGGAGTTAGCCAGGCAATCGTTTTTCATGCGGCTCGTGAAGGTCACAGAAGTTAGAGGTTTTCAATTATGAGAAGGCTGGGTGCAAGGATGGGGGGAGCTGCCAGGAAATGACAAGTGGCAGGCACCGTCTTTCCAGGCTGGGGCACGTCCCAGCTGCAGTAATGAACGTGTTCAGCCTTCTTTGGTTGGCACCAACCTGTCAGCCCTTGATAAAGAGCTCACCACACATTGTGCTAATATGAACAAGAAAAAATGAGATAGGATTTAAAACACACTACCCGGGAGTAATGGGGACAGACAAGGTGAAGGGAGAAGCCCTGAAGGACAGGAGGTGTCCGTGTGTCTTTCCTGCTGTCTCAAATGGCTTTGCCCTCCTGTCCACTTAGTTTCCCAAATCAGTCCTGCTCATCTCAACAAGAAAGGACTCCAGGGGGAATGAATGACAGGGAGAAGACTGGTGAGTATACAGTCTGTGAACCCAGAGCGGACAACTGGGGGCCACTCAGTTGGAAACAGACTGTTGGGGTCTTGAAAGTCATTCGAAGAAGTTGGGGAGTTTCTGAGAACAGAGGAGCCACCAAGTAGTGGTGAAGAGGGGAGTCCCGTGATAATAGCAGTATTTCAAGAAGAGAAATCCAGTGGCACTGTGCTACGGGGTAGACTGTAGGGGGTGGAAGTGGAGACGACAGACAGTGGGCCCTTAGGAAGATGGTTCAGAAATCCAGCCATACGGCGAGGGAGCATGTGCCGTGGTAGGGACGGTGGGTATAGGAGAAACCGTCTGAGGTGAGGAGACTCGTGGACGTCTAGTTCACACAAGGGTTTCAAAGGTAACTCACAGGTTTTGAGGTCCTTAACTGTATTGACTAACAGAAATGGGAGAGGATTCGGTTCATTTTCCATGTTGGGTGCTAGACTTGTTGCATTTAGATTGAAAATGAAATGTCTAAGTCGAGGTTCACACCAGGCATGGGACTCGAAAGTAAAGAGGACAGGACGGAAGCAAAAGATTTGCTAGTGTTAGAGGGGATGGCTGCTATGAGCTTCTTAATGAAGGGATAATACGGATAAAAAATGAACCTGACCTGGTACTCAGCAACAGAAATAGAAAGTATTCCCATAGTCTGTGGTTTCGAAATTGATAACTTCAAGCTCCTCAAGGTCTTAAGAGATCATTTTTCTTAACCCTCCCTTTTTCTCTCTCTCCTTTTGCCGTTCACCTCAAGACGTGAGTCACACCAATACTTAGGGCTGGTATCATTGCTGAAGGGGGGGAAGGGGCCTGGGCAGGGTGGGATGCTCCATTTGGGCCTCCCAGGATTCAAAAGGGGGTTCTTCTTAAAGCAATCTACCTACCTGGCCATGTGATTGAAGGAAGGGCAAAGCCAACTTCCTGAAAAGCCTCAAAGTCAAGGAGACATCTGTGAGTATGACCTGACCTGACCTCATGCCATTCTCTCTGAAGGCAGAGGGAGGTGCTGTCCAGATGCCATCGGCCACCAGGGTGGGAGCCCACTTCTTTCCCTGCTCTAGCTGAAGTGTTGTGAGTCACTCACTGGTCACATCTCTGAGTAATCCTGAGATTTCAAGAACAGGCGGGAGAGGATTTTAATCTTAAGAGAAAAGAAGAAACCAAACAGATTAAAATGCAAATCCCTCTAGAGGGAACAAACAGCACGTCAAGGGGATCAAACAGCATTGAGACTCAAAGATACTATTAGGCTCAGGTCAAGGAAAGGACCCACTCAAAAATTTGATTTGATATTTCTCTTTGGGGTTGTTTAAAGTGTATAGGAGTAGGAGGCCTTGTTAGATTTTTTTTTTTTTCTTGTTAGGATTTTGTGGAAGAAAGGAGACTAGTACTAAGTACGAAAAGCCCTGCCTGGTCTGGCTTTTCTCAGAGCTTGCCTGGAACCCCCTTTCCCATCATTCCCTTTTGGGGATGGGCAAATCCCTCCTCGTTATGCAGTATCCCTCTTGGACCAGAATGCTTGGGTTCAAATCTAAGCTCCATTTGTTTATATGTCTAACTCCCAAGTCAGACTCCAAACTCCTAAAAGGGTTCTTCTTTGAACCCCTGTACCCAGGACAGTGCCTAGCACCGAGGGGGTTCTCAATAAGCACCTGACGAATGACGAACTAGGAAGCTAAAGCCTCGACTCTAGAACCAAGCTCCCTGGATTTGGATCCTGGTTCTACCATGTATTGACTGTGACCTTGAGTAAGATTCTTAACCTCTCTGTGCCTCAGTTTCTTCATCTAGAAAATGGGATAATAATCACACTTACGGGGCAGATGTGAGGATAAAGTGAGTTCATATATGTATAATATTTAAAACAGTGATTGGCACAGAGAGGGTACTCAATAAAAGTTAGCTATTAATACTATCAGTTCTTTCCCTGAAACCTCAGATGAATTATTAGCAGTCTTCTTTTAAAGAGCGGAACATTAAACATAATGGGTTGGCTAATAATTTCTCTCCAATGCTATGGTTTGTGAGGCATTTGTGATTAGGTGAATTAATGATCACATAAACAAATTATAATTCAGGATTTCCTATAGTAATTTGGCTCAGACAGATGAGTTCTAGGGAGCCAAATTGGCTCATTTATCTCTGCTCCAAGAAGGCTCCGTGTTAAAGGGGAATCATTCACCAAGAAGTGCCATCAACAAGGGAATTTGTTTTCGAACAACAGTGATGGGGCTATTTTTCAACCTCAGCTTCAGGTGATGTGTTTTTATTTTGTCTGAGGCTGAAGAGGAGAAGGAGGTTTTAGAAAAAAGTATAAGGAGGGGCAGAGAGTAAGCCTTACAGGGTATATGGGAAGTGGATTGAAGGATAAGCCACTAGATCCAGTTCATGGCCAGGTCACCACTACCAGCAGTCTTCAGTTCGAGAAGTTTCCAGCCAAGTTTGCAAGGAAAGCTCACTTACCCCGGAATAAGCTCACCCAATCCGGGGTTTGTGCCAGGCTGCCAGCTGTGCCCATGCATACAAACACATTCATCTCACGGTGAGGGACCCAGACTTAAACATCTTTGTGTCTTCTGTTGAAATAATGACAATATCTACCATTCATGGAGGGCTTAGGGTATGGAAAACATTGTGCTAAGTGCTAACGTAGAATGCCTCCGTTTCTCCTCACAAAAACCCAATGAGGGCATAAAAATCCCCTTTTACAGATGAGTCAACTGAAGCATAGTGACTTGCCCTGGACACACAGCTAATCAGGCTTTGAAACCAGAGAGTGTCACCTTAGGGCTTGCATGCCCACACATTACCTTTGCTGCTTTCTACAGGACATCCTATACAAGCAGCAGCCACTTAAAAATTGCATTGTTTGATGGATGGATGCATAAACGAATGAATAAACAGAAAAAAATGAATGAGGCCACACTAGGATGGAATCTAGAATTCATCTCTAGAATCTCCCCTTACTGGGCCCTTGTTTCCACGAGTAGATATCTCTAGTAAGATAAGTCTCTGCCTTTTCCAAGCCTTATATTGGATGATTAAAGTAATACTTAGGCTTAGAGTTTCCTTGGACTGTGGACGTGTGTTGGAATCCACGCCTGGCTGGGTTCACTAGCACAGGGGTAGCAGCCCCCAGAAAGTCTGGGAATGCCTGCTGCTCTACCATCTGGAGTTTTCTGGCAACATCAATTTTAGACTGAAAATCCATGCAGCAGTCACGGAGTCTTTCTAATGGCCAGCTCCTGGCTCTCTTCTCTCATGTCTAATATGCACCCAGAACTCTTAACCTGCCCTGAGAGACTATGCTTCTCCTTTGCTTGCTGGGAATAAGAACAATGGCTTTCAAGTTATTTCAAGCTAATCTTCAAAGATGTAATCGCTAACAGAATCGGAGGGGACCAAATAGAAAGTAGGTCATTAGGACCCAGCAGCCCTGGCTGGAACAGCTGCACTGACAGATAACCTGACAACAGGCAAAACCATTGGATTCCTGATGAAAAATGAGGACTCACCCTATCCCCGCTGCCTCCTGCACCATCAGCTGCTGCGCTGAGGATGGATGGCCTCGTGTGAGGGGTGTTCTGCTCCCCTCCCCAGCCCACGATGAATAAGCATTTGGTCTGTCTACCGTGTTGGGGGGGGGGGATGGGCAAGCCCCTCTTTTGCACTGGAAATTCACTAGCTGAAGAATCCCAGCTTTGTTGTCACCCTGTCTCCCAGGGCTGTGCAGATCTGCTTCTGATTAGATTACCACAGCTGGGCACCCTCTCATTCCGCACCCCTGAAAATGATTTGGGGGGAATAAACAATGGAATTTGCTGGGTTCATACTCTCTGCAGCCGGCAGGGCAGGAGAAGCACACGAAGCACTATTGAAAGCTTATTCACCCAGAATTAGGAGGTGAATTTGAGTTCCAAACGGTGAGAAGGAGCTGATATAAAAGAGAGAGCCCCTCAGCTGGCAGCTACTGAAAGTCCTCCCTCCATCCTGATTTCCAAAACTGGCCTAAGAGAAGGAGCTGGCCCTCCCAGCTGGGGTCTAATAGTGATCCATCGCCAAGCCTCAGACTGGGCCTTGGATCACCAGTCCAGTGCCACAGAGGAAGGAGGCCCTTTCAGGCTTATTGCAAAGCTTAGTGGTCTTAAGATTGGCTATTCATTAAACACCTACTATGATTCAGGTGCTGTGTGAAATCCTTCACAGATATTTAATTTTAAAGTTATATTAATTACAAAAGAAATCCATGCTCATTATTTAAAAAGTAATATATATGAGCAAAATGAACAAATAAATACCCTGTAATCCCATCTCCCCAAAATAATTACCGCTGATATTTTGGCATGTACACCAAACAACCCTATGAGGTCTAGATATTATTATGCATTTTGTAGTTGAGGAAATTCAGGCTTAGAGAGGTCAGGTCTCTAGATAAAAGCCACCGCATGGCTAAGTCAGGATTTGAACTCTGATTCTTTCATTTGGTGAATGTTTATTGAGAACATGAGCACTGCTCTGAGAGATGGGCTCACAGGTCCTTAAGGAATAAGGCAGACAAGGTTTTTATTGCTTCAGGTGAGTGGGAGGGCCACAAATGCGTGATCACTGAAAATGACGAGTGTCACAAAGAAAACAAAAATAAGGCACTTTCATGTTAAGTGACTGTCATGGGGAAGATAGTGACTTGGAATCAGTCAGAGAAAGAGTCTTTGAAGAAATAACACTTTAATTTTTTAAACAAGCACTTAAATAGTGCTTACTGTATACCAATCTCTGTTTTTTTAAAAAGGAAACATGTTGATGCATTTTAATCTCAAAAATATCCCATGATGTAGGTATTATTATCACGACTATGACAGATGAGAAAACTGGGGCACAGAGAGGCTGAGTAACTTTTCTAAGGTCACACAGCTAGTACATGGTGAAGCCCAAGATTTAGACCCAAGCAGTTTGGCTTCAAACTTGTGCTTGTGACCATTTCTCTCTGCTGCTTCTCTTTGAGCTGCGATCTGAATAATAAGGTGTCATCCATGCAAAGATCTAGAGAGACGACTCAAACAGAAGGGACAGCAGGAGCAAAACGCTGGAGTGCTCAGCATGACAGAGTATCAGAAAGAATGTCATCAGCCTGTCAAGCTGGATCACAAAGGGCCTTCCTGGTAGGCCAGAGGATGGCCTTTGGATTTTAAATGTAATAGGAAGAAACTGGAGGTTTTCAGCAGAGGAGGAAATTGATCAAAATTGCATTTTACAGAGATTCCTTTGCCTATTTAATAGAGAATTTAGGGGGCACATCGGAGAGTACCCATGAACCAGGTAGGGGTCCAAACTCAAGATGAAAATGGCTTGAACTAGGATAGTAGCCAAGGAGATAGAGAGAAATGGAAAAACAAACAAACAAAAATTGGCTGATCCAAAATTATGCTTTTTCCATTTAAAGCTCACGGTCTTAGAGAAAAACATTTTGGTAAAAACTTCTTGCTAAGCAAGGGAAGACCACCTTGTGGGGTTGGGTGGGAGACATAAAAGATAAAGGATGGTCGGTCCTTTACAAGCCATGAGCTGGAAGCAATGAGGGAGTTTATCACAAAAGCACAGGAAATAATAATTCCTATCACTGTGTAGCCTGTGTTCCGGGCTCCATCCTACGTTCTTTCCATGGACTAACTCCTCAAATCCTTACAACAATCCTATGAGGAAGACGTCGTCTTTAATCCCATTCTACAGACAGGTGACGTCAAACCAATCAAGGCCACACAGCTGGGAAGTGGCCGCGCTGAGCCTTCAACCCAGGCAGGCTGACTCAGAGACCGTGGCTGTTAGCCATCCCACTGACCTGCTTTGAAAGGATGTCTGCTATTCCAACCGGCAGCCTCGGGCGCTGCCAGATGGCAGGTGAGCACATACACAGCAGTAGCATCAAGGACCTTCCATTATTTTCTAACAAGAATGATTTTTGCATTAAAAATAACAACAGGTACAGACAGTTCTTCTTCCAGTGCTCGATTTCACACAAACCCCGTTTGTGCAACCATAGCTCCCGCCATCAGTCCACCTCCAGTTTCCAAAAGGAGAAGGGGACAGTACTAGAGGTCAGGTGTATATTGAGCCTTTAAAGCTGGGTATCATGCCTAGGCAACTTGGACAGTTGGTCAACTTGAATTTAAAAACATAACCCAAAAAACTTCTAAGCCAATCAACCTACAACTGCATATGATGACAAAGAAAGCCCAATACATCCCTTTGAGCTAAAGAATCACCTCATCAGAGGCAGCATATCAGTGTCTTGCTAATGAAGATGAAGTTTCCATCAACAGATAAGGTGATTCAAAGTGAAAGTAAAATCTTAGTGACTCATAAGAAATACCCTCAAGAAACACATTTTGGAGCAAGTATGCTTAGCAACAACCATCTCCCTTCGTTGCCGACGAAAGTCTCTGTATCATGAGGTACTAGATTTCATGTTCATCAAATAACATATATTTAATGTGTTTATATTATAGTGCCAGCTTACACTAGGGAAATGATACAGAGGAGATACAAGGACATTTAAGATTTAATTCTTACCTTCTAGAAGCTTTTAATCTAACCATGAAAAGAAAGCATAGCCATTCATATGTGCAATTTGAGAGATTTTGATTCATGCTGTAAATGGTCAAGAAAGCCAAGGAGGGACTTGTCATACCAGCTTGGGCTGCTCAGGCAAGGCTTCTCAGAGGAAATGGCAGACCATCTGGGCCTTGAATGACACATGGGAATTAAACAAGGAGAGAGGAAGAGAGAGACTACCAAGCTGCGAAAACACGGGGATGTTTATGGGATGATGGCAGGACGGCCTGACCAGAGTAAAAAGTGGGTTGTTAGGGGCCAGAACTGTGCCCCTTCAAAATTCATATGTTGAAGCCCTAACCCCCAATAGCTGTTTATTTAAAGTTAAAAGGAGGCTGTTAGTGTGGGCCCTAATCCAATGTGACTGGGGTCCTTCTAAGAAAAGGAAATTTGAACATACGGAGGCATCAGGAGTGTGCGGCACAGAGGAAAGGCCAGGTGAGGACACGGTGAGAAGGAGAAAGCCAAGGAGAAAGGCCTCAGGAGAATCCAGACCTGCCGACATCTTGATTTTGGTCTTCCAGCCTCCAGAGCTGACAAAATACAGTTCTGCTGTTGAAGCCACCCAGTCTGGGGTGTTTTGTTATGACAGCTGGAGCAAACTAATACTTGCATGTAAGGAGGCCGAGGGGGCAGAGGCTGCGCATGTGAGTGAGGCTGAGGGCCGTTCCTCACCCCCACTAGCTAGAGGTCCCACCCATGCAAGCTGCTGGTCACCAGAGGGCAAACGGAGAGATGAGAGTGGATCAGTTGAACAATAAAATGGCAATAATTCAACTGACTGCCCAAGCTCCAGCAGGTAGGAGTTGCTCTATAAATGTTTATTGAAATAATGAATAAATCCATGCAGTAGACTCTAGTCAAAAGTGCAAATGGCAAGTGATATTTCACAGGGGCAGCCAGGGGACACATTCACTCCCTATTTCTCTAGATTCACTCTCTTATCCCCTTACCCTCCTTTAATTTCCTTCATTCCCTCTATTATCTTAACTGTAGTGAATGTGTTTTTTAAGGGTTTATTTTCCACAGCTAGAATAAAAGCTTCATGAGAGTGGACCGGGACTATTTTGCTGTTGTTGTTGTTTTTCCACTCAACACTTATAACAGCAACTGGCACCGAGTAAATATTGGTTGATTGAATGAGTGAAGGTACCATTTAAATGGATCATCTCATTCATTCCTCACAACAATGTTGCCAGGTAGACAGAGAAGGGCTTTGTATAGAACCCATCTTATAGATGTTGAAACTAAGGTTCGAAAAGGCTAAGTGTGCTGAAGTTCAGTCAGTACAATGGGACTCAGGCTCAGCTCCTTTCAGAACTTATCTAATGCCCTTTTCACTGCACCATGCTGTCTCCCTAATGGCTTCACTGAGTTATTAGTTAATAATTCTACCGTGAGTCAATAAAAGAAACAGCCCAACAAACAATGTCTCTGCATTACCTACTGAATTGCTGTTGGGGACATTATATACTAATAATCAGAGTCCTTTATATTAAGAATCCATGGGAATTGCACGCCAAGAACAATTCTAGATGTCCCGAAAATTGTTTCCTTTTATCAGACAGAACCTTATAAAATACGGGATTTCATTTCTCGTCTTGGCTGTCAGGAAGCACCAAAATTGAATTAGTGCTTAATTACAGTAGTAATCTAATTTCTGGTCCAATTACAATCCTTTTCCTCTTATGCATGATTTCTGATTTTTATTTTCATTTTAGCCAATTACGTATGTGGATGCGCAGTTTTGGTTATTAGCTATAGCAAATCCTTTTAGAAATAGCTATAAGAAAATATAAAAATAAGCAATAACTAGCACTCATCAAATGCTTGCCATATGCCAGGGGCTATTTTTGCACTCACATGTATCAACTCATTTCATCATCAAAACACCAAACTTTTATATTGTCAGAGAAGCCAAATGTTATAATATGGTCTAATGAAAATAATATCCGGAATTATGAAAGAATGTGATACATGCCTTCTCACCCTGGTGCTAGCCTCTATCACCTTCCACCTCAATTATTTCAACACTCCTCTAATTAGGCTCCCTGCTTCCACCCTTGCCCTCTTCAGTCGATTCTCCAATAAACAGCTAAAATTGTCCTGTTAAAACAAGTCATATCATAGCAATCTCTGCTCAAAACCTCCAGTGCCTTCCCCTCTCACTCAGAGTAAACGCCAGTGTCCTTTGTGGAATCCACAAGGCCCTGTAGGGTTTGGCGCCCTGTGTGTCTCTGGCCTTATCTCCCAGGTCTCTCCCTCTCTCTGCTCCATGGCCACGCTGACTTCTTGGGTTTTCATGAATATTCCAGGTACCTTTTCACCTTGGGGTCTTCGCATTTGCTGTTCTAGAAGCCTGGAATGTTCTCTTTCAGATACCTGCGCGGCTTGCCTCTTGTTATTTTCTGGGGTCAAATGTCACCTTCTCGGGGACCTTCTCTGATCACCTGCCAGCTTCCCACCCTCAACATTCCCTACCCCTCTTCTCATTCTGTTTTCCTCCTGAGCACGTTTAACTAGCATAGGTACTATTTATTTTCATTTATTTATAGTTTATATTGACTGTGATGTAGAGTCTCTGAAGGCAGGCGTTTTTGTCCATCTCATTCTTTGCTACATCCCAATCGACTAGACCTGTGTTTGGCCTATAAGTAGGTGCCCAGTAAATATTTTCTGAATTAATGAGTTAGCATGGGAGAAGGAGGCATATTTTGCTACAAGCATACCATATTTTGCAAATATACAGAAATGTACAAAACTAGAATATTCGCTGTAATTATTAAACTGAAACGCCTTCCTTCCGACCACATACTAACACTATTAGGTAAATTGAGTTAACATTGACCCGTTCCATAGAATGTGATCGTCTGTGAGGTCGGACAATTAATTTTGCGAACTTTCCACCGTGCGCTTAACATGGGGTGTGGAGTTTCCGGATGGACAGAGCATCTTGGCTGGCCACGCTGAAGCTCCAACACTGCTACTAGGGTAGCTCCTTTATCCTCCACACCTCCTTCTTTATTTATGGATATTATTTATCAATATCCATGGGAATGTGTGGTTTGCAGCTAGGAAAGGTAAGGTCATCGGTGTCGGAGAGATGGAGCGAGGGGCAGAGGAGGGGAAAGAGGAGGGCGATCAGAAAGGCAGGGACCAAGTCTCTACGTTCATGACTGTATACCCAGTTTGTGCAAAAGTGCCAGGCACATTATAGACAATAAAAGATTGGTTCATTGCATTGGTCACGTGGCCCCTGGGTCTGCGTCTGAATATGTAGAACTGGAAAGATAAAGTCCTGAAGTCAGAATTTTTCCTTGGAAGGCTTTTAAGATTCTGAGCAACAAATTCTCCTAACCTTTGCCTAAAGGCCTGGCAGCTGCAGAAGCTTTGAGAGGTGGCATCTGGATGGACGCCGACATCTAAGAGTGAGCAGCACAGCAGTGATGCCTTTTCAAGGGGCTCTTGAGCAAGTAGGAGGCACCGCACAGTGGCCGTAGCTGACAGACTGGGTTGGGGGCACATGTCAGACACCGTTTGGGAATGCCCAGAAATAACGGGGACACTTTGAGGGAGACGCAATGCATAGCTCCATCAGCCTCATGGGTCGGTGAGGCTAGGTTTGAGTTTCATGTGACATCACGGAATTTAGATTTAAGGCATTTTAGAAGCATCTCAATTACCGAGTCATTCCATCCAGAAGTTTCTCTCATCTTTATGGAAGAACAAAAACACACGAATACAGCATGATTTACTCTCTCCTTTCGCTCCTGCGTGCGCCTTGGAGATTATCTAGATGGTTATAAATCCCACCCCACACCTATCAAAGTTGAGAATTGCCTTTCTCAAACTTTCTGGCGCTTTGTGGAGGTGAGAGCTTTTGTTCCTCTCCACTTGGTGTGTGCCTCGCTGTTGACACTCCTGCCAAGTAGCTTCCTGCAATTTTAATTGCTAGTCTTGGTATGGGGCGGCTTTCCTTCTCCTTTGGAAGGAAAAAGCATTCATTTAATTTCTAACCCAATTAAACTGTGAGCTCATGCTCTATGGGCCAGAGCAATGGGCTCCGGAGACTTGAACAGAATAGAAATGGACCGAATTAACATGATTCCCTCTTCCCCATCCAGGAATGACTAACACGGGGTGAGATTATGTTTGTGCTCTAGTAGCTTTTCTCAATTAATTAACCAGCAGGTACAAATCTCAAACACCGAGCTTCTGAAAAATGGTGAGGACTTGTTGCTGTTCTGCGAACGGCAGCGCAATCACGCGAGAGGTTCAAAGGGACCCCCTACGTACTGCCCTAGTGATTCTGATGTGGACCCCTCCCAATACTCTACCTTTGGGGGGATTTTCATTCAGTATCAAAGAGTTACACTGATGATAAACTGGCCTCAAAGTCAGGAGATCAGAGTAGAAAGTTAGGCCTGCTCTGCTCCTGGTGGAAATAGAAGGCGAACCCTCATTAAATCTCAGGTTTGGGCAACAAAATGGCAAATGGCCACAAAGGCAGCTCTGGGTGGCAGGAGTCAAGAGATGGGGGCTGCTTAGCTGTTTGCTAGCTGTAAGGACTTGAGTCCGTCTTTCAATTCCATGGACTTCTGTTCCCTTTTCTGTGAAATAAAATGGCTACGCCAGAGGATCTTAAAGATACCAGTGACCTTGATTCTCTCTGGATGTGAAGATCAGTGAATGATACTTAGACACTCGCTGAATGCTTGCACCCTCTCTCTTCTCCAATATGCCTCTGACCACTGCTTTCTGTCAATATAGGGCATTCGCATTAGGATAGTTTCTTGAGTCCAAGGGGTCTGAGAGGCAAGGCTCTGACCAAGGTTAGGGATAAGGAAACAGATATGCAATCTGGTGCACAGGAAGAGAGAAGCAGAAACATCTACGTTTGATGGAATAGACAAAATGGTAAGATTCGAGAAAAATCTATCTCCCAAGCTGATCAAAGCTGAATTCTGTAACTAGGCTCCTCATTTCCATGTAGAGAGCCAAAAAAAGGAAGGAACTAAGAAAACACAATAATGCAACCTTCACTAGGAGGGACGGGTGCCAAAATTTCCCCAGCTATGGGAATCAAGGCCCAGAAGATGGGCCAATGGACTAAAGAAAGCGAATGGCCCCCGAGAAGAACTGTCTAATGCTATAAGCATGTGACCTACTGTTGGGTGATGTAAAGGCCTGTTTGCAACTTCCCATTACTGATTGTAGGAGTTTCTTGAATACCTTTCTTCCTCCCACTCTGTCCTTCTCTCTCACATGCACACATTCACACACTCACACAGCAGGAATTAGCTATGTCCTTGAACCCATTGCTTGCACAGTTTTACATATATGGATAGTGTGGGGAGGGTACACAGACAGAGAAGAAAAACATGGGAGTATATAGTGTTTACTAGTGAAATCTCCCCACTTTTTCCTGTAGGACATTAGGAATAAAAAGCAATGGCAGAACAACACATTATAGAAATTCAATAGCTACTTGAATAATGAAGGAGGGAATTCATGAGCGAATTAATTAAATTAATAAGGGAATTAAAAACGCATCTATTTATGGGGATTGGTTCCATCCTGTGGTGGGGCAGGTGCCCTGTTCTCTCACAACAAATTTCACTATTTTTTTTTCCTGGGACATCTCTGTGAATTCATTTCTCTGTGAATAAATCAAGTCAGAGCAACTGAAACATCGATACCTTCCATCGAGGGCCTCATAAGGAAGAGGAAAGCTTGGGAAAGTACTCTCTAAAAGCCATTTCACTCTGTATCGCCACCAGCCAGCCTGAAATGCTGAGAAACAAATGTTCTCAATCATTTTGTATAGTTTAGTAGGCTCATTTTCTCACAGCTGTGTGAGATAAAAACAAGTAGCTGATTTTTTCCTGAGTAAACCAATTTCCAATTGCAGAGCCTATACCGGAAAAGAATCCACTTAAATGCATATATTCTTGTTGAGGATTCTTTGACACACAGAAATGAAAGACAATATTCTGTTATCTTGTCTTGCTTTCTCTCCCAGGAACCAAGACAGAAAGCCCCCCCACCCTCTCAATGACTCCCATATAAAAATATGACAATGTATTGCTGAGTAGGATTCTTTAAGTCAAGAAATGCAAAAATCAAAGTTCTCCTAACTATATTAACTTCTTTTTTTGCATAACCATTTCCTACTCTGAGCCTTGTCACTGCAGGTTGCTGTATTTCATTTCCCAGATCTTTTGGAATGAGTGACTGAGAACAGCGTGTCTTGAAGCAGCACAGAAATGGCAGTTGTGCCCTCTCGAGCGTGCAGAGATTAGAAGGTCAGGAGGAAATAGATCAAGGCCAAAGCTGACTCTCTCTGTAGAACACACACCAGGTTGGAGGGATTGGACGTAGATGTCCCAATGGAAGAAGGCAATGGGTGCTCACTCCCAGATCATTACGTGAACACTAAAGCCTCTGGCCATGCTAAGCTAGTCTCCAGAGAGAGAGCATGCTTAGGGCAGCAAACAATAATGGATTCCAAAGCATCCTTAGGAAGACAGCAAGATGGAGAAACTTCTGTTTCCAGAATTATAATGCTGTGTAAAGTTCCTTGGGGTTGAGAGAGTGAGTCTCAAGCATTGTGCTCAAGTTTGCTAACTGCTTTCTAAGGGGCGGATCCATTTAACTGTAAGGTGTTTGGTCTGCAAGACCAAAGAGTCCATTTGGGCCTGAGATAAATTGTTTGGGACATTTGAGAATGTGGGCTGTCTGTCACCAGCTGCCCTTTTTCTATGCCTTTGTCCATGGAGCATTCATCCTCACCTCTAAATAAATGATAAGCAAATATTTAACAAACGTAGGTTTGAGGAATAACCAAATCATTAGCCTGCAGTCTGGTTAACCCTGGTCATCCTTCAAGGCAGGGAGTTTTCTACGTTGATTCTCCCTCCTCGCTTCCCACTCAGCACCTTCCTTCACAATGGACCCTGTGGCTCTGGGCATTCATCATTGCTCACATATGTCCCCTCTTCTCAGTCTGGTAACCTGGATCCGGTCAGTCTACGATGAGACACATTTGAAAACTCCATAAGGTGCCACAGCATGGCCCCTAGGCTCTGTGCTCAAACCTTTGGCTCCAAGGTCCCCAGCCCCCAAAATCCTCTGGGTTGATCCCTAAACGCCATATTCTCAATCGCAAAGATTATATCATTTTTAAAGGTGCCTCACTACAAACTACAGGCGTGTTGAGTCAGCGGGAGAATATGGTTGAATATTTTGGGTCTGACATTTTCTTAAAAACCAACACTGGTAACCGTGTTTTCATCTCCTCCCCGCATCTTCAGGGATCAGAGAAACACATGTGAGTTGGGGGTGGTTTTGTTTTGTACATTGCAGCCGTTGCTCATTATGGGGGAAACACTCAATGCAAACTGGGTTTGGATCCACGGGGCTTTGTCAAGCACAGGTGCTTATACACTGAGTCAAGTTTGGGTTGGCAGAGTAATGTTCAATATGGAGGTTTACATCTCGAAAAGGCATGGAAAATACACAATGGGGAACAGAGTAATTTTCTCCCTCCTGACTAGAGGCCTCTCCAATCAAGCCTTTCCCCTGCATTCCCAGGGCCACTGACTGAGCCTGGACCGTCATCATCCCTCATCTTGAATACTGCAATAGCTTCACAACTGTCCCCTGCTGCCAGCTTCTCCCCCAACCTTGTCCATTTCCCACATACTCAGAGTCTTGTCCTGAAAAATCGATCTATGATGTCACTTTCCTGTTTACAAACCTCTGTCAGTTTCCATTTCCCATAAGATCAAGGTAAAATTCTGTACCGCGGCACACGAGACTCCGCTATCAAGTATTAATTTGTTGCTCCAGTCTCATTTCCCTTTCTTTCTCTCTAAAACCCTGAGCTCTAGCTGCACTGAACTTGTCAGTGTTCCCCGTTGTGTCTTTTCATAACCCTGTGTTTCTGTAAGAGCTGCTTGCTGTTCCCTTCCTTCCTCACCTGGAAAACTCACACTCATCCTTTTAGAGCTAGCATAAAGGTTGCCTCCTCTAGTAAACCTTTCCTAACGTTCCCAGTCAAAATTAGGTTTTCCCTCCTTTGGGCGCTCATAGTCTCAGCTCTATTAAGACACTTGTAATTTCTTTCTTTAGGGCGGTGACTATATATTATTCAAGTAAATATTCTCAAAGTCTGGCACAGAGAAAGTCCTCAATAACTGTTTATTCAATGGCTGTTCCCATCACAGTGGCTAAATTGCATACACAATACCAGCAGCTGACAGTGAGGAAGACCAAAACTGAAATTAGGATTACCTCCTGTGAATGGCGTGAGCGCAGCTCAAGCAGTAATGAGTGATAGCCCCGTTAGTAAAAGTAATACAAACCCCCAAAACTATATTTGAAAACCACCCAAAATACAGTTGTGGTGTCTCAGATATAAACTCAGAGGGACTCCCCCTGCTCCCCTGCATTGTGACTTTTATAATATGCTTATTTGATTTTTTTCCTAATAAAACTAATATATGTTCTTATGATAAAATTTATATATATATATATATATATATAATTTTTTTATTTTGGAGCGGAATATTGGGGAACAGTGTGTTTCTCCAGGGCCCATCAGCTCCAAGTAGTTGTCCTTCAATCTAGTTTTGGAGGGCGCAGCTCAGCTCCAAGTCCAGTCTCTGTTTTCAGTCTTAGTTGCAGTGGGTGCAGCCCACCATCCCATGCGGGAGTTGAACCGGCAACCTTGTTGAGAGCTCGCGCTCTAACCAACTGAGCCAGCCAACCGCCCCTTTATGATAAGAATGTTTTAAAATATGTAGCTAGATAAGTAAAAAAGAAGAAAATCAAATCACTCATAATCCAATCATCCAGAGACAATTACATTGACATTTTTGGTATATCTTCTTTCATACACATAAGAATCTGTACATATTTTTTGAGGCATGTTTTCTCACTTAACAATATATTTTAAATATTTTTTGTGTAATTAAATTTTATTCTAAACCATGACTATATATCACCGCATTATGTCTGTGCATATGTAATAATGAATTGACTTACTTCTATTGGACATCAAGGTTGCTTCCAGTTTTTCAGTATTATTAGTAGTGTCAAGTAACATCTTTGTAGCTACTGACACTTTGTGCTAAAAGGTCCTCTAGGAAAATTGTGCCAATTTCCCAGTAATAGACCAGGTATAAGAATGTCTGTTTCTCTAAAAGTTTTGCTAACTATGTACATCTGTATTGAACTTTTAAGTACAAATGGGCTTTGCTAATCAACTATATTGTACTTTTTATGTAAAAAAAAACAAGTGTTTTTTAGCAATGGGGTAGAGTTAAGGCACCAGTAAAGGGGGTGTCAGAGATCAAATCTGGCCGTGCATCTGGGCTCATGGACATGAGCATTCTGTGTGTACAGCAGGTACCTTCTTGGGATGGATATGAATGACTCAGGTTCATGACGTTTAATGGTCCGGACTCTCAGGATCATCCAATCACCTCCCTCGCCTGTGGGTCCCTGCTCCGCTGGCCATATTCAGCCTGCAGGGAAAGAATGGTCTTTGATGAACAAGAATCCAACACTCAATTATAGTTCTCACTGTCAATTGTCACTGTGATCCGTACATCAGTCACTTGTGAGAAATGTGTTCAATGTGAGATCACCTCAGGAAACTTACCACCCCTAAAACACTTCTAATACCCCCAAATAGAGGTCAGCCCCCAGACTGTGATCCCCAAACTTGCTGGCCAACAGTATCACCTGACTCGGCAGTTTTGGTTTGTTTTATTTTAATGTGAGTTTCGAAGACCCATCTTTGGAGACTTTGGTTTGGGGAGTATAGGATGGTCCTAGTAACCTCTAGTTCTGAAGGCCCCATAGCTGACTCTGATGGAAGCCAGAGGTTGAGAACCATGGGTCCAGACTGTGATGACCCAACCAGAGTCCTTCCCCTTCCAGGACTGGCTGAGAGACCAGCTGGCCCTTTCTAAATGATGGCTTTTGTTTCCCTTGGTGTCATCCTCAAATATCCATAGGTAACACCAAGAATAATAACAACAACACTTCATATATCAAGTTCTTGCTGTGCCCTAAGCCCTTTTCAGACATGATCTCATCCTATCCTCACAACATTTCCATGAGTCCTAAGGCTGTTTCCTCATCTCTAAAATGGGGAGAACAACATACATGTCAAGCACTTACAAAAATAACTATTATGAGTAACAATATTACCAGAGCTTTAATCTTTGTCACAGCTCTAGGCCTCGCTGTTATAGGAAGCATAATAAACAGAATGCAGGGGTAAATGATTCTGGCAGACCTTTTTCCAAATGGGCCAGAATCCGATGTGGAGCCTTAAAGCAGCTGCAGAAGGTGCAGGAACATTGGGAAAATACGGGCTAAGTGATGAAACCCTTTGTTTCCAAAGAAGAAAGTTCTGCGTCTTTAGGACCTTTCCTTCTCTCTGTTTTGCCCCCTCGGTCTCCTGTGGATTGTGAGAAAGCTGCTATTACCGTAGCTCCTGACTGCTTCTCGAATGGCTGAAGCCATGGTCCCATCTCTGAAGGTAAATTGGTTGAAGAGTCCTGAAGCCCAGCTAAGCCAGCTGCACTCTTCTGAGACTGGGAGGAGCCCAGTCAAAGCCCAAGGCCAAGCCACAACTCAACTCCAAACCAAGATGCTCAGAGCACCAGAGATAAAGAGAGAAAATTCAGAATAAATCCCTAGATTGTGTCCTGCTCAGGAAAGAGGTCCCTAACCCTTCAAAAGATGAAGATTTGAGAGAGAAAAAGAGCCGTTAGGTAGCAGTTCAGTGAGTGGAGAGAAGCCACGTGCGTCACTTCAGGTCCATGGAGCAGACCTATTTTTAATCCATTTTGTTACTGTAACTCATAGAGCTATCAAGCGGTCTGGGAAAATGCCATCTCAGAAATTCCATCAGCCATCCGTAGGCCATATGATGGGTCTTGCCCATGAGAGCAAATGTTCCTTGGCGTTAAGACGGACCCTAGGACCACTTTGGACATTCCAATGGGCAGGAGCTTAGCCCTGCTCACACCCATATGCTGAAGGAACCAAAGGCTTGGGGTGGGGGGAATCAACCTACCATCCTGTACAACCTGGTCATCACCAGGGCCAGATCAGGACTGGAACTGACCTGGAGTCCCTCAGGCTTACCCTTGCCCTGAGGGTCTCAGGAATCGTAGCAGCAGAGGAGGTTCTGAGAATAAGAGATGGGCACGCGGAAGGTCCAGCACAAGCTCATACGGGATACTGGCCGAGCTCGCCAAGCTCAAGGGAGCAGTCATGTCTGCAGGGAGCAGAGTTTGCTGGCAACAGAGTTGTGTGGCCCCTCCGTGTCACCCCCCAGCCACCCACCCTCCCATCGCCATCCTTCCCACAGAGCCACCTCAGTGGCTATCAGAAGGCTGCCTCTTGTCAGACTCCTGGATCCTTCCTTTCCCCTTACATTAACCCCAGGAAGCCTGGGAAGGCAGGGGGATTAGAACAGAGTTTGAGGACGGAGAACGATGGAAAACCAGTGCTGAGCTGCAGAGAGATGAACTTTTGCAAGTGAGCAGAAAAAAGTCCGTGAAATATCTGCTCTCAGCAAACTGAGCTGTGCAGTGTGGTGAGTTCCGGCGGTGACTAGGACAGCTGTAAACATACTTATAAAATCCAGATTATTTTGAGTTTGTTTCTCTGTTTCAAAAAGAAAACAATACATTTGGACTTTTTCTCTCTCTTTCTGGCTGTAGCATTGGCTGGCTTCCTCCTCAATAAGCCCCCAAATAGAATGGCTGCGTGAGAGGTGGTAACGTGGAGGGCAGCCCAAAACCAAAATTAGAACCACGTCCTGGGAGGCAGCAGAATCCTAGATTTTTCACAAAATCTGCTCTCCAAATCTGTCTTCGAAAGCACTGCTCTTTTGCTAAACTAGCAGCATTTGCCATTAAGAACCTCAACAATATCTCACACTTATTAATTCTGGGTTCTTTGGCTGTGATTCAACCTGGTTTGAAACTGGTGTTTGCTGCACTCTTTGCTTTCTTATTCACCTCCTCCCTCCTCTGGTCTGTCACCTTTTTAGGAGGCCACAAGCCTTGACTGCAAAGGGAAAGGCAGGCCAGGCAAACATTGCTTTTATTTCCCAGATGTGGATTATGCGAGACACACCATCCTTGGGACAGATAGGACTAACTAGCTGAAAAGGTGAGGCAATTTGTAGGGAACAACCCTGGGCCGGCAGGGACGGATTAGATAAGCCCCAGTGAGCTCAGATCTTACTTCTGTGCTCAGTGATTTTCCTCATCTGGTTTGCTGATGAATTTGTGAATCTCATCTCTCAAGATAGGCCCTCAATGTCAAATCATTTTTCTTGTTCTTTTTCTGATGGGATACTTCCTAGCAGCCAGCGTCATTTGAGTGAAGGTGACCTCAGATGGGATGTGAAGTTCTCCCAATCCGTTTCTGCCCTGTAGGTGGCTCTTCATCCAGGTGGAACTGGCTGTGGATGAGACTGCCTAGCTCAGCAAACCCAGGAGACTCAGGCATAAGGGCTGCCGCTAAAGAAGTTGATCCAGGCCATATAAATTTCTGAGTAATGGACAAAGTGCTGTGTATGCACTTATTATTTAGTGACTCAAATTGAATTAAACTGACCCAGGGCCAACGGTTGGTACACAGCTGTCTCTGCCCATGGCCACTTCATCCATTCAAGTTAGAGGTGATGCTGAGCACCAATGTTTTACTTCCAGTAAATATGGGCAGAGGCTTTTAGAGCCTGTCAGATTAAATACATAACAGACACTGTGCTAGGTACTCCGTGTATCTCATTTCATTTAATCCTCACAATCACCCTGTAAACTGGTTTTTATCCTCTAATATGAGGAAACTGGAGTCTTGGGAAGATTTAGGAACCCAGGAAACTGGGATTTAAACCATTGTCTCTGGACTTACGAGCCCTGATTGTTCCTATAACCCTAGAACTCCTCCAGACATCTACCTGCACAAACACGGGGCAGGTTTCAGGCTGTAAAAAAGCCTGGAATTAGAGGGCACCCTAATGAAATAATCTGCAAACAAGCCAATAGCAAGAACATAAGCATTAACTAAGAGATGCATATAGTAGTATCTTATTCTACCCTATAAGGCAAAGTTGTGAATATAAAATTTTGTCTATTTTTTTGTTGTTTTAAGCAATTTATGTTATTTAGTTAAAATTAGAGTATGTAATTAGTAATGAAGGTTTTAGATACTTCTGTTTACACTTTTCAGTATTTTTTTTAAAAAAAACCTTTATAAAAGAAGAAGAGTATTTTTAAATTGCCTAGGTAATTTGGAATTACAAAAAAAAATCCAGCACACAATATATAATTGGTAGTGATGATGTTAATATAATTCTCTGTCCCATAATCCCCAATGCATGTTTAAGGATGGACCTGAGAACACTTTAGAACTTAGCGATAAGGAAACGTGCTGGAACAGATGCAAATGTGGTCACCAGTCCAGACTCTCTGCCACTTCATAAAAAATAATGAAATGGAGTTTCCATCCCCAGAGTAGAAATGTCACAAACATATGCAGAAACGTAAGTGTGGTGCTCTGTCAGGGGGTCTTGAGCAAACGTGAAAACTGAGGCACATCAGAGGGAAGCCCTTTGTGCCTGAACCTGAGGTGACTTGAGACGCCCTGTTTAATGTCTGGGGACTGAGGCTCTGCACTGCTTTGAGACCAGTGTGGAAGATCAGGCACTCATCGTATCATTAGGAAAGGTTCATGCCAAAAATAGAATACTATAAATAGACTTGGCCAACAGGGGCCTTGGATAAAAATGATTTAAGAGCTCCAGAAAAGCATAATTATTAATACGATTAATGCAATTATTAGTAATCATCTTTTTATGAGTATATATATTAAGTATATATAGGCATGCATAAATATTATATATAAGTACAAATATATATATATATATTTGTACTTATATATAAATACAAATATACATATATATACATATATATATATATATATATATATACACACTATAGGTAGGTAGTTAGATAGATGATGTAAGCCAGTATTGTGTGAGGTGCTTTGATGCTTTAGGTATATTATCTCCAATCTTTTACATTTTAAAAAGATAGTTTAAGAATTTGATTAAAGAACCTTCTTCCAAAGGTGGCTGTAATGTTGTAATGTCCAGGTCAGCGTCCCTATTCAATAGGCTAGACCCTCAACCTTGTCTCAAAAAGCAAGTGTCCACATAAGCCATCATCACAGTTTCTAAATGGGGAAAAAAAATGTAAATGCTGAAATGTAGTTTTAGTACTTTTTGCTGGCTGACTAATTTCTATGAGACGTAACAAACATTACATGTGAAACAATCATTAATGTAACTGTTGTCTTGATTTTTTCTTTTGTAACAATATACCTTTTTTTTTTTTCAGTTTCAGGTGTACAAAACAATGTAATAGTTAGACATTTACACCCCTTACAAAGTGATAACCGCCCCCCCAAATCTACTACCCCTCTGACATCGAATATAGCTTATAGCAATATACCTTTTATCACATTCTATTTTATGCTGATTTGTTATGCTAAATACTTGGCAGATGTGTAATAGACAGATAAATTGGTCCTCATGTAGCTAGCCAGAATTATTTCTGATATCCCTTTATTCCAGACAGAACTCTCCAATAGTCTGTTTGGAGCCAGAGGCAACATTCAGGAAAATAAATCAGATAAATATAGCAATTCACAATGATCCTACATGTTCACCGTGGATGTATCTATTCTTAACATTTATCATATTAATATTTTTAAGCTAGATGGATTTATATTAGTAAGAAGTGGAAATATTTAATCGGGATTTTTAATTTCTTGAGCATCTTTGAAAACATCATGCAGAAATTTGATGGCGATGAGCTTAAAAACCACGATCAACAATGAGGATTATTATAATATTAATTGAAGTTCCATTCTTTTAATTGAATGCATTTCTAAGGGGGGGGGGGGAAATGACTAAAGTCAGACCACAAAAAGAAAAGTAATCACTATTTGGTACTATTATTTCATAAGCCGGATAAAGATAGGCTAAAGGACACATTTGTCTCCTGCCAGAACCAGCTTCTTTAGACAGCTCACATCCTAATCTAAATTCTGTTCTTAACCGTATATGAAGGTTCCCATTAAGAGCCGGGCAATTTCACATGTGCTGTTTGATGGTGTAGCTGGAAATGAAATTGGCCTCATACTAATGTTTTTGTGCTAGTACTAGTCTCTGGCTGATAAGGTGCAACAGCCAGCCAGAGTTACTGGTCATGCATCCCTGTCCTCCATGCTTTTTCTGTCTTCTTGTCTTGTAAGCAGGAGTGGCAGCTGATGTTGTTTTAGCCAGTGTCAGAGGTCCAGAAACGTCTGAGTAGCACGTCCTCAATGGGCAGTACACCAGGGACAGTATTGCAAATCAATTAGACATATTTCATATTTGAAATTAAGTTACCTGATTTCCAACATGTCTTCTGTCCTCGCAGAATGATGCATTTATCTTCCTGGTGATTTGGCAGAAATTGGGCTGACTGAAATTAAAGGCTGTTTTCTGACTCTAAAGAATTAATCTGTCTTAGCAACTGAAACTGCTTTATATTCTAACCCCAGAGCAGAAGGCCCTGCTTTTCCCTGCCCTCTATTATACAGGACTGTTACGGATTTTGTTGCATTTATGCAAATTCTATACTCTGTGTAAGGGACATCTAAATCAGTAAATATCTTACTAACGTTGCTGTGAGGCCTCAAAGAAGGGTGGGTCGGGATAAAGCTGTAGGGAAAATCATTAAAAACACATATGAATCTGTCTTTATGTTATTGTCATATTGAAATATGCAGCTTGAAATCTATTACTTTATTCTCCCGGGGGTTAAATTTGGGTGCAAAAGAAGCATTAATCTTGCACTTCACACTCTGTCTCAGAGATTTTATAGACGGGGGACATAATGCAAAGGATAAATATGTTCAAATGGTAAGTAATTACATAAGTGGTTGCAGACTGTGACCAAGGCTGCATTCAGGCATCAAAAAATTATGCCAAAAATTACCAGTGAGCTGGCTTCTTTGGTCAATATAGGAAATGAAAATTCATTCAACATTCTTTTAGCGTCTATGGAAGCCTATAACACAGAAAGGTACCATACCAGGGGCCAAAGAAGATGGTGAGGAAGACTTGATTCTGTCATCTAAATGGAGAGATTATAAAACCAACCTATTTTGGAGTTTGCTAAACACATTCCTTTATTGAACCAAGCGGTCATTCACCAGGTGAATGAAGAAAACCCGGCAAATTGAGTGTCCCGTGTTTATTGGTCTTGCCATCAATTTTCTGTTACCATGTTATTTTAGGAGAATAAACTCAGGAGATCCCATTTACAATATATTTTATGTGGCATAGAGTTAAGGTTTTTTGTGGGGTTTTTTGACCCCTCCAAAGTCGATCTGGATTCTGTAACAACTGCCAAAAAAGGAATATTCCAGTATTCTAATCATCCTCAGCTTTTCCTCTGACTCAGGCACACAGCATTCATTGTAAAAAGTGAGAGCTGTTTGCTCAATATACAGGATAATGTAGCTGGGCCACTCATGAAGCACTAAAGTACTCAGATGCACTTAAAACACTCTCCAGTCACATATTTGAATGTGAGCATCTGGAATATTCTCTTTAGTTGGCACCTTTGATTCCATTGTTCTTGCCGAGGTGGGCTCAGATCCTTTGTGCTTCAGAATTAGGAGTAATCAAGTTTTATCCCATTTGTTTCTAAATCAACCCTGCAGTAGGGTGTCACGAGTACTTAGCAGTGCATTATCTCCCAAAGCGATGCAGCCAGAGTTTCCGCACCAAAGGGGCACTTACTCCCATTAATAATATATATTACCACAGCACATTCAGTTCCCACATCTTAGATGTTGACATTTGGGGATTGAATCTCTCCTTGCAGATTTTGCTGTTTTACTCTCCTGGGTGCAAGAAAGTGATACACTCTGTGCTCCTCTCTAAAATCTGTCATCCTGCTAGGATCTGACCTAATGGGGCATCTCTTCAACATGGTAGCAGAAGAAGGGGGATCAACCACATCCATTGTATGAAGAACTATGCCCAGTCACGGGCACACTGGAGCTGGTGTAGCAGTGGAAATCTAGACAGTTTGACATTGGCTAGACAATGGGGCTGTGGTTTCAGGAGGGTGGCCCTTGGAGAGCAGGATTCAGGTAGCCATTGGTGACACGGGGAGCAGGGCCAGTCTCCCTAGAAGGAACCTGGCAGGAACTGGTAAGGAGGTAGTCCAGTTTTAACAAGAGGAAAATGCAGCAGCACTCAAGTCTTCAGAACTGGGTGAGTAGGACAGGAGATGGGCAGACACCAACTTGGTAGACATGCAGACCTCTCAGGGCTCACATCAGCGTATCAGAATTAGGGTTTATGACCTACTCCAGGTCCCAGGAAGCTGGTGCTGTTGAGGGTGCTGCCCCACTTGGAAGGGGCTCAACAATCACGTAGCATTGATCTTGTCAAGTATAGACTGTCCAATGCAGGTTTGAAGGCAGAGGTTGGCATGCTCTCCCCAGCAGGGGGCACCAGTAGAGTCACCAAAAGGGCAGAATCTCAGGCTCTGCCCCAGAATTTAGGGGCCAACGAAGAGGAGTTCCAGGTAAGACCCCCTGCTTTATAAGGGGGGGGGGGGTCTGGTAAGTCAGGAAGCTGCAGAAAATTTGTAGGCGTGAAAAAGGCTGAAAGGAAAGGGAAAGTAACCAGAGATCCAAGCAGGGATGTCAGCAAATGAGAAAAAGAGTCTGGCAGACGTAGATACAGGCAGGACTGAGGGTGGGTCCAGAGAAGTCAGGTAAGGCAGGATGTCTCAGGCACCGGTAAGAGCAGGCAGGGCACACATCTTGTATCACAAGTATAGGTATTGTGGAAAGACAAGAAAGGAGGAACAGAGGGAAGCGGGTCACTAAATAAATGAGAGAATTAAAAAAAGAAGAACAGGAGGGATGAAAGTTAATTGAATCTGGATGGAAATTAGTAACGTTAGATTCTATTCTGACTCCATCACTAACTAAATGCTGGACTTTGGATAGAAGTTACTTATGACCATAGTCATTCTGTCTGTAAAAGGAATGTGTCAGACTAGATAATCTTTAAAAAAAAAAAAAAGTTTACTTCAACAAATATGTTTTGAGTGCCTACTAGCTGCCAAGCACTGAGGGTTGAAGAGACTGACATGATAGTATTAATAATCAGGAAATACCAGAGTTCTGATTCTAAAGGATGCCCTTTGTTGTCTGACTAGTTTGGTAAGCCCTGCTAAGAGTGGGTGCTCTTGGACCGCAAGTTAATTAAAACCAGAAGTGAGAGGCCGGTTCTTTGAGATACAACATATAAAGGACTCAAATTGCACGTGGCCTTTAGCAATGAAGTATGAAAGGCCTTGTGCATCATACCCATTCCCTTCTTTCTGCATTTATGTTGCGTGGAAAACAGGAGTGAACAAACAACAACTGAGTATCTTCTGTATGCAAGATGAGACACTGTATGAGTACTTTCACGTACATAACCCAACTCTTATAGTATGTGGCTTAGCTATTATTTTTTCCATTTCACAGGGGAGAAACTGAGACAAAGAGGTCAAATGGATTTGTCAAGGTCGCCTTAACTTCAGATAGTTAGAGTCCAAGCCCAGAACTTTTCTGCTACACTGCAGCACATCTTAGCATTCGTTTGTTTTAAATAACAATGGAGAAGCATGCTCAAATAGTAGGCTTTTTCTGAAAGCTAATCTTTGACCTAAAAGCATTTGGCATAATGTTCTGTTCACATGCCTATTGAGGCTGGCATCCTACAGGTGGGTTCCTAAATTCAAAGGGAGTCCATTGCACAGGTATGATGAAGTCCCCAAACAATAGCATTCATATTCTTTTGTCATTATAATACTCAGTATTAATGGGATCATTTGGGGCCTTTATACACTTTCATTAACATTATTAATATTGCAATGAAAATTGAATAAAATTGTAATGCTGTTCTACAGACATGTTCTTGAATTGCTTTGTCAACATCATTGCAGAAACTAATGACAAAGTAATAACCCTGTAACACTACATCTGTAGATTAATAAACTGTGTTTTGATTTTCACCAGAATAGCAATGCAAAAAACCTCAATCAAAATTTACCTTTGACCTTGTAGTATTTCAATAGATTCCCATAAATGCCTGCTAAAGCTTTACAATTTTATGTCGATTTATGTTCAGCACTTCACTCCATCATGTGACTAAAATAATCCCTTTTAGCTCTTGAAATTAATTTTATTGTGGCACACCCACAGCCTCAGAACAAAGCACCTCACAAATGGAACACGAGGAAACAAATAAAAGGAATTGTCTGGGTATTTTCCAACATTCTTTGTCAAATCCACTTTGAGGAAAACCCTGGTGAGAGTATTATTTGTAATGCACGTCTGGCTAAAAGAAATTTAACAGGTTTGGCAGTGTTCTAAAACCATTCAGGTTGTATCTACAAAGGTTAAAGATTCCCATCTGCACACAAATGATTGGTACATACTAGGGAGCTTTACTGCCTGTCTCATCACTAATTGCACATCTCATCTATGATTAGACATGTGACGATGCCTGATTTTTCAATAAATTAACCAGAACCGGAAAAAGCCATGCAGGTGTTTCGGAGTCTGATCGCACTCTCTTATACATAGAGACTGAAGAAGGAACATCAGGCTTATTTAAATGCTTGCCCTCGCATAATACTTTTAGCTCTTTGGTTGGCATACTTGCTGACGGAATTCCAGTCTTCTTTTCCCTGAATAGGTCCCCCCCCACACCCCACCGAAAATCATCCTGCCATGTGAGATTTAGATGGCTGGGCCATTCTGAGGGACACAGCGACACCAGGGAGCCACCCTCACCCCTGCGTCTAGTTCTGGAATAGCTTTCTCCCTGTAACTAGTGTCTTCCTTACTTCTTAAAAAATGGTACAAGTACAGGAGAGCCCATTTATAACCATTGTATTAAGGAATGGGACTAATACCTTCATTATGGGCTCTCTATCAGTTTTTTAGTGAATAAGTATTCATGCTTCATAATCATTTTTCTTCTGTTATACTGTTCAGAAAGCATCTCATATGTCAGCACAATATTGGAGACTGGGAATACAAAGACGAATGAGACAATCCCTCTGATCCTCACAGAGTTGGATGAAGGTTGGGCTTGGGAATGTGGACTTCTCGGTTTGAATCCTGGTTTTACCATTTCCTAGCTCTATGATCTCACACGAGTGACTTCCCCCCACCCCCTGCACTCACTTTCTCCACATGTGAAATAGCATAGGAGTAATATTGCCTACCTAGCGGGCTGTTGGAGGTGACTGCATATAAAGTGCTTAGCACAGTCGACTCACTGTATGCTCAGTATGTTGGGTATTGGTATTACCGTGTTCACATTCTTGTAGGGCTGCAGATCATATTATACACACCAAATATAGTTCAGTAAAGCTCTCTAATGGGGCTCTGAACAGAAAGCTATAAGAGCGCTGATGAAAAAGTGAATTCACGAATTCACTTGTAATTAGTTGTCTTGAGTTTTCTTTGAAGTGGTCATAGTTACTGACAGGTAGGATGGAGACAAAAGGGATGAGCTCGAAGCTGGACCTTGAGGATTGAATTCACTGGTGGGGGAGGAAACGGAGAAGGGGTATCCAGGGAGCTAGACCGTGAGCAGCTAGCGTGAGCAAAGGCTTGGCAGTGGCAATTGGGTGGCATGTCCAGGGTCCAGCAAGTGGTGTGGAAAGAACCGAGAAAATGCTGCCAGAAGGACAGGTCAGGGCTAGGATTCAACCATCACTGGAGAGCAATGTGATGAAATCTATGTTTTACAAAAATATCTCGGGTACTTCCTGGAGGATAAAATACATAAAAGCGAGACTGAAAGCAGAGAGCCTGTTATGAAATGATCGTGGCAGCTTGAACTGGGGCCGCGGCAGTGAGAATGGAGGTGAGGAAAGAACTGAAAGGGACTTGGAGACTAGAAAGCCCTGAGTGACCAACTAGATATGATGGGCAGAGGAGCCATTCAGGAATGACTTCAAATTCTGACACGAAATAAGAAAAACAGGAAAGAAACACATTTGGAGGGAAAGATAATAAGTTCCGTGCTATAAATATTAAGTTCGGGGTGTCTGCAGGAAGACTATCCAAGTTGGCAGTTTAGAATATAATTCTGGAGTGCAGGGCAGACCCATCCAGGACGGTGGGAAGAAGAGAAAGCAGAGGAAAAGGGAGGAAGTGACACTTTAAAAAACGATCCTTGCATATCTACACAGCCCAGCTGGTTCTATGAAACAGAACCAGAACTGGACAGACACCGCTCCAAACTACCAGTAAAATGGGATCCCTCATTGTACCTTAATGTGCCTGTGCGTTCACTCTGCAGCTTTCCCTTCCTCTACTGAGTATGCGTCTATTATGTGCCAGGTACTGTTCTAGATTTTGGTGACACAGAACTGAAAAAGTCAAAACCCTGCCATCGGGGAGTTTATCTTTTAGTGCAGGAGACAGTCAATAAACAAATAACTGAATAAATATAAAATATAATTTTAAGTAAATAAACACAATAAGGAAAAATAAAGCAGGGAGGAGGTTAGACAGTTACCAAGGAGGAAGAAGGAGGGGAAATCTTTGAAATTGGATGGTTATGGTCAGGGAAGTCATCTCTGACAAAGTGGCATTTTAACCGGAGACGTAAAGTGATGGAGAAAGCCATGTGAAAATCTGGAGGAAGAGTGTTTCAGGCAGGGGGAGAGCAAGTACAAAGACCCTGAGGTAGGAACTAGCTTGGTATGATTGAGACACAGTAAGGCAGCCAACTTGGCTGGAATAGACCAAATAAGTCACAGGGTAACATCTTGTGACATTTCTGGTACTATTGTCTGGTTTTATTAATACTGGTGTGAAGATTTTCATGGATTTGTAGCCTATCTTCCGAATTCCTTGTAAGCCTATTGAAGGTAAGGTCTATGTTCAAACTTCATATTCCCACGGTACCTAGAACAATGCGTTGCACATAGTAGGTGGTCTTTCTCCATTCATTCATCTGTAATTAATCAGTGGTGATCTCTAGGCCTGCCTTAGCCCACTCGCAAACACTTCTGAGTAAATTTCAGAGCTGTTGACCACCTGGAAAACCACTGGCAAGCTATTTCTAGCACTAATGTGGTAAGAAACTCAAGCTATATCCAGAGTAACAGAGAAAGCTCACACACCAAGATTTACCCTTGCTGTTTGCAAACCTGATGGTTCAACTTAGGCTATAATACTGAAGAGTGCAAAGGGAGGCAATTCTGCACATGCTTGGAGAAGCTGCTGGCTTTGCCACAGTTCTGTGCTTAAACATTACAATAATATTATTATTATCCCACAGGGGTGTCGTGGGGATTAATGAGACATTTTCAAGTCACTTTGAGATACTCCACTGGGGGTACTAAATAAATGGTATGTGTTCCCCCTGAAGTGCCATTTTTGACATTGATTTGTTGTGATGGGTTCTGCTGTCCAACAGGGCTGGAATTCTCCCACCAACTCATTTCCTATAAACAATAGACTAGCGGTTGGAAGGTGGTGATTTTCAGTTAAAATAAATATGAAGTGAAGTGAACTAGTCAGCAATCAGAAGCAAATAGGCTGCTGTTAGGAATCTAGTATTTATTAAGCACTCACGGTGATCAACATTAAAAGCTTCACAGTGTGATACAGTAGAGAGAACACTGGCCTTGGAAATGGTCCAAGATTTCAGGCCCAGCTCTGCCACTAACTAGCTGTGTGAACTTGAAGAAATTGCTAAACTTCTCTGGCCCCTCAAATATAAAGTAAGGGCTGTCCTAAGGAGCTCATAATCAGTCTTCCAGATAAGGCAAAATACATGAAAGGAACGGGAATAGTCATTTCTGAAGGAGAGATACTTCGCAGCGGGGGAAAGCTTGTGACCATCCATCACAGGGCCGTCGTCTGTTCTGGTCTTCCTTGCCATTGATTAATATTAATTTCAGTACTAATTCCTGCAAATGGGGAAATAAATCACATTCTAAGTCAGACACAGAAGTGCCTGAAACATTGGGTCTTTTAAAAATAGGGTCTTTGCCTTTCTATGGGCCATCCTTGCAGCAAGCCGTCTTATTCTTAGATTTAAATATATGAATAATTGATTATACTGCTACCCTAAGCACCAGCTCAAAAACAGTGTCCTGGTTTTGTGAGAACGTTTTACATGGTTCCCCACTTTTACCGTCTTGCAATATATGTTACTGCCTGCAGAACCCAGCGCTGACCTGGAGGCGAAGTGGAAGATAGAAGGAGAGTAAAGAACACGGGTGCTTGTTGTATCCAGAAGTGGCAGAGCTGGAAACCCTGTGGAATAACCCAGTAATGTCTGTACTGTAAGCCCAGCTTCCCCTCACTCCTCATTCCAGCAACCCCAGTGGTTCTGGGCTCAGAAAGAAATGTTGACATCCCACAGCAGAGAGACATTCGAAGAATCACTGACGGAGATCAATTCAACAAACGTACTGAGTTGCAACTGCTCATCAGGCACTTTGGTAGTTGTTAGGAACATAAACCGAGTAAGACCTAGACTCTGCCCTTGTGAATCCGAGGGTTGGGAGTGGTGGTGGCAAGCCATGACCACAAATCACTCTTACTTCAAGTCCAATTGCCAGCTAAGGTATGGAGGCTGAGGGAGTTGTCTAGATGACAGTTCCTCTTTTGGAAATGATTTCAACCATACAACAGAAAACCCATTTTTAAACCTGGGGTTAACTAAATTAGAGTTGCTAAAATGTCTGGAAACAGAAATTGGGCTCAAAGAGACCACAACAATTTGTAGAAATAGTTTAAGTTCAAGGGGAATAAATGTAAGTTATCATCTTCAGGCCCAAATCAAGCAACAGAAATACAAGTTGTGAAATGAATGTTCTCCCAGTTTGACCACTAGAACATTGCAAATCTACCACAAGGCTAGCAGTGGAACATTAAGCAGAGGGTCTCCTCTCTCTCTCTCTCTCTCTCTCTCTCTCTCTCTCTCTCTCTCTCTCTATATATATATATATATATATATATATTTATGTATATATATTTATTTATTTATTTATATTTATTTATTTTTTTCTTCCCACGAAAGAGATGTGACTTTGCGTTTCCATTTTCCTCTTATTTCCCCACTGACAGGAATTTGCACTGAAAAGACCAGGTTGCCCTCGCTAATCCCAACCAGCAACGCGGCCCTTGGTTCTTCCCAATGGATGGAATCTCAGCTATGGAAGTTAATGTGAACTATTCACTATGGAAGCAAAGTCCCTGAGTGTCTTTAATGACCCATTTTCTTCAGTCTTCGGGTGCGAAACGCATCAGCACCCATGCTCCCTGCGGCTTCTCAGTTAGAGCCCTCCCGGCCTGGCGGTCTTGGTCTTCCACCCTCACGTGGGCTCAAGATGCTGGCCGCAGACTTGCCTCTTTTCCAGGGCGCCCACCTGGACTGCCGCCCTCTCCCTGGACATGGCTGCCGGCCCGGGGCACGTCCCCATCCTCCCTCCTCGCCTGCCTCCACCTGCTGGCCCCTCCGCGGCGCCCAGGCCCGCCCAGGGCGAGAAGGCCCGGCGCTCGCTGGGCTGCGGTGCGGATCCAGGACCGCTGGAGAAGCCCCGCGACTGGGACGTGGCCTCGCGGGTCGGGGGAGTGGGGCACTGACACGAAGCTGGCCGAGCCCAGGGACGAGGGCTCAGGGCCCGATTCCCGGAGGGCCGGCTGAGCGGGGCGAAGCTTCCTGGGGGACAGCCAGGTGCAAAACGAGGGTGCACGGGTGGACTCAGCGGGGCCAGGAGGGCGGCAGGGAAGGGCGTGGCCGGGCGCGCGCCCGCGCGGGGGGCGGGGACCCCGAGGGACCGCGGAGGGCAGGCGGGCGCGCGCGCGGGGAGGGCGCGGAGGGAAGGCAGGAGCGGGCGGAGGCGGCGCCTCTGCGGAGGAGCCCGCGGGCCGCGCCACAGACAGACAGAGCCCGCCCGCGGCGGCTGTGGCGGCAGCGGCAGCAACAGGCGGCGGGCCCGGCCCCCGGGCGGAGGCGCGCAGGGGCGGGGAGCGAGAGGAGGAGCCCCGCGGCCCCGCGCCGCCGCCTGGTCCCCGCCGCATGGACGAACACCTCAGCCTCCTGAGCTCGCCGCCGCCAGCCTCCGCCCGCCACCGCGCCCACCCTTCCCAGCGCCCCGCCGGCGGCAGCTGCGGTGGCGGCACCCACACCCTGGTGAACCCGGGTTACGCCGAGCCCGCCGCAGGCCCCGAGCTGCCGCCCGACATGACGGTGGTGTCCGGGGACCACCTGCTGGAGCCGGAGGCGGCCGACGGCGGCGGGGACCCGCCTCAGGGCGGCGGGGACCGCTACGAGCCGCTGCCGCCCGCGCTGCCGGACGCCGGCGAGCAGGACTGCTGCGGGGAGCGCGTGGTGATCAACATCTCGGGGCTGCGCTTCGAGACGCAGCTCAAGACCCTCTGCCAGTTCCCGGAGACGCTGCTGGGCGACCCCAAGCGGCGCATGCGGTACTTCGACCCGCTCCGCAACGAGTACTTCTTTGACCGCAACCGGCCCAGCTTCGACGCCATCCTTTACTACTACCAGTCCGGGGGGCGCATCCGCCGGCCCGTGAACGTGCCCATCGACATCTTCTCCGAGGAGATCCGCTTCTACCAGCTGGGCGAGGAGGCCATGGAGAAGTTCCGCGAGGACGAGGGCTTCCTGCGGGAGGAGGAGCGGCCGCTGCCCCGCCGCGACTTCCAGCGCCAGGTGTGGCTGCTCTTCGAGTACCCGGAGAGCTCCGGGCCGGCCCGGGGCATCGCCATCGTGTCCGTGCTCGTCATCCTCATCTCCATCGTCATCTTCTGCCTGGAGACGCTGCCCGAGTTCCGCGACGAGAAGGACTACCCTGCCACGCCGTCGCAGGAGCTGTCGGAGCCGGCCGGCAACAGCACGTCGGGCGCCCCCGCCGGCGCCTCCAGCTTCTCCGATCCCTTCTTCGTGGTGGAGACTCTGTGCATCATCTGGTTCTCCTTTGAGCTGCTGGTGCGGTTCTTCGCCTGCCCCAGCAAAGCCACCTTCTCGCGAAATATCATGAACCTCATAGACATCGTGGCCATCATCCCTTATTTCATCACCCTGGGCACCGAGCTGGCCGAGCGACAGGGCAATGGACAGCAAGCCATGTCCCTGGCCATCCTGAGGGTCATCCGGCTGGTGCGCGTCTTCCGCATCTTCAAGCTCTCCCGCCATTCCAAGGGGCTGCAGATCCTGGGGCAGACGCTGAAGGCGTCCATGCGGGAGCTGGGGCTGCTCATCTTCTTCCTCTTTATCGGGGTGATCCTCTTCTCCAGCGCCGTCTACTTTGCCGAGGCAGACGACCCCACTTCAGGTTTCAGCAGTATCCCGGATGCCTTCTGGTGGGCAGTGGTAACCATGACGACAGTAGGTTACGGGGATATGCACCCAGTGACCATAGGGGGCAAGATTGTGGGGTCACTCTGTGCCATCGCTGGCGTCTTGACCATTGCGTTGCCAGTGCCTGTGATTGTCTCCAACTTCAATTACTTCTACCACCGGGAGACAGAGGGGGAAGAGCAAGCCCAGTACATGCACGTGGGAAGCTGCCAGCACCTCTCCTCTTCAGCCGAGGAGCTCCGCAAAGCAAGGAGTAACTCGACTCTGAGTAAGTCGGAGTATATGGTGATCGAAGAGGGGGGTATGAACCATAGCACGTTCCCCCAGACCCCTTTCAAAACGGGCAATTCCACTGCCACCTGCACCGCGAACAATAACCCCAACTCCTGTGTCAACATCAAAAAGATATTTACCGATGTTTAATATATGATACAAGTGACATTCTGTGCTCTGTTTTGTGTGACCCGTGCCTCCTTGGTCTGTGTATGCTCCTGTTTTATACTTTTCCAGACCATCCATCAAGGAAAGGACATGAGGAAGTGGAAAGCACACTTCATTCTCCCTCCCTACTGCTTCATACTGAAACAGCTGTCTGTTTTTGCAAGTGGGCTGCATTCTCTCAGCTCTCCTTTTTCTCCCTCTCAATATTGCAAACGACAAACTTACTTTAAACTTGATTTCTAGTACACGCCCTATTTAAAAAAAAAAAAAAAGAACAAAAAAACCTTGTACATCCTGGGAGGAAATGAAACTAAAGAAGTTACAGTAACTGTTTAATTTCAGAATTAAAAGCTAGCTGTTTCTTTACTAAGTAAAGCAGGCACATACTTAAAATGATGCTTCAATTTGATGGACCCTTCAACAGTATTGGATATTTACTTGCCTACCCAATGGATATGTGGATGGAAAGTCTGATCAAAACGATTTATAAATCCACCGTAAGTTTATTGGGTTTTTCACTGGAATTTCTATTTGGAACCCTCCGTTCCGGAAGTTTAAGGATCTCTACAACTTTGAACAAAGGGAAATGCCCTAGATGTCCTGATCTGACTAACTCAGTTAAGTCTGGGGCATGTTAGGCATTTCGAAAGTATTAGACTAACAGATTCCTGTGCAGTTCTCTGTGTGTGTGTCTGTGTGTTTGCCAGCCAACATCTATCAAAGTCTGGAAACAGATGTTTTCAGTGCTGCTGAGAGAAAAAAAAATTTTTTCTTAATGCATTTGAGAGATAAGCTGCAGTATCGCAAGAAGATTAAAGTGGCAGACACTCTTTCCAGCGGAAGTTACTAATTCGGACCTGACTGATGCAGTTCCCATAGCAACCCATGTTTCCTGGGAAACCCGTAAAAGGTTGTCATGGCATCTCCTGCTCTCTAGCCCCACCCCCTAGCCCTTGCCGTTTCCACAGTAACCTTTCCAGATGGTTCCTACTTACACGATTTCATAAGGAAAACCACTGTTTGAATAAACCGCACAAATAAAGTTAATTCTGAGAGTCCAAGATAGTGAAATGAATCACAAAATGCGTATATTTACCACACACACACACACAAAAATCATTGCTGTCATCCCATAATGACTGAATCGAGAAGGAAAGTTATCTTCTTTGGAATGTTAGATATACACCACAATCAGGCATGATTTGAATTAAATGCCAGTAATTGGGCAATAATTTCAAAAGATGCTTCTTTACTGTTTTCTTTTCACCAAAGAGTATCAAGCCAACAAATGAAATTAAAAAGCAAATATAAAACTGTTCTGTACATAAGCGAATGAGAGATTCAATGTACCTGAAACATTCTTACAAGGGAGCCTTCAGACTTCCTCTATATATATTTAAAAAAAAATCCAGATGCTACAACAGCACTGTCATCATTACAGCACTTGAAACGCTAAATAAACTTGAAAAATGTGAAGGATGCACGTTTGTAACTGAGGGAATTGCAGACAATCAATAAAAAGGAGGGACGGGAAGTAACCAAATCTTGGGGAAATGCCTGGAAGTTTCAGCCATGTGCCAGGGGTTGCCAGAAGACAGACAGAATCAGGTGAGCACGGTGTGAGTTACTGAGCACTTCCTTTTTGTACAGGAAAGCAGGGAAATGCCGTTTATGTCTAGGTTGGTGATACTTGCAAAACCAATAGTTTTATATGAATTGCCTGCTACCGGTAGGTGCCTTTTGAAGATCATTTAGAACACCTTCTCCATTTGATTTCCATGTTGCTAACTGTCTTGGTTTCCATTGTTTGTTGCAAAAGGATGAAAACAAGTCCTTGCTCTTCAGCATGTCTTTCACCCAAACTGAGCTGAAAATGATTCCATTCCTTTTACTAACCCACTTGGCTTCTGAAAAACCTGTTTCCCCTTAAATGGAAAGGATAAAATACAGAAGCTACTGCTGTTAGATTATTCCCATTTTAATTTACATTATTATTTGGTAGTATGCAATAGTACAATTCTTTGACACAAAAAAATGGTTACAACTGCAATGACGGTAACATTTTCTTTTAACAATCATTATATTTTATGTACATTATATAAATTATACATTATACATTTTCCACAATTGCTTTTTGGTCTTGATAGGTTATAATTATTCTATCCTAGAGTAAATGAGAGTAAACCTGTTTTAAAGCTCAAAAAATATTTTCAGGTAGTCAGAAGTCTTACTTTCTTATTTGTGCATTTGACAGTGAAAAAATGATTAATAATATAAGAGGAAGAAGAGGAAGGGAAAGACAGAAAAATAGAGACGGGATATCTATATACCTGGTAATAAGGTCATGGGTCTTAATCTATGTGTATTGAAATAGGACCCCTTTATCCAGTTTTCTTTGCTACTTATTTGGTTTGCTTTTAACATTGGTTTACCTTCTGAGCAAATTTTGGTATTCTTAATGAGCAGAAATTCTTTTTATAACCCATTTTGGTGGTTATATGTCAGACACACTATAGTAAGAACATAAGAATAATTTTTGTATCTGTTCTTAAAAGGTCTTAAAAATGAACAAAGTGCAGTGACAGTTTTATTCACATTTATTCAGAAGATGTAGGGACCCTGATGAGTTCCGTAAGTAATATATGGCTGTGCCATACTTTTTGGAATTGTATGGTCATTAAATAAGAGTAATATGCAGGAGAACTTTTTTTTTAGTCCATTGACATATGGCTTTGAGTCCTGAGTTTGAGGCAGTACAACTGCTTCTAGTTGCCATTATTGTAAGCTCCTTAAAGGATATCAGTTCTGTGTCTTGGCAGAATTTTGGATATGAGTACCTAGCATAGAACGTAGCATCTTACATGTATTTAATGCATATCTGATGCGTGAACGGCAATGATCTTACATTAATGTTATTTTCAGGCTTTTAATGAAGTGGTTTAAAGAATAAGCTCTTCAATCATATTGCCAGGTGTATGACCTTGAGCAAATTACTCAACCTCTCTGTGCCTCAGTTTCCTTATTTGTAAAATGAGGATAATAAATAATACCTTATAGGGTTGTTGTGACTATTAAACGTTAATACAGGTATAACACTTAGGAAAGGTAATTGCATGACATGCAGCAGAGATTTGGCTAAGAGATTACATTATTATTGTGATCATTACTCATAAGCATTGATTAGTAATATTGAGCTTTGTGAATGATTCAAAATGTACAAATAATCAGTGTCTTCCTGTTTACTTTTTACATAACAATAATAATTACCATTTATTAAGAGTCAATCATGTTCTTGACACGTCTCCACTTTGCAAGGTAAGTGGTATTAACCCCACATTAGGAGGGTAAAAATAAATGGTTAAGGTTAAGTGATTTCCCTAAGACGTCATAGCCAGCAAGAGACCCAGCTATAATTTAAAGCCAAGGCATTCTGGCCTCAAATCCCATGTTCCTTTTATTGGGTGACTTGAAAGAGATTGAGAAAATGAATTTCTTATGCTTTTAGGTTTGACTTTTCAGCCCGTGTTACTAATGAATGAATTCCTGTACAGAACATATCTCCAGAAACCTATTTCATTCTCTATCCTGAAAATTAACCCTTTTCTAGTCATAGGGATCAAATACAAGTTATTTAAATCTGATGAAGAGATTGACTTTTCCAGTAATAAAAGATTATTTTCTTATATGATTGATTTATTTGGATTTAATGTTATACTCAGAAACTATAATGAGTCACAGTAGTGATGCCTGCTCGGATAATGGATATTTTTCAGTTTTAAGATTAATTTCCTATTTTCATATGTTTTCATCTACAATAGGTGATAGCATTATGCAAATTGTTATTTTTCCATCTCCTTATACTTCGCTTAGGTTACCAGAAAGCCATGTTAGAAAGTGGTGTAAACATTTTGACTCTCCCTCATGAAGAAGGGGGAAATTACTTAGAACAAAAGGATTGAAAGCAGGAGATTGCCAGTTCATTGAAATTTGTGACATTATTGCCTTATAAAAGCATCTGTCTTCAAAACAACATTAGAATATAATTTTGTCCCCACGTCATAGCTGTAGCTCCTTCTCTAAGGTCCAAAATCATTTAGAAAAATGAAAATGGATAATGATTTGGGCTTAGAGAAAAATGCTAATGAGTCTAAGTTAACATTGGCCAGTTAGCTTCGCCAAACCACAGACTTGACTACTGCTGAGCTCAATTGCAGGTCTTGGATGTTGAAAGGTATACTCGTACATACATAGCTCTGTGTGTACAAGAGATTCGTGGGAGGAAGTGTGACAGGATCAGTGCACGTCCATCTACAGCCTGGGGAAAATCTATATACCCTACAGCTGGTAAATCCAGAGATAAGAATAATAACTGTTATTATTTTATTTATTTTATGGTGCTTTACACTGATGGACCAAATTTAGATACCCACCAACTGTGGTACAATAATGACAAACAGTTATAGATAAGAGGAAGTGTTGTAGTCTTTATTTCTAAACTTTAAAATTTCGGGATTGAAATTTTAAATGCACAGTAGGAAGAAATTGAAAGTTATGGTTTGTTGACATAAAACTTGTTATTTACTCCCTTGGCAGACAACATACTCAAGTAATTGCTTTGCTGATAGTATATTAATTCAATATATATAATATATACCAACAGTCTATTTCTTGGAGAACCATAACTATAATTTACTGACTTCTATACATTTAAAATTTCAACGTTTTCTACAGCCTCTTCCACGTCCTTCCCACCTCTCAGCTGTGGGTAGAAGTGATAAGCCCTCCCACTCAGAAATGCAAAGAAGCCCATGTGCCCCCCAGTCTGAAGACTTATGGAAACTGTGAGATAGAGGTGAGGAGCATACAAATGGGGAAGAGGAGATTTAGGGCTTGCATTTTAGGGTGGGCTTTTGTTCTTTCTGTTTTGTATTTGACCTTTTAAACTAAGGAGGGTAAAACCATTGCTTCTGCACTACTAATGTCCTATATTTTGTTTGGGCAATTTTGGGTATCTTAATGAAATCACTTGTTTTGTTATAACCTGCAGGGAGTGGTTGATAACCTTTGAGAGAGGGCAAATCAGAGGAGGCAGAAAGAAGGGAGGGAAAGGCATGCAGAGCCCAGACCTTACTATTATGACTCAGCTCCCTAATCTCCTGCCAACAAATGGCCACTGTTATAGCATATATGATAATTGTATTCTTTCGATGCTCATACTCACCCTGAAACATAATTTATATGATTCAAACAGGTTCGCAAGTTTTCAAATATTTGTCTTTGTTTTCGATGATGCTGTAAACTGCTTTTGTCTTTGACAAAAAGAAAAAACATTTTTCAAAGAAACATTTTCATGGTTTTTCTCTCTTTTCTTTTTTGTACTAGATGTGTTTTTCCTTACATTTCAAATTTGGCACCATTAACCATCAAACGCATTAAAGAAGAGATCGGGGTTAAAATGCTCCACCGTTTTCTTGGGAGCCATTTTATTATTGTTGCAACCTGAACGGTGCAGAATAGGAACTCTGGCCTGAAAAGTAAATTTGGGATTCTGGTTGTTAGTAAGATAGCACTTAAATTAACAACAACAACAAATGTTTCATCATGTCTGAAGACTATTGTGCATGTAGGGCCCTGACTTCGCAGACCCAGGGTTCATCCCCCCAGTATGATGGTAGGGAGTGAAGGGTAGAACTGGTCCTTCTTCCTCGTCCATCCAGGGAGCCCCAACCTCACCTTCACCCCCACCATCAGAGCACAAAGGCTCTTGGGAATCTCTGTTGAGATTCGAATGAAAGTTAGCAGTGTACCTATGGGTTTTATGTCTGTCAGCACTGCTATTTCACTTGTTTTTCAGTAAGTTTATTTTCAACTCCCGTCCTTTATGGAAATTCTCTCTGACTCCTAAGGTTCTGATTTGTATGCATTTACACATGTTCCTTAAATGAAAAAAATATGATTTAATTTGGAAGAAAAGCCCTGCTTGAGTCTAGTCTTCGCATAGCAGCCAGAGGGATCCTTTTAAAACACTGTCAGATCGTGTCACTTCCCTGTGGCAAAACCCCCACTGGGCTCCCCATTTCACACAGAACACACACTAAAGGACTTACAGTGGCCTGCGAAGCCCTGCGGGATACAGCCCCTGTGTACCCTTCTGACCTCACTTCTGATTCCTACCACGCTGGCCGCCCTGCTTTTTCTCACACACACCAGGTGTGTGCCCTCTCAGGTCTGTGTACTTGCTGTCCCCTGTCTGGCTGCTCTGACATCTGCATGGCTCACTCCATCACTTCTTTAGGTGTCACCATCTCAGGGAAGCTTTCCCTGGACACTCTATTTAAAATTGCAGCCCCCACAGCACTCCCTGTATTCTTTCTCTGCTTTATTTTCTCCTCTAACGTATTAGATAGTTTACTTCCTTTGTTTATTGTTGGTCTTCCTTTCCCTTCCATGAGGATAAGGATTTTTGTCTGTTCGTTGGTTCTGTATCCAAGCCCTGGGATATTACCTGGAATAAAGGTGGTGCTTAATAAGTGTTTATTTGGAAGGGTGAGAGGAAGGAAATAGCATTCCAACTTGAGTGTTTGAAAACGAGACAAAATTGCCATGTTGTGTATCTATGCTTCACTGTGAGGCTTATTTGTACTTATTTATACAGTGATTCACTGGAGAAGACTGCCATTGAGTAAAACATGCTGCAGAAGGTTTTCCCCACAAAGTACTATCCAAGCTTAGGGGTGGGATCCCTTAATATAAATCATTTAAATATAGCATTATATGAGATATCACTCCTAATCTCCATGGGTCCCTGGAAGTTAGAATACTTCTCAGAGACCATATTTCCTGCCTGATATGGGTAGCTAACAGAATGCTGTTTGTTAATGATACCCAATACATACATATTGACTGGCTCGTGTAGCCAAGCAAAAATGTACTGTGGTATCTCCGGACTTGCCTGTCTAGCAGACATACTAAGAAACTTCCAAATAAGTTCAGTCTTGGTTTCGGTTAATGGTGAGTCCTTACATATCCATGGGGTCTTCATTACTACAGAAGCTGATTGAACAAGGCTTTGGAGAGTTCCCCAGTGAATCACCATAAACAATTACATTACCATAGATATGGCCTTACTGGATAAAAAAAATGATTTCTTTTACAAAATAACCAAATTTTTAATGTAATTGTCCACTTACAGAATTTCAAAAAATCGGCTATTTTTTGAAGTGCTTTTTTCATATGTGAAAGCAGATGGGGACATTGAATCCATGAAAAATAAGAGCAGATTCTTGGAGTGACTTGTGTAATGGCAAAACTTAGGCCACTTCTACATACAATAGGTGGGAGGCACCAGTAGCATAACTAGGTATTGGGAAATTCCACGTGGCTTTGAAACACCAGCATGTGTAAGATGGAATTACTGAGACTAATTAAAGCATTGATATAAATGTGTGCTGCAGCTATTGCCATGATTTTCGGTAATATTGTAACAGATGCACCTTCTTCTACAGTAGGATATGGGGATTGCCCTGCTACAAAGAGACATTCCCCTTGTGAATTTTCTCCTTTCCCTGGATTTTTCAACCAGCCCAGAGGTTGATTTGGCTGTTGCCTCTAAACATCCAAGTGGCACAATTTCCTTACCATATTAAAGAAAATGAATATATGTGCTTGAGATTACATGCGTAGACCAGTAGAAGTTAGAAACTCTTGCCTTCCATCATTTTATATAATTAAGCCCACGTAGGACAGAGATCATTTCTGTCTTCTGAGGACACATCATTAGGACACAAAATAGAGAATTGAAATGAATAATGTTTGTTTATTATTTTTCTTTCTTCTGGGTTTAGTTGAGGAATTATACCTTTTTCTGTTATTTAACTCAATATGGGTTTTACTGGATTTTCTATTATCACCTGGTGTAGAAGGTATTAGATATTTAAGAGGGAGCCTCACACTCCATTACATTTTCTATTTGCCTCATGTATGACTAGGACAAACATATCAGATATTCACTAATACATTACTTCTATAAGAAATTATAATAAAATCATGTTATACAAGGGTGTGACTTTATGTCAGATTTCAGAATGCAACTAAAACCCACAGACAGAAATAATTTGTCCAGGTAAGCACTGGGCTTGGCTTGCTTTAAACCTAGATTCTATAAATCTTTTACCTGCAAATATTTGAACTGTTTTCAGAAGATCAATTTATTTTATGAGGTAACTATGTGAATTGAGGATATTTATTATTAGTAGATCTAAATACTGCTTAAAGTAGTATTGATTACAGCTCATAGCTCATTTTCCTATGACTTTCCAGATTTTTGACAAAGCCCACGTCTTAACACATTACCCACTTTAATTACTGAGTGAGTTTAAACTTTTTTTTGGCTTGCCAAGAGTACATAATTTCCAAGAAGCCAACCAGAACTATACATAATTGAGTAAGAAATCTATCTGGTCCATGGGGCTAATTCATTACGATTTAGTTGGCAGAATTTATAGAACTTGCTGGTATGCAGCCAACTCTAAGTTATTTAATAGATGTCACAATATAAACACATGAAAACAAAGTTCCCGTAAAACTACATTATAAATGATTTCAGCCCCTTCCTTATCATCAAATACAAGTTAGTGAGGCTAACAGTTAAATAACATGGGTTTCTGTACCTCTTTCATTTAGGCCTTGGTGGAGGTATTAATTACTTCTTCACAAACTTAACAATTGCAGAAATTTGGCTGTTCTTTTTTTCTTGTGTTATATTTTAGAACATCTATATGGCCAAATGTCTTCCATTATGGATCATGCTTTTTTATTATACTTCCTTTCTGTCTTCCTGTAGAGTTGATTTTAATACTTAAGGCAATGTCCATCCTTCTAAGCCTGTCAACCCATTTCTTAGCCACTGATAGAAGCATTATGATTACTGTTCAAGCGTCACTTTTATTTTTTGTTTCTATTAAATTGCAACTACACCTACAGCCAAACTATACCATGCTTATTTAATAATCCCAAGAGCCTTGAGACATGTACTGACACACGAGGTTAAAAAAAAAGGCCAATCCCTTATATAAAAAGGATGTGACAGGAACACGACAAAAATAGCGTAACAGAACCATCTCAAGACACCAAGGCTGCAGTAGCACTGAGCAGAGCTAGGCACTTCGGAAATAAAATGGATGCTAGGCTCTTCACATTCCTTGTAATTTCTTGTCATTAGTAGTTGTGAGTAGCTATTAGACCATTATACTTTTCAAACTCTCCTAATGCAAATTAAACATAGTGTGATGCAAGAATATACTTTTGCTTTTTGATCAAAGATGAGTGTTAAGAAGTTTTATTTTCCATGAAGGCTGATCAAGTGTAATCCTGGTCAATAAGGAAAACTTCAGTCGCTGGATGCCCAGCACACACTAGACATACAACATTTACACGAGTGAGTGAGTAATTCTTCCTTAAAAACCACACTCCAATTTCAGGTCACTGGATTTGAGACATCGGCTAAAACCAGGAGTATATATGGGAACCAGTCTTCTCTAGATATTTTGATAGATAATATTCGCATATTGAAACCTGGAGCTGGGTTCAGCATTTTCTATTGTTGTCTTTTTAATAGTTAGTAAATCTCTAGAGTACATCAATCTAATGCTTGCATATCCATTTACTCATTCAACATGTATTTACTGAGTAGCTCTTATGTGATAGGGATTTAGTTATTCACTTAACATATAAAGTGTCTACTATATGCCAGACATCATTCTCGTTTCTGGCTGTAGCCGTGACCAAGACAGCCGTGCTGCCTTATGCTATTCTTAAGAAATACGTCCATGTCAGGTGTGTGTGTGTGTGTGTGTGTGTGTGTGTGTATGTATATGGGTCTTTTTTGTTTTTTGTTTTTGTTTTTTTGTAGTCGAGAGAGGAGAGCATTAAACCATGCAATTTTATTTTCTGGTTTTCTACAGACCTTAGTCAAGTGGTTATTGATGTCTTAATTTGTGATTTCTTAAAGTGGTACATAACTCTGCAGAGTTCATGTTTTAAAGGATCAACAGATTTGAAAGTTATTTGTAATGACAAGACAAAGTATAGCCTCTCCCCCTCCCTCTCCCTCTCCCTCTCCCTCCCCCCCTCCCTCTCCCTTGCTACCCCTCAAGCCCTCTCCATCCCCACCCCCCCATAACACTTATCTGAACATGGGATTTCTATTCACTTCAAAAGGGTTCTTATCTTAGATTACCACAGTAGGATATACAGCCAGAAAAGAAACAAACCCTTGGAAACACATTGAGAAAATTAATTTTTTTTTTTCTAAAAAACAGTAGACACTCAGAACCTTTCAGATGATTTTTAAAGATGAAGATAGATTTTCCTGTTCAAAAAGCAAACAATCACATTGGTTTGGACTACATTTGGAGGTCGTTATTAGTAAGGGAAAAAAAAGTTCATAATTTCAGCATACTCGGACACTTTTCCTAACTTAGAAATGAAAATCATTTAATGTGTAGGTAATACATTTAGAAAACTAAATTGCTTGACCTTCTCAGGGTAACAGTAAGAAAAATATCCAACGTTTTGAAAAGTATAATGGATTGCCTATTTTATGTTACTGTAAGGTCTATGATTTTTTAAAAAGTAAATGTACAGTAAATTATTGTGTTTACTCTGTCCAACAGATATCTGAAGAGCCCCACAGAAAGCACTGTCCAACTGCACTAACTGTAGGAAGCTCATTCTTTAATTGCCCAGCTCAAGAATGCAGTGTTGGTCCTTTCGCCGATAGGTGGTGATCTGTCTGCCAGCACATATTTTTGTTTCAGTTGACATTAAATAACATGTCTCTAACAAATGCTTTATATCAAGAAAACAGCTCTGAAGCTGGAGGAGTCTCTTCAAATTGTATACAGTATAAAAAATGCCAATCAAGAGATATAGAAGAACGTTAAAAAATATTAGGCTATTGTTTCGACCTTTTGACATTGTGATGAAATCTAATGATCCAAAAACTAATCAGTATTGCTGATAAAGAAAACCTAAATGTTTGTTTCCAACAAGCCAACTATTACTGTTTTCTCCTTTCAGTTAACTACCGGATTCTATTTATCATGAGATAATGTCATCTTCTGTGTTCTGGGTTATGTGCAACTTTGTGAAGGTATGTTTTGTACCAAAGGCTCCCATATGTAAGGTAGATTAGCCCATTTGCACGTGAATAAATGAAGTCTACACTGTGCCCCATGAGTGGTATTAAAGTCAGACTTGCCTAAAAGAAATGTGCCTTGCTTGATTAGCCATTCTTTTATTTTTTAATTCAAAAATGATAGATTTGCAACTTAGTCTTGTAGGCAGGTTAGAGCTGAGCTTAACTTTAAAAAAGTGTATTAGTACTAACTATATGTTTAAGTTGTCTAGCTTAACTAAAATTTAACATTCAGTTATAGTTTTCCACAGTTCATATATGATGTACTCATTCAATTTAGTTTTCATGCAGTGTTTGCTATGGCGAGACAAAGCGTATTCTTAAAGATATATACAGTATTTCATCTAATGTTTCTAGAATGTCCTTCAAAATTGTATGTGTAATTGACTCATTTTATATTTTTATATTATTTTAGAAATGAAACTTTTTTCAATAAAAAAAGCAAAGTTTTCGTTGGAAAAGAGATTTAGGAGGTCATGAAGATGATTTCCCATTTGGAGACATTTCACTTCTGTGCCATTATTGATGTATTTACTGTGACATTTCAGCAGAATGGTAGCTATTTGTATATTATTTAATAAGCCTTATGGAAAGTCAAACTGTGAACTTTTAGCATAAAGAAGACTTTTCTCATTTCCGTATTTTATTTTCAAAAATACCTGAGCAAATGCATAAATAACCAGTCTCCCGTTATTCAAATGCATAAGAAAGCTAAGTTATAATAAGAGCACTTTTTAATTACTATCAAAATATTTTGGTAGCAAAGCCAAGGTTATAATACTGTGTGAGGTCCTATGGAAGGAAATAAGGTGATGAATTTCATTGTTAATATATAAGAATCAGTAACTGCCACAACCTTATATTTGCAGCAAAACAGGTGAATAGGAGGTAACATCCATGTAACTTTCTTTGAGGCAATGTCTTTAGTGAATTTCTGCTGGTAGTTTCTCTGTGGTCAAAACTTTGAGACCAGATCACTCTAGGAAAAAGTGAAGTAAAAGAGTGACAGTGACCTCAGATTTGAGCTACGTGAACCTCCAATCTGGATGATTTGTAGTTAAAGTAAAATATAACCACCACCGCATTTTCCTTCTGTGTTAGCCCGTGTAGTAGAGACAGTGGCCCAGAGAATAGTCTGTGCATCCCAGCCACCTTCATACTCATGACTGATGGTCACAGCCTGGTCAGCAGTAAAAGTCATTCACTTGAGCTACTGGGATGTTTGACACAAATCAACCAGCTGTCCTGTGGGAGGTCTTAGACATACAGATGTTCCGGTAAGGATCTGTAGGTGTTACAAAAATAGACAGGAACTACCTTCATAAAACACCAGGGACCCAGCTTAAAGCATTAGCATGTATTTAATATTATATCTGTTATTTTGACAGGCTACACTTTCAAATAAAGACAAAACCCGGACTTTTGCTATGAAAACACAGCGTGGTAACAGATGAGTAAGCTGTCATATCCCATCTAGTTCACTTGAGTGGGTAGTAAAAATAGTATCGTTGTAGATATCAGGAGACCAGAATTCTTACCGACTTTCTACCTGTGAGAGCCTAGATCAGTCACTTAGCATTGCTACCCTAGGCTTCAGTTTCCTGAATTGCAAAATAGTTGTGCTGGGTTAAATAACCCCCAAAGCCCTTCTCCAGCCCCAAATCCTCATTGCACACATGTGAAAAGGCTTTGAAGAATACTGATGTACTCAGATTTTCTTATGTATTTCTGAAGGAAAGAATAAATTAAAATAAGACTGAAGCTTTGAAAGCATTGTAAATAGGTCATTCTTCAAATTCATTGTGAGAAGAGGAAATACGATTTTTTTTTCTCCTGTGAGAACTGACACGGGTCTATAATGGGATCATGAAAAGGTAGAAAAATCACTCTGTGGAGCGGAAACAGATGAATGAAACAGCTGGAAAAGAGGGAGGTGATTTGCTAAATTTAATTAGCGTTAAGGTGATTTGAAATGGGATACGAAATGCTAAAACAGTCCTATAGTTTTACTGCACCCTCAGCAGTATGATCCTGGGAGTAGGGGAAGGTGGGGAAAGGTTGGAGGGATAGTGTTTGCCTTATGATCTTTTGATTCCTTTTGCACAAGAAGCAGTTTGGTAGAACTAAGCTCGTGTGCGTTCGTGCTGGCTCTGCCAACGATTCTCATGGGCCCTAGGAAAGTCCCTTCAACCTCTCTGAGCCCCAGTTGCTTCATCCATACCGTGAAGACTTTGAGTTTAGTAATTTGTATCTTTCTTTACATCTTTCAAAATTCTCTAACGTTTTCAGATTTGTTGAACTAAATGCGCACAGGTGTACATTGCTGTCCTCCAGTCACTGAGATCTCTACTGTGACTGAACAGACTGCAAATTCAAATGTTCCTATTTCTAACCTTGCTAATTGACCTCAGCAAGATGTAAAAATGTAAACCTTACTTTTAATGTTGACCATGTTGTATTTATTATGATTTTGCATTTCATCTTTGAATGTTGACTTAGTTCTCTAAACAACACGTCCATTCAACTGAACTTTCTATTTAAATTTTTGTAGTTTAATAAACACTTACAAAATCAGAATTAAATATATTTTGCTTATCAATGAACTGTAACTGACTGTAAGGTGCATTTTTGTCACATTAAAAGATTAATGCCCTTTTTGTCCCAGAAGCAACAATGGCTATAATTTAAAATAACATTCACAAAATTTTGCCAATTTCCGTGAATACAAAAGAGGCCTGATAGAGCCATATTGTAATTAATTTTGCTCAGGAGTGAGAAATAAAATTCAGGGATAACCCAAACGCTTTAGTGGGTTTGACTTTAGTGGACAGTTGGAAAAAGAAGGGTTATAGGTTTTGCACAACATAGATAAGAGATAATTGTATCCACTGAAAAATAAGAGTATATTCTGGTTGCTGGTTTTATGGTGGAAGTAGATTATAATAGAAAGATGCTAAAATATGGACACTAAGGAAATTGTTAAAATGATAGCAGTCCATTTGAATAATACAGAACTATTTTGTCATACTGAGATTATTTGTCCAGTTTAATCTTATATCCTTCCATTCAGAAAAGGGGACCGTTTTTTAAGGCCTCTATCATAATAGGAAATAGGTATTTTGACTAATGGAGCAATTCATTAAAACATTTAATCTGATCATTTTGGTTTTGTGAATCTGAATTTTCACTTTAGATGTAATTGAATCTCTTGTGTATTAGTGTTAGTGATCTTTGTGAGAAGTAATTTTATCCATTTTTTAAAAGTTGGTCAAATTTGCTAAATGGTGATTCTAGCATATTGTGTTAATAATGTATCTTGCAACTATTTGTGAACTGACCATACTAAGACAAACCATAGTAGAATCTTTTCTGGTAAATTGTTTCCATGATACTATCTCTTAATGCTGGGTTTAGGGGTGGGGGGGATTAAGTATTTAGTTTGCTTAAAGCTGTCAAAGTGTTTTTCCTAAATGCCATAAAATTGTATGATTATAAACCAAATAGGAATATCCTCTTTTGTTTTTCAATTTTAAGGGCACCGTATAGACCATTTTTGGAACTACCCCATAAAATGGTGTAATTTTTGTTTAAAAGTTCCTACATATCTATACAAGGGAAAGCAAACAGTGTGTGTAGTATTTCTATGTAATATGCTCAATGTAAGAATCCATATTTGAAATCTTATACAGATAGATAGCAATTATGCAGATGCCAGAATAACAAATACAACACTTGAATTTCTTCATAGAGATGTCTAATATTTGTTTATTATCTCATACTTTGCAAAGATCATTCACATTTTATTTAATCTTTAAAATATCCATATGAAGTACTAATACCATGCGAAGTTTAGAGATCGAACAAACAAGGTTTAAAAAGATGAAGAGACTTGTCCAAGATCGTATGGCCGGCAAATGGGTCTAAATCTTGTGTTCTTTGCACTGTTCACCTTCTGTCGTGTTATTTTTTTCCTATCACTGCCATTAATTATCTTTAAACACTTTGGCTAAAATGTCATTCTAAATGATACACTGGGACATTGTAGGGTTTCAGAGCTTTTTAGGTATTTCCTAAGTGTCATCCTCCCACAGCGTGACAGACAACCATTTTCCATCTAAAAGATATTAAGTCCACACACCCTGACCCCAGACACTCAATCCATATCATGTCAAAGTGCTAGACTGAAAAAAATGATCTTCACTCATCTTCTTTCTAATTTTGATTTTTAAAAATCCATCTGATTTGTGCACAGTTGAAGGAAGCAATAATCAACCCAAAAAACTGCAGCCATTTTGATTCAGAGAAAACAGACGGTCAAACCCACCAGAAGTAATAACTTTTCAGCCAATTGTTCCTCATCACGTGGATTCTATGACCAGGGAGGACAGGGAAGAGGGTTGGGTAGAAAAACTGTCTTTGTTTTACGATAACTCATTCTTTCCTGTACCTATTCAAAAAGAATTAGTTATCAAGTATTAGGTAACAGTATTATTAACAGTAGTCATCGATCAAATATATGGTAAAGTTTACCCACATATTTTAAAATCCACTTAAGTAGTTTCCCACATAAAATTAAAATGTGATGACTGCCCAATGTGGATATGGAGAACATTTAGTTTTAATCCATGACATAATGCTATATTTTCATTCTTTTTTCAAACAACATATAGACACTGTTACTGCTTTCCCTTGTAAATCAACAGTCTGTGATACATTCTGTACTTTTAATGACTAGCAACGCAATGTTACTGTGAATAAGTAAATGGAACATATGCTATATTATATGAAAATTTAAAATTTTCTAACCTTAAATTTAGTTCTCCTCATCAAACAGAAGTCAAACAACTATTATTTTGTATGAAATAATCATTCTTAAACAACGACATAATAACAAATACTGGAATTATGAATTAAATGTAACATCAAACATATTTTATATTTGTTTCTATATTTTCTTTTGACATTGAATTATGTTCATGTATCACATATTAATGTAAAGTTAAAATAAATTCGTATGCCACGTTTTCTGATGTTCTTGTCATAATAATTTCAGGCCTTCTGTTAAGTAAATATCAAGTAAATACCTGTGAGTTGATTATGTGATATTTTCATCTGATCCATTTTTTAAATTTGTCATTGGATTTATAGTGTTTTCATTGCAAATGTTATGCACAGAATTCAATAAAATACCCAAAAAAAATTCTGTTACTCATATTAATAATTAGTTCCAAATTCTCTCTCTCTCTCTCTCTCTCTCTCTCTCTCTCTCTCTCATTTTTTGTTTTTGCAAAAGAGGAAACATCAAAAGGTTGGCTATTGTCAACATCTCAAGCATCACCTACCGTCAGATTGGCTCCGCAGACAGTTACGTGTTGTCTCACGTAACGAAGGTGAACACTCCTGTACATTACACTCAGCAAGTCTTTTGGATGCGAACGTTGCCTAGATTTCTTCCATTGCTTCTTATCGTACACTGTTGAGGGCCCAGAAATGTCTCAAGGAAGAAAAAAATCTTATTTGTAATAAGTCTCTGCCTTTATCCTTGTGTCAGTTAGACAAGCAAATTGTGGCAAAGCAAATATGTTATTTCATCCACGCATATGTATTGAACATCACTTGTGCGCTGCCCTGTTCCAAGCACCGTGGGGGGGGGAGGGGGGGAGGGGACGAAGGTGACTAGGAAGGTGACCCCGCTCTCAGAGAACTTCAAGTCTAATGGGTGATGTATAGACATTCCTGAGCTTGTAGGGTGGGAGGCTCACTATTTAGATTCAGAGCAGTCAAATGTTAACTAAGGACATTTTGTTTTCCTATGTATTCTCTATAAAGCGCCGATATTTTTTGCTCCATGATAGACTGTAATTTCTTATAATCAGCCTTTACATACACATAGGGTTTTTTTCAGTCTTTAACAAATATTTATTGTCAAGACACTGGGAATACCGTGAACCAGACACACAACTGCCCTGCACTCAGAGTGTATGTGTGATCTAGCAGAGGAAACACATTCATCAAATAATAAATAAACATAAAATCACCATAGTGTAATTGTTCTTCATGAAAAGGGCTTCAGTAGTGCTGGGAGAGCACATATTATACTAAGAGGAATGTGATTGAAGGAAGGAATGCGTTTTTATCAGTTTCAGGTATACAAAACAACATAGTGATTAGACATTTATTTACACCTGTCGTGCGGGGCGGCCTGCGGGGCCTCTGGTCCCGCTCCCCACATAAGAACGCAGGACATGGTGAAGCCAAAAGGAACACCCACGGAGCCATAGGTAGGGGAGTCACACCACTATATTCTCGCTGGTGGCTGGGTTGGAGACACAGGAAGCAGGAACCACACGATCCGCAATCAGCTGTGCTAACTGCAATCCGCTCTTGCAGGCTCAGCCACCACCTTCTTGCTAGCCCCCATTTGCTGCTAGCGTAGTCACAGCAGTTATATTAGTGGCCAATGGCTCACTGGTTACAGCTGACGGCCAACTAGCCACAGCTGATGGCCATCCAATCACAGTTGATGGCCATTTACTACCTGAACCAGCACCTTTCCACGTGAGGCCAAGAGCCTGGAAACTGCACTCCTGGCTCTGTCCCCACAACACCCCTCACAGGTGATAACCCCAACAAGTCTATGCCATCTGACACTGTACATAGATATTACAACACCATTGAATATATTCCCTATGCTGTGCTTTATATCCTATGACTATATATTTTTTATTATAGTCGACATTCAATATTATTTTAGATCAGTTCCAGGTGGACAGCATAGTGGTCAGGCATTTATAGAATTTATGACGTGATCCCCCCAATAAGTCTAGTACCCATCTGACACTATACATAGTTTTTACGATATTATTGACTATATTTCCCACACTGTATTTCACTTCCCTGTGACTATTTTGTAACCACCAATTTCTGCTTCCTACTCTCTTCATCTTTCTCACCCATTCCTGCAACCACCTCCCCGTCAAGCAATCATCAGTTTGTTCTCTGACACACCCGTTATTCTTATTTTGTGCTTAGCAATGTGATCTTAAATTTCTTTTCCTGATAGCAGCTAGTTACTCAAATGTGTCTGTGCTTTTGGAATGTCAACAAATGCGACATCAACAGAACAGAGGCCCTCGAGTTTCCATCTGGAATTTTACTCTGTGTGTGTGTGTGTCTGTGTGTGTGTTAAGTGCAGAGTTAGGCTGCCTTACACATGTAGTAATTAGCTATTAGACAAAAGCACAAAACATTTCTCTAAGCCTCCTGTTGAAATAAGAAATAACTGTTTTTAAGCTTTCGTCGTGCAGCTTTGGTGGTGGACTCCATGGGACATAATTTGTATTTCATTTTAAGGAACCAAATCGGTAAGTCTCTTGTGAACATCTACAGAGTGAATTAAGCAATGCAATTTGTTTCCCAGAGATTACAGATTATCGTCTTTGAACCACGCCTCCATCAGAGAGAATTCTCACTTTTCCGCTGGACTTCAGCAGAAACAAAAAAGTACATAATGCCATGTTTCCCTGAAAGTAAGACCTACCCAGACCATCAGCTCTAATGCATCTTTTGGAGCAAAAATTAATTTAAGACCCGGTCTTATTTTCGGGGAAACACGGTGATTGCTGCACACCTCTGATGGGTGAGAACCCAGTCAATCCTCAGTTCACTTTTCTGTCCTTTCTTTTGTATTATGTATTACAATCAATAGTGTGCTTTTCTCTGTCTTGGGTCCATTTATCAGGTATTTATAACTACCATTCATCACAGCCAACATAGTTTACATTATTAGCTTATGTTAGTCCTTGTTGTTCTGTCTAGAAGATACCGGTTAACTTGAGTCATGGTTGAGCCAAATGAAGAACTAAATCCTCCGGGGACAACACTGTCCTTTAAAATTTAAGGTCAGTGAAGTCATTGTTTAGGAAATGAAGCCACAAGAGGAGGAACAAAGAAAATCACCCAGAAATCTGATTTCAAAATGCACAATTGACAAGAAAATGAGTCAATGTGACACCGTCTCTCACCCGTGTCTGGTCCAATTTGGCATAATGGATGCTTCTGGATGAAGGCGGAGGGCGCAAATTGACTCACAGGGACGGTCTCATTAACCTTCACAATGTCAGTGAGAAGTGGGTGCCAGGTAGTATCAGTTTAATTTATACCCATTATGCCAGCCATGAAAACAGACAGTTATTTCCACATCGTCTGAATCTAAACGCAATCAAGTATTGCATGATGGTAGTTCGTCAGAGGGCCTGGTAGGAATCCGGAAGCTGGGCTAGAAGACGGTAAATATACCGTATGTCTTCAGTTTTCATTTATCTCTATAGAGAAGCTGAGGAACTCTGCAGAAGCAAACGCTTGTGTTGTCTTTTGATTTGTGGCAATGGAGATGGAAACAATTAGGAGAGAAGGGGGGAAGCAGCGTTGGTCATGTGGATGCGAATTCTTGAGGCAGAGTTAATTGTTGCCTTCTAATTTCTGGAGGCAATTTATAAAGCTGTTTGAACTTTCTGTGTCCTAGTCTCGAGAAAGTAATGAGTTTTTTTTTTATTTTACTATGCTTCTCCCTCCAGGCACTTTCTGTGCCGGCGGGAAATGCCCTATATCAGTCAGGCCAAGTTCTCAACATGTGTAGCAGCCAAGAAGGAACCTGGCAGATGCTACTCCAGGGCCTTGCCATATATGCACCTATAGTTAGACAGGATTACACAGCTCCACGGGGCACACGGTACAGGCAACCCACATTCTCAGGATGCCTCGGATATACATTAATAAGGCCGTGCAGTGGTACTGTGCTTTACAAGATTTATAATACTTTAAGTACACACACACACACACACACACACACACACACACAGTGCCAAAAAAATGTGTACACGTTTTAAGAAAGGAAAAAACTATTCAAATTGTAACACTCAATATATACCAATAAAAAAAGATGAATACAAGTCACATTTGACTTCTGCAATTACAAGAGGTGCTCAAAGTGGTTCCCATCAGCGTCCAGACACTTCTGATTACGGCGAACTACTGCTTGAGCCACGTTGACCAAAGTGTCCATTTGCATACATTTTCTTGGCATCCGCAGTGAAAAAGTGAAAAGGCAATGCTGTAAAATCTGTAATCTGTAAAATAGACAGAGAAGCTGATATCACACAGTTTTTACAAATGAAGAAACTGGATGTACAATCATGCAGTTTGGTGAAGGTCAGGGTGGTCAGTCAATTTCAGAAGGTGACTAGAAGGCAAGGTTTTCGGACTCTTGATCGGAAGTTCTTTTTGCACGGCCACATTCCACACCCCTCAGCACCCCTGCTGTCTCCAATTCTGGCTTCCCTAAGAAGTGCGGCAACTGAGGGAATCACCATCAAGGTATCTTGAGGAAGAACAGAAGACAGGCCTTTCCATTGCACTTGTCCTACACGTTCAAGTTGGCAAGCCCTGTCCTGCCTCAGCATGCCCTCAAGGCCCAAAAGAAATGGACACCTCAGCTCCACAAACTGGCTCAACCACCTCTCCATGAATCTATTCACTTATTTTTCAGAACGATTTGCGGAGTGCCTCTTCCATGCCACTTCTCCCTCTCACTTCAGTGGGAAAGTTGCCCCAGTCTCTGGAGCTCTGGTCCATCCTCCTCCCAAACTTGACTTCATCCACTATTGTCTATCTTGGCCTTTATGCTCAATATCTTCCCACCCCAGAATCTTTGATTGTAAACATATAAATGTTCCCTCAACCACATATCCATTTTTAGCTCCATTTGTCCCCTTCCATTCAAAGTCAACCTTTTTAAAAAGAAGTTGTCTCAACCTCCTCACCCCTCATTTAGTTGACGTGCTACTACTTTGGCTTCCACCCCCCTGTAATCTGGCTTCTGTCTCCACCTCTTCGCTGAGTATTTCCTCACTACTAGTTTGCTTGTCAATCCTTCAGACTCGTCCTCCCCAGTCTCTGCAGAATTTGACACTGCCCTTCCTTTTTCCTGGTTTTGGTGACACTACCCTTCTTCCTCTTTCTATCTCTTCTTAGTCACTTCCACTGACTTGTTTTCCTCTTGTCACTCCTTATATACTGCTCTCCCCAAGGTCCTTTTCTCAGCCCTGACCTTTTCTCAGAGTGTAAATTCTCCCCAGGTCATCTCGACCAATACCTTAGTTTTACCTATTTGCCGAAATCTTTGTCTCTGGCCCAGATTTCTATCCTGAATCCCATTCATACAGTACGCCAGGTGCCAGTTTTTGTCCCCAGCCAGTCATTTCCTCCCTGTTCACATCCCATCCTTAGAGAACCTGCCAACCCACAACCCAGAAGGGACCGGCCTAGGACCCATGTAAGCCCTTTCTCTGTCCACAAGTGGTCACCTGACCCAAAACTGAGCCAATTAGATTCTCTCTCCCTTGAATTTGTAATTGAGACTTAGAGATCTCCATTAAATGGAATTGAGCCAAGGTCAGCCTCTTGACAACCCTAAACCCATGTAGTCCATGTTTTGGTGAAGCCTCATAGGGAAGCTTAGAGAAAGAAACCGACAGAAAACAGAACAGTCATACTGCTGCAGAGAAAGATGGGAAGTAGCTACCGACAAATTTCCAATGTGTGGGAGGCCCAACTTTACCTCCTGCCATCGGGGTCTGTGATATTCTTCTACAACCTAACAATACACCAGATTTCGTCAGCCAACCCTGTGGAGTTTCCTGTCCCGCATGCACAGTTTACCTTTTGTGTACCAATCTCCTTGCCAAAAATATCTTATTGGGTACTTTCTAGACTATCCATGGTACCTCAAATTCAACATGTCTAACCCAGAGTGACTCATTTCCGCTTTTCAGCACCACCTGCCACCCTAACTGTGCACCGTATCTTGGGGAATGGAACCATTTCTCCTCATGTTCCTGTCTGGAAACCTGGGATCATCTAATCTGAGCCTCCTCTCTCACCCCTCTCAGCGAATGAATTCTTGACGCAGCTTTCTCCACGCCTCACCCCTGAACTGTTTCTGTAGCTTGTCATTTCCTGCCTGTTTTACTGCAGTCGCTTCATAAATTTTTGTACTACAACCAAAGTGATCTCTATAAACTACAAAAATGCTAATGAATCTTCTGGCTAAAATACTTCAATGACTCCTCCTGTAGCCTTTTAGAATAAAGGCCAAACTTTTTAGCGTGACATCCAAGGCCCCTCATAATCCACGTCCTCCCCCCTTATCATTCATTCAACCGGTACTTTCTGCTTCAATCACCTGAAATATTGTGAATTCCTTACATGGAATGTGCTCTCTCTTCTATATATCTTCACATTTGATGCTCTCTCTGTTCATACCTTTTTCTGCCCTACTCCATCCATCCATGCTGTTCTCCTTATCTGGGTGATAGCTAATTCTCTTTCAAGACTTACTTTCCGTGCCATCTCCTCTAGGAAGACCTCAGTTAAGTATCTCTCTGACGCACTCTCAGTAGCCCTCTGTCAAAGAACTCAATGCAAAATGTGACTGTCCATTCTTTTTTCTCTTCGACATTGTGAGCAACTTGAGGGCTGATTCTGTGTCCTAGCCGTCTTTGTATTCACAGTGTCTGGTTGGTATACTGGATGTACAGTAAACATTTGTTGGATAAATAGGACCCTGTGAAGACATAACTTCTGCCCTCAAAGACCTATAGAAGTAGTGGAAAACAAGGAAGCCCATGATTATGGCATGGTGACAATTTCTATACCAGGTAGGCTCAGGATACAATGAGAAAGGAGGAAAGGACAGTTAGCTCAGCCCAGGGGCCTTCAGAAAATAAGACAGGAGTTTAGGGTGAGCAAGTAAGGACTGAGTGAGGCAAGTGAGGAGGGGAAAGGTTTTCACCTGCTTGCAGCTGGTGTCAGTCTAGTTATCTGTCACAAGTTGTAAAAGCTGCTGGTCATTCATGGATATGTCACGGTTTAGAGACTCTCAACACTAGATTCATAAAACAAATGCACACTGAAGAAAGTAGACAGTTGCCTTAGCAGTGGAAAACCTTATAAAAAAACATCTCAAACTATTGCAGTGCTTAAAAATATTTTGGATTCACTAAAACCCCAAATATGGCGCTCTCTTGGAAATTTTCCCTCTTAATTTTGAAACACATGAGCAGCGCTGAAGACATTATGCTGTACTTTCAAGTCAACCACACTTACCTCATCCAGTTGCTGTTTTAGAAGATCTGTTTATTATTCCAAAAGCCTTCAGGGTCCTAATTGTAAGCTTTTGGACTTAGAAACAGGAAATCAAGTTTTATCACCAGTGTAATTTTAACCTCAGTATTTAAACATTTCCAGTAGTTTCTAGACTTCATCAGAGGACTGCTTCAATCTCCAATCCTTTGAAGTATTTCAAGTTGGACAGGAGCGTTCGTGTTTAAACTGCACAGGATTTGCCTGTTAATTTGTCTATAAACCCTCTGTCAAAATGACCTCAGTTCAAAAATAGACACACATGCTTTTATTCTTATGGAATCTACCGGAAATTAGCCTACAGGAGGCACCAAACTTTAGATCATTGTAATCAAGAACCCCTAACTAACTTAGAGTACGATTTCAGTTACTGATAATTCTAAGCAAACTTCTTAACAAAACTGAAAATATGGATCTTCCTACTTGCGACAACAGAAGAATATAGATTTAGTGGAAAGTAAAAAACTAACTCTACAGGTTGCAAACGGGCCTCAATCCACATTATACATTGTAACTTCTTCAGGTCTATTAAAGAGGAATTTAGGGAGCCGAAGACTAAGATATAATTAGTGTAACTTGGTGTTGGTGATTTATTCAGAGACAAATTATAAGGCTGCGGCTGTTTAACAGGTTCCCACTAGCTTAGAAGGAACAAAGCTCTTGTGTTCTAAGGATGGGTTATGATAGCCATTCTCAGATAAATCTCATTTCATTGTTTCCTGATGGTGATCTGCCAACCAGGGGGTTTTAATCTGAAATCCTATTATGTGGTTTCCATTTGACAACAAAAAGCTTTGCATTTTTAAATCTATATTCTTGTCCATCTCGGAAATATTTTCCCATCTCCCACCTGAGTTGTTACTTCTTGATTGAGCAGGCATCCGTGAAGGTGAAAGGTGCCACTAAATGGCAATTTGGCCTTAACTAGTATCACCATATCTCGATCTGTACTCCTGTTTGAGAGACTAAGCAGATCTTGCTTAATAACCGAGTAGAAATGACCGTATTTTTGCACTAAGATAGATACAACAATGCCTTACAATAAAAGGGGTGGATTACATGGCTAGAAACCTAAATCCAACTGAGATAACCTTTCTAATGAAATGCACCTACACACTCCTACCAAGCTCTTTTGAATCATGGTCAATCTAGAATTTAAAGAAGTATACTTCACATTTCTCTCTCTAATATCACATATCCCTTCAAAGGTTGTCTATTCTCCAAAGAGAAGCCCATAAAAAAGCCCACTGGGATTTTTAAATCACATGATGTATAATCGTGAGTCACCCACTGATTCATCTTGTAAAGTAGCTAAAGCTCTCCTCTTATGACAGGGACCTTTAATTCTTCCATTGGTAATCCAGAAGTGAGCTTGCAGCTGTTATAGGTCACCATTATGATTAGTTGTTAAAAACACGTCAAGATTTTGTTTTGAGGGTCTTTTTTTAATAGAGCTTAGACTGAAATAAGAGATTGCCGGAAACTTATAGCAGGAGAGCAATGCTTTTCAACAGGAGTCAAAATTTCAAGTTACTGTTTCAATAATTATATCTTTATTTGGCTCAGTTTCACTTGGGCTTTGGTCCAATAACCATCTCTTCAAAATATTCTGAATAAATCAATGCCAAAAAAAAAAAAAAAAAATCCTAAAAAATTAGGAGTGTTAGTGGTTCTGAAAACACTTCAAGAAAAAAACAAAGTGACTAAAGCAAGAGGAAAGCTCTTATATAATGTAGTCAGATGCCTCTGAACTTTCTGGCCAAAAGCCAACCAATGGCATATGGCTTTATTTGGCTTCTTTCTTAATTTCATTCCCTCGTGAAAGCCAATTTATATTAACATTGGGTAATTCCAGCTTTGGATCTGAACAGGAAATGGGAGGAAACTCCTCCTCTAAACCCACCCCTCTGTTTCAAGGTGTCTTTGGGAAGAGTTTCCAATCTTGCTACTTCATGGTCCCCATGGATCAGCATCACCTAAGAGCTTGTGAGCAACGCAGAATCTCAGACTCCACCGCAACCCTACTGAAGAATCTGAATTTTAATCAAATCCCCAAGTGATTCGCATGCACGGGAAAGTTGAGGAAGCACTGCTATCGGAGGGCTGCTACACAGCCTCACTCAGAGCCTTCCCACCTGTGAGCCCTCAGGATGGATAAACAATATCTTACATTCAAATCAGATTTAAGCTAACATAAGCCACCTTGCTCCTATGTAAATTTATTTTTTTATACAGTCCACAAACAACATGGCAAAGAATGAATGTTTTCATTATTGAACTTAGTGTTGAATTGAAGAGCTCCTGCATTTTTCTATTTAAGATTGAATTCTACTTCTCAAGGGAGTCTAAATGTTTCATTCCGTAACACAATGACCCCTACCAAACCCCTCCACCAAGCCTAACCCTCAACCGCTGTAAACCCTGGTGTGGGGACAGAGTCTCAGAGAACAGTTTCCAGGCTCTCGGCCTCACATGGAAAGATGCTGGCTCGGGTAGTAGATGGCCATCAGCTGTGACTAGTTGACCACCAGCTGTTACCGGTTAGCCCTTAGCCACTGATATAACTGCCGTGGCTAAGACAGCAAGCACAGATTGCAGTCAGCAAAGGGTTGGTTGGTTGGCAGAGAAGTGAACGGTGGGCTACGGATCGTGTCTCCACTTCCTGTGTCTCCAACCCAGCTGCCACTGAGACTATAGTGGTATGAACCCCCCATTCATGGTTATGTTGGTGTTCCTTTTTGGCCTCACCCTATCCTGCGTTCTTATGCGGGGAGCAGGACCCAAGACCCCGCATGACACCTGGTAATGTCCCAGGTTTGGACGAGTCTTCATGGATGTTGATACACTGGCGAAATAATAGTTCTCGTTTATCAAATGCTGCTAACCAATGACAACAGATGTTTTACCAGGCACTGTTCTAAGTCTTTACCTAGATTAACTTATTGACTCCTCAAGCGACCCTAAAAAATAGGTTCTATTATTATCATCCCCATTTTAGAGATGAGGAAACTGATTCGTGGAGAGGTTAGGTAACTTGTCTCAAAGTCATAAAACTAGACAGTGGCAGAGCTGGGGTCTGAAGACTGTTCCAGAACCCAGATGCTTTGTTATGAGGCTGTATTACCACCAAACGCCTGGGGTACACTATCTCTGCCCCTCACAATAGCCCTACCAGGTAGGTGGTGCATAGCTGAGAGCACGGAAGTCTCATCCACAGTAAATGATGGAGCCTCTGTGTTCCTCCAGGACTCCATGCCTTCCAGCCACCTTCACTGCGGTTCCTAATACTCTGGCTATGACTTCTCCACCTGGTATAATCAGAGCCCAGGAGGTCAATTCCCTTTGTCAGTGTAACAAAGCTGAGAACCTGAAGCCTCACTTCACACCTCCTCCCCTCCAGCCATATCCAGCATGTATATTTTGTATGTATCCAGCGTGTTTTAGAAGGCTGGGTTTTCAGCCCTGTCGACTGTGGTTCTTTGCATATATAGCTCCCACCCTGGTTCTGAAAACCTATATCTACCTACGTGCTTGCTGTGGAGGGCTTCCTTGCCGCCTCACTTGGAAAGCCATGTTTTAGTCATTAGTATTCTGGTCAGACAGGAATCTCCCTTGCAGAGCTGCGGTGGAGGGGACGAGGCTTTGTGCACTATAAATAGTGGTGTTATTAAAATGTAGAAAAATTGTGGAGGAACAGAAAAGAGGTGGGGGTAGGGGGTTGCCATGGCAACTCAGCCATTCCCTCCGTTGTCAAAGAGTGGGGAAGACTGAGGAATAGTAAATAAAGAAAAGGCAACAGAGGAAATCTGGATCACACGTGATCCCAAAGAGAATGAGACAGTTCAGAGAGAGAGGTTTCAAACTGAGTGATGAGCTGGAAAGCAGAGGGCGGGGCTCACGAGGGGATGCCCTTCCTCAAAGAGCAAGGAGCCTGGCAGAGGTGAATCTTGTCATCAGTTTTACTGCATGGCTCAGCCACAGAGGCCACCAAATGACGTGGCCCTTGACAAATGATTTAGCGATAAGTGACTATCTCACGAGGAAGAAGGAATTCTCCTGGCATCCTCCTGGGAACTCGCCTCCATGATCTCTGGGTGTATTTTCAGATGTTGGTCTGGAATCACCATCCTTCATCCTCACACTCACTCACTGTCTGATTGACTCCATCAAGCCAGATCAGGGAGGTTCAGCACTCTGCCCACTTGTCACACATTAGTTAGAACAGTGCCTGGTAAAACATCTGTTGTCATTGATTAGCAGCATTTGGTAAACGAGAACTATTATTTCACCAGTGTATCAACATCCATGAAGACTCGTCCAAACCTGGGGCATTATCAGGGTTTACAGTGGTGAGGGGTTTGGGAGGGGTCACTGTGTTACGGAATGAAACGTTTAGACTACATTGAGAAGTAGAATTCAATTATAAACAGAAAATGCAAGAGCTTTTCAATTCTTAGTGTTCAATAATGAAACTATTCATTCTTTGCCACATTGTTTGTGGACTTCATGAAAAACAACCCAGGTGACAATCCAAAATATATTATTAAGCGAAACCAGATAAAAGGATGAACTTTATTCAGCACTTCACAGGTTACCGAGTACTTACACAGTCTCTCATTTGACGCATGGGCTCAGCTTCAGGAATCTGGGATTACTCATCCCTACAGTAGCTGGTGAAACTCGGTGCGCAGCTCAGACTGAAATAAAGTAATTAAATTCTCCTGCATGCAAGAATTTTTCATCTCTCCTGGAAAATGGAATTCGTGCTGATGGTTTGCAAAATTTTCAGTCTGTCTTCATCACACATTGTAACCGCTTAAACAATGCATTTTTACCATTTGTTAACACCTCAGTTTTTGGGTGTGTGTGGTGGGGGTGGGGGAGAGAGAGAGATACACAGAAGCAGCTCTACATTGTTTCTGCTGACACAGGGGAGCAATGCTAGAAATAAACAAAAAATTGTCTAAAGTCATTTTTAAGAATTTGTAATGCATGAAATATATGGTAGTAGAGTCTACTAACAGATGTTTGAGATATAGTTTTTAAATGAGACTGCATTCTCACCCCCAACCCTCGTCCCGCCTTCCCATGCACTCTGAAAGAGATAGCAAGGGAAAGCTAGTGAGGGAAAAGCAGTCTGGGATTAAAAATGGCCCCAGATAGTCCACAGATCACCTCACAGAGCAGCGAGCCGTGATGCATACATCTGGGGCATGGTATTCACTCTGGCTGCCACCCCCCCAGCCAGACCTCATGCACATGGGCCAGGGTTCAAGGACAGTGACATTGTGACTGAAGGTAGACCATGACTTTGAACCGTGCCCCAAATATTTTGGTCTGATACTCTCAGTATTCTTTGCATTTCTTGAGGTCGGGGGTGGGGTGTGGAGGATAGATGTTCATTAAGTGGGATGACATTGCTACAAAGTCAAAGTGAGAGAAATCTGTGTGGCTCTGGACAAGGTTTGCAGGTGTTGCTGGAGAGTTAATGGAGCATCATTGTTCAAAACTGCAAATCATGAAGCCACAATTAATTGGTGGCTTTCCTGTACGTAAGTCAACCATGCAATGGGCAGTGAAATCCATTTCTACCAGTCATAAAATGCTGCCTTTCCCCTAGTTTTATTGTCTTTTACACACACACACACACACACACACACACACACACACACAGTACTTCTGTTATTTCCCAAACCTCCCTTTTCTCTTCCCCTTTGTCTTTTGTTTGATCACAAACAATCTTTCACTTCTACATCGGCGGCATTTATCTATCCTGAGCAAGTGTTTCAGTATCTGTCCAGCTAAATCCTAGGGCTCCGACTGCCAAACTGCTCCCTCCAAGACTACACTAACAGACAGCCAAGAAAAGCTTATAGTAATAATAAGCAATGTTGACTGAGCACCCACTGACTATGTGCAAGGCACTGGGATGATACCTCTCATGCATTCAGATTCCTAAATATCTCATTCAGTCCTTACTATGTAGCAACTTGGCAAGTGCTACTATCCCTATTAAACAGATGACAATCTGAGACAAAGAGAAGTCAGGAACTCAGAGAAAGTCATAGCGCTGGTAAATGACAGGGTTGGAGAAACATGAAGTGCTTTTCTTTTGCCTGCCCAAGATTTTAAATATATTTGATTCTGTCTAAGTCGTTTTCCTTAAAAACAAAAGTTTTGTTCACAGAAATAGAGCCGACAATCCTAAATGTGTTCGGAACCACAAAGACCCCAAAAAAACCAAAGCAGCCCTGTGAAAGAAGAACAAAGCTGGTGGCATCACACTCCCTGATTTCAAACTCTGTGACAAAACTATAGTAATCAAAACAGCATGATATTGGCATAAAAACAGACACATTTGTCATTGGAACAGAATAGAGAGCCCAGAAATAAACCCACACATATATGATCAATTAATTTATGATAAAGGAGCCAAGAATATATAATGGGGAGAGGACAGTCTCTGCAATAAATGGCGTTGGGAAAACTGGACAGCCACATGCAAAAGAACGAAACTGGACAAAAATTAACTCAAAATGCATTGAAGACTTGAATGTAAGACCTGAAACCATAAAACTCCTAGAAGAAAACATAGGTGGTAAGCTCCTTGACATTGATCTTGGGGATGATTTTTGGGGGGAGTTTGACACCAAAGCAAAGGCAACAAAAACAAAAATAGACAAGTGGGACTACGCCAAACTGAAAGACACCTGCCCAGCAAAGGAAACCATCAACAAAATGAAACCCGCTGAATGGGAGACGATATTTGCAAATCATGTATCAGATGAGGGGTTCTCCTGCTTTGACTCATGATCTTTCTCACACCTGAGGTCTTTCCTCACCCGCCTGCCCACAACCTCACAAATCTTCTTAAGATTTTGTGGTATTTATCATGTTTTATTCTTTGCTTGTACATTCTGATCTGTTTCACCTCCTGAAGTGGACTATGGACTCCATGCCTCAAGCATCTGTTTTCCCACGAGCCTTATGTAACCTGCACAAGGCAGATCCTCTTACGTTGGGGCTCAACAGCTGCATGGAGAGCACGAAGTTTCCAGGACCCTCTCCTCTCCTGCCACGGGGCACATATCTCTTACTGACAACCGACCCGTCTTAAACGTGGACCTCTGTTTCCCATAAGGCCGGAATGTCAACCATTTGCCTGTGCAAGCCGTGAGATCTCAGGACTAATGGTCGTAGCTACCGAGCGCTGCCCACGTGCCAGGCACCCTCCAGCACGTACCTGTTTTAACTTCTTCAGGCCTCTTAGGAACCCTGGAAAGTAGGCACGGTAATCCCTGTTGTACAGCTGAGGACCCTGAAGCACAGAGAAGTTAAATGGCATGTCAAAGCTCAAATAGCTAGAATGGAGGGAGCCGGATTTCACCCAGACTCTTTGGCTCCAGAGCCCACACTCCAGCCACTATGCTATAATGAACTGCGGATTCAAAGAGGGGAGATTTTACTTATAGGTTTTTCAGGGCCCAAATCTCAAAACCCACAGCCTGGGTTGGTCTTCACATGTACGACCAGACACGTACAGAGGTGTATATGATTGTGGCTGGATATACGGGTGTCTTTGCATTCTGCTACTTGACTGGTGTTCGTGTACTTCCCTGATTTCCCCAACGCAAACTTCCTAAGAGAAGACAGTACCTTCCATCGCTGGAGACTAATGCAGGACTTGCCATATACCAGATGACCCACAATTTTAGAGCTGAATTGTATTTTCATGGATAAAGTCAACGACCACGGCTTGCGTCTCCTTTAAAGCTGCTGTTGTCTGCCCGCCCGACTGCCAGCCTCCTGACACACTCGCCATCTCACAGAGCAGGTGCGGTTCAGTAGAATGTAAGCAGATCAGCTCGGAATGTCAAAACAGGATTTTACTCAGTTGTTACTTTGGGAAAACCAGGAGAACAGCCAAGAAGTATCACAACGAGGTCATGCTCTGAAGCAAGTGAAATCTTCTCAGATCTAATATTTCCCTTAGACTCTACTGTCTGAACAGCTTCCCAGATCCAAGTCAGAGGCCATCAGACACGGCTTGGGATGATAACTCAGCAGCCATAGAGGCCCAATGCAAAGGCCAAGGCTGATTGAAGGGCAGCTTCCCAGGGACAGGTGCCTCGAAGGCAAAGACTAAAAAGCTTCCCCAAGACCAATGAGCCCGAGCACAGGAACCAAAGCCTCAGCGCTTCCATCATGGTAAGTCTGGCTGCAAGTCAGGGTTTGGCCCAGTGATTCTGCAGGGGGCCGGGCTCAGAGCCCTGCTCTCTGTTCTCTTCAGGCCGGTCAGAAGGAAGATACAAGCACACAAAACACCCCCTAAGGCTGAGGCACATGGGCCGGTAACTGACACCTGTTCTCTGGCTGTGACAATATTTAGGTGTCAGGGCCACAATGAATGCCAACGAGGAGAGGGGAGGAAGAAGGGAGACTGGAGAAGCAGTGGGAGAAGCAGATTAAAGGCGTGAATGCCCCAGCTCATTCAACTCTCCCCACTTCTCCTGCCAGTCCCTGGCACCTGTGCCATGTTAGCCACCATCCTCTGATCCAAACAGGTTGCCTTCCTGTGACCTCTAGACCTGGCGATCCCTCCCTCTGTCTCCCGATCTTCTGCCCAGGTATGTCTGGTACACGCGGACCTTCTTCCCTTGCACTGCTGAGCCCACAGCCTGTAGCTCCTGTTTTCTCTCCTCTGATAGTTCCGTGAGTGAGCATGTGTCCACTCTTGGCTCAGCGTCCTAAGTACATAAAGCAGACTCAGCTCCCAGAGCCAGAAAATACACAGAGGCTGAGGATCTAGAACCAAATATCTCGGTCACTCTGCATTGCTCCACCAGGGCGCGTCCCAGGGCCCAGGGATAGCCAGCCACCAAAGTCTCTCTCATCAGGCTGAGTCCAGGCCTCCTGACTGGCACCCATACCACCCAAGGCCCCACCCAGGGCTCAGGCCATTGCTGACATCCTAAATGCTCTACCACAGAGCCAAGGGCTGAGATGGGTTTAGCTGCTCCAGGGGCTGCCCAGCCTGCAGGGCTGGCTGATGAGCCTATGCCAGCTACTAAGGGAGGAAATGCTGCCAGTGGACACAGAGCGACCATGCAGAAAGGGAAGTGGCAGGAGCAGGCTCTCACCACTCAGGCAGCTGACGCTGGAACCTCCACCTCACTCTGAGCATGCAACAGCCTCTCAAGTGGGTGCAAGTTGCCCTAGGGGACACACTCTTTCCCCTCCCAATATTTCCACAAATCTGACTTTAATGAGCATCAAGGACAGGCCTAAACCAACACTTTTGACTTGGTCACTGGGAAGGGTTCAAGGAGAACAGGCGCATGGCCCACGTATTTCAGAGATTCTTGGTGGCTGCCACCCCTCTGTAGCCCCTGCCTTCTGCCAGGACACACAGCCTCTGCAGGTCTGGTGTTGGTGATGGCTCCCCTCAGGCTTTGTGCGACTGTCCCCTCCACGGCTGGACAGCTCCCCACAGCTAAGAGTCGCCCTTCTGTGCTTCCCACTTTCCATGCGTTCTCTAATTCAACCAGGTAAGTGTTCTTATGAGTCCCATCTTTAGATAAAGAAACTGTGGCTTGGAGAAATAGACTCATTTGTCCAAGATCACCATAGCTGAGAAGTGGCAAAGCCAGGATTCAAACCGTCGGCTCTTAACTGGAACAGGGTTGCAAACTACAATCCCCACCGGGGCCAGGCACCTGGGCACAGTGACACTGCACAAGTATAGGAAAGGGGGAGGGAGGCGGCACCTGTGATGAACTGGGGTGCGATGGCCTTATTGAGAGGAGGCAGCTGTCACCCAGGTCCCATTCGTTGTTCCATGAGAGAGTATGAACCTGGGAGCTCAGACCTTCAGATGTTTCAAGACAGGTTATAAATATAGATTCGTAAGCACAACCTCTCAATGTGTATTGATTACGATGCAGCTGTTTAAAATCATGGTGCAGGCCGACACTGAGGGGGTCTCACAACCACAGGCTCACGGCAGTGCCCATTGTAACTCTAGTATACAGGACAGGGTCTTAACCAATGAGCTTTGCTGTCTCAAAATAATCAGATAGGTCTAATGGCAAATTGCAATTTTTCTTCCTGTTATTTCCATCTGCTGGCCTCCGTTCTGCCATCGGAAGCAACAGGGATTCCAAAACACGATTCTGCCCTCTTCTCTAGACTAAACACCCCCAACCCCTGCAGGCATTGCCCTTTGGCTTGGTTTGTAGGAGCTTTGCCACGTTGGCCCCGATACCCCAGGCACACACCCACCGGCTCATGTGACACTCAAACTCCATCCACTGCTTGGAACTGAGCCTTACCTTCCATGTCTGGTCTGTGCCGCGCAGAGTAAGTCCGGCTCCCTGCCCCACCAAGACACATCCAAAGTGGAACCCAAAGTCACTTGGCTTTCCTGGCAGCGGAGGATTTGGAGAGAGCCTGGCTCCTCTCCCCAGTGGGGGCTTCTCATTTTCCACAGTGAGCGCCACTCCCATGGGGAGTGACATCCACAGCCACCAGGCCTTCCCCACCTTGGTCCTGGATAACTCCCCAGTCCTTGCAGGGTTGCTTCAGGCTCAGCCTTCCAGCACCCATGACTGTCAGGCCCACCCCTGGCTGACCTTCCCTTCAGAGAAGCCAGCCCGTGGCACCAAGACTCCATCTCACTGATTATGAAACAAATCTCACTCTCCTTTTCAGTGTCTCTCTTCCAATATTTGGGGGATTTTTCCATGATTTATCACATCCACTCTAAGGTTCACCCCACATTTCCTGAGGCTCACTGCCCAAAACATACCATGTGCAGACTAAAAGTCTGGCTGTAGCCAGCCACCTGTGGGTCAGAAGCAAAGGGTGAGGGGTTCAAAGGCGAGACCCCAGAGATTCAGAGGGATAACTGATGGCTCAGCTGAAATCTCCACACTCAACAGCTGTGGGCTTCAGCATCTGCCATAAAGTGGGGGCCTCTTTTGATTCTAGTCCCACTGCCCCACTTCCCTTATGAAATGGGGAAATGCAAATCTAGTATGCTGCTCTGGAAACCGAGAAGAGCAGCGTGGCCTATCTTCTCCTCCCACTCTGCCCCCTGGTCCTTCCCATGGCCACTAGTGTGGGACTGAGCCGAGCAGCTGGGTCTTCCCCTGAGTGGCGACAGATGTAGCTTCTCTGGCACAGATTCTCAGCAAGGTCCCAGCTGAGAAGGTTTCCTGGTGGCCAAGTGATCCCTCCCAGCTGCCAGCCCAGTGACGAGGGATTCCAGCTGGTGCTAGCTGATGAAGAGCAGGTCTGGGCTTTGTCCCTTGGCTACAGGACCTGTCTGTCCCACTTACTAGACTCAGGATGTAATTCATCATCAGTGTTACTGTGGAGCGCCCGAGCCCTCAGCCCAAGAAAACCACTTTAGGAAAAGCAGATTTCTGGGAGGGCATCACGACCATGAGTGAAGAGCATCAGCGTTTCACCACGTGTGATGCAGAGCAGTCCTGGAGCTGCCTGTGTGCCCACCAAGTGCTTCGGCATTCAGTGGACGGGGGTCTGTGACGGGGACATCCATACCCACATCATCTCTGCCTGGACCCTGCCGCAGCTTCCCATCCTCTCTCCCCACCTGCTGGCCCTCCCTCCGGTCCACCCCACACCCCACGCACACCCCACGCACACCCCTGAAGCCAGAGTGATCTTCCTTAATGGGAAAACCTGATCCTATCACCCCTCTACTTAAAATCCTTTAGGCTCCCTACCTCCAAAGTCAAGTCCAAATAGCCTTAGCAGAGCTTTCCAGACAGACTATGAGCTCTGGCCCCTGCTACCCACCAGCACCTCTCTTGAATTTCCTGAACACTGTGCTCCAGCCATGATGAATGACTTAGCGCCTTGGCCTTCCCTGCTGTCTCCCTTCATGCTTTCTCCAGGGCTGATTCCTCTTCCTGACTCTCCACATGGCTAATGAACTCTTACTGGCCTTTCCATGCTCAACTCCTGGTCACCGAGTCCAGAAGCTTTCCACGGACACCCCTGCCCCTTCCTCTCTTAGCTCCCTCTCTCCTGGCATTTCTCCTGCTCTACGTAATTGGCTGTGCACTAACCTGTGTCCCCATGAGGCTTTGAGGGCTTTGAGAACTGGCAATGAGTCTTATCTGTGTGTTTCCTGTACCTACAGGCCAGTCTGTGACCCACACGTTGCTCTGAATGAATGAGTTAATGAGAAGATTGCATCTTCTCAGTAAGCTTCAGAAGGCATTAGATTTACAAGAAGAATACAAACCCAATTTCTCTCGGACTTTTGGACTTTATAATGTCCTCCTTCCTGATTTGCTCATCAAAGAGTCTTGGAGGCACCGGAAAACTGCATTATTTCACTTTTAAGCTTCTCTCCACGGTATCCTCCCCCCTCATCCCCACACATCACTCACATACCCACTATTAAGGGCTTGAGGAATGTAGGGCACAGATCACGAGAGTAGAAAAGGACTCTTTTTTTTTTTAAGAGAAAGACCTGTTCTTGCCCTCCCTGGCTGGATGACAGGAAGCGCTCAGAGATTGCTGATAGTGAATAGAGACTGCTGATTGCATAGTGCAAGCAGGTCAACCCAAACCTGAAACCCAGGGTGCGCTTACCAAGAAAGGAAGTCCTGATGGGGCACATGGTGCAGTGAGCCGCCATCCGGTGTCAGTTCGGAAGACTTCCTAGAGCTGAGCTTTCAGTTGGGTTTCCAAGGGGATGAGAGCAAATATGAGCATGGATGTGTGCGGGCTTTAACACACAAGCATGACCTGAGCAAGGACAGAGAGAGCGGGAGATGAATTGAGGGCCATGTTGAGAGGTAACCAGGCATAAGGAGATGAGCTTTGATGGGGAGGCAGCTTCAGGGCCTGAAAGGGGATTCTGAGGCTCCCTAGAAGCAATATGGGATCTGTGAGGGAATGGAGGTGAAAGGGAGGTACTCTGGGAAGGAGCTTGAACAAGGACCCTGCAGGTGAGGAGCTGGAATCTGGGGGTTGAGAATGGAAGGGAAGGGGCCAATCCCAAAGCATTTATTATAACTCCCAAACAGTACATCAGTTCCAGAGGGCAGAGGTTGGGTCCCTCCCGCCCCTGTTCTCCCGTGCCTCAGACAGAGACCGTGCACCGTGGTTGTTTGATCTATCCCTGGCCAGCCTTAGGCTCAGCAGTCCTCGGGCTTTGTGCTGCCATCTGGTGGCTGAGGAGGGAAGACCATTCTTGGTTCCAAGACTCGCTGCCGGGGGTGTGGTCAGGGAGGGGTGCTGTGGGTGGAAGTTGGAGGCTCTTTGCTGAGGCTCTTTGGTGGGTGAAGAGAGAGATGATGACACTAAGGTCCTCAAATCCTTACTTTTTCTAAAAGGTGCAATTTATTCGCACTTTCAGTTGTTCCTTTTTGCCCACCAATTAGCACAGGGCCTGGCACAGAGTAGACACTTACTGTCTGTTGTTTTTCTTAATAATGGTAACGAATTAACAATTGTGATTGTTACAACGCACCAGGAGCTCATAGATAATGTCTAAATTTTTCCTCATCACAATCCTGAGATTAATATATTATGATTTTTTTTTAATCAAAGAGGGAACTGACACTGAGCAATCCACTGAGTCACTTGGTAAGTATTTACTGAGCGTCAGTATGTGTCATATTGTGTTAGACATTGGGGGCGTGGAGGTGAACGCCACGGGTAGGATCTGCCTTTCTAGAGCGAAATGCCTTGAGAGAAGAGTCATTATGCCATAATAATTCATTGATTTTAATTGTGATTAATACCCTGAAAAGGAGAAAAAGTACAGCGTACTTGCAGATGCTAACTAACTTTTGAGCCCACTGCATCACACAAATGAATACTCTTTTCTTTTCATCTTCAGCTTTTACTCCCCCACTTTGGATTCTGTCTCCTCCGGGGATCTATTCTCTGTCCTTTCTTCCTAAGTAATTCCTCTTCCCTGCCAATTCTATGCCTTCCTGGCAGCCATCGTCTTCCTCTGCTGAATGCATGCACAAATGAATGAATGAATGAGTGAATGAATGAATGAACACATTTATGTCACAAACATTTGTCTCTCATCCACCATGGGTCAGACACTTAGTGTGTTTACGAAGACAAGGGTCCTGCTCCTGAGTTGCTCGCAGTCTAGTGAGGAGAAAAACATGGCACCAAAATCATCAAATATTGAATAAACACACAGAGGAAAGACAGCACAATGGCGCCGAGGAGGCGGCACCTACGTAAGCCTCCTTCTCAGGGTGACCTGCCTGTGTGAGCAGCATCGACCCTCAGCCATCACACCAGAGCCTCGGCTCTTTGACAAATGTTCTGTTGTGGTCCCTCCATTTATGCTGTGTCAAGAGACGCGACGTCCTTGTTCATTTAATTCTCTGGTTTCTTGAGACTTTTTTCGATGTTGACAGTGAAAAGGCGGTTCCCAAACAAGTGGTTCCAAAAGTTGCCTGCCTTTTGGGGATCCCATGGGGATCTTTAAACATCAGCAATGCTAAGCTCTCATCCCAGACATTCTGATTTAATTGATCTGACACATAAACTGGTTCCCAGGGATTTTCAAAACTCCCCCAAGAGATTCTAATGTGCAGCCACGTTTGGGGGCCACCCTTGGAGCTCCTTATGGACCGGGCCTGGGAGAGCAACAGAAGCTAATGTGAGTTTGAGGAGAGCGTGTGAGGTCCGACAGCCAAGGACTTGTTCCTGAGTTGGAAGGGCAAGGTCATGACTCCCAGAGGAATTGGCTCTGTTGAGCTCCAGCCAATCAAGCATTGTGAAGTTGTGTTCACGCATTCAACAACCAGTTAGCACTGATCTGAGCACAAGCCAATCCATCTCAGCTCCCGAGGATGGGGGAGACGGGTCTAAATGTACACGTGAATCTTGTGTGATTGGTGATAAGATGTGGGAGGTCCAGGGTGCCACCGGGACACTGCAATGGGACATTTGATCTGGCCTCCTGTATGCTTTTACGTCATCTCTTCTTGTCTAGTCCTCTACAGAGAGAGCTCAACCAACAGAGATTTGGGGGGTACCTGTTATATGTCAGGTGCCAGGTGCGAGGCATTAGGTGAGGCCCCCTAAGGCAGTGCAGAGATAAACAAAATGCTCTCAAGGAGCTCGCAGATTGGGCTGAACACAGTCTTTCTTTCTCACCCCTCTCATACCAAACAGCTTGGGGTGCGTCCTGTTACCAAGCAGAAACCAGTGCCGTAGGAATACGGAGGTTAGTCAGGTCAGGTCTCCCCATCAGGAGGATTCTTCACAGCAAACCTTAAAAGATGGGTGGGATTTCAGAGGGTGAACACGTATGAAGGGGAAAGCATTTTGCTGCTCACCTATTTTCCTAGACTCTGTGCTATTTCTCTCTTTTTAAAAAAAGTCTATGGATCAAAACTGAGATGCCAGCTTTCAATCCGGGCAGCCAGTGAGAAGACAAAGTTGGGGATTGCTTTTGGGTCTCTGCATGACCCCTGCCCACTAACGCTGCCAGCTGCTTTCCCTATCAGGGTATACACGTCAGCCTACAAGCAGTTAAAAGCCCCTTCAACCACCAGCATCACCCCCAAACAATAAGGCTTCAGTGGTTACGGCACTTGGGAACTAACTGCGGCTTAAAAAAAAGAAAAAATCCCATCTCAATCATCCACATCTAACTGAATTCAAGAAAAGGGGGAACTCAACATTGCCCAAGAGCACTCTCTCTAAATATAAATGTTTGCCTCAACGTTTGACTACTTTCAATACCGTCTTTCTCATTCCTGTCCTTGCTATTTCACTTCCTATCCACCTCGTAGGAGTTTCTCACTTCTGCCTCGACCCAAGCCTAGGACTACGAACCTTTTCTATAGTGAAATTCATTTTTAAAGGTCTCTAATTTTATTTTAGTTTTTTCTTCTACCTTTGTTCTTTCTTTTGCTTCCCTATGTTCTTTCTTCAGACTTACTTAATCAGTACACATTTATTGAGCATCTACTAAGTGTTGGGTTCAATTATGGAATATACAGAGAAGCCCAGGAGCTAGTCCTGGTCCTAAAGCCCTTATGATCTAATTGATCCCATCAGTTAGAACAAATGGAGGTGGGTAAAGATAACATGGCATTAGGGATGGTGTCGTTGCTATAAACAAGAGGCTTGGGTGGCGAGGGCTTAACGTTTCAAAGGAGGGAGACTTCAACCTGGGTTAGTGGATAGAATCTGGACTATAAGGACTTTGGGACTGGCTTTTAACTGAGCACTTACTAAGCGCCAAGCATTTTGTGGGTGTTTCCTTTCCAGTGTCTCCTTTAATCCTTACCAACTCCATGAAGTAAGCATTTTTATTATTCCCATTTTACAGGTGATTAAATTAAAGCTTCTGCAGATGACGTAGATTTCCAAAATCACAGAGCCAGGAAGGAGCTGAGTTGGGAGGGCAGCCCAGGCCTGTGTCACCCCAAACACCAAGGTTTGGGGTACGGCACTGCACCACCTCTGGCTTCAGTTTCCCTCTGTGTGAAACAGGGATGGCAGCCATTCCTCCTTCATATGGTTGCTGGGCAGATTCAAGGAGATGCATGAAAGCACCTACTGCAGTGCCCAGCATGGTAGGTGCTCAGTAAACAGTGGTTATCACCATCATCATCATCCTTGTTACATTCTTGGTATTATGAAAGCTTCACAGGGGAAGCAGGAAGAGGCCCTTGGGTGTTACCGATTAAGGGGGAGGGGTTGGCATTCCATGGGGGGACATGGAAAGCACAAAGACTCAAGTCCCAGGGCACATGGTATTCTCAGGGACTCAGGACCAGCCTGGTTTTCTGGAGCCTGAGGCCTTGGAGGGCTGAGGGGTGAGATAAAGCTGGGAAACTGGGACCCCTGAGTGTAGGCCTAGGAGTCAGTTTGTACTTGGTCCTGTGGACTCTGGGATGATGTTTCAAAACGCTTGTGTGTGTGTATGTTTTACCATCCAATCATGGTGAATTTTAAAAAAAGCTTTTTGCTGTTTGTTTTGGATAGTAATATTTCAATCAAAATGATAAATAAAAACAGATACATGGTGAGATGTCTCATTCTCACTCTGCCCTGACCACTTTATTCTATAACCCCTATAGGAAACCACTGAGATTAACTTCTTGTGTATCCTTCCAGTATTTCTTTATGCACACATACAAATGTGCATTTTTTATTCTCCAGACATTTGTACTCAAAAGGTAGCATACTAAATATACTGTTTTTACCTTGCTTTTTTTTTCACTTTACAATATATAAAGAGCTCCTGTTTCTCTATCTAAACATAGAGTTACGTAATCCCTTTTTCCAGCAGCATAGTATTCCACGTGTGGATATACCATAGTTTATTTTACCGATCCCCTTGTGATGGACACTTGGGCTCTGTCCACCCTTTTGTTATCACAGATCATTCTGCAACGGATGACCTTGTGTGTGTCATTTTGATGTACTCAAGTGTATCCATAAGATGAATTCCTAGGAATGGGATGCTAGGTCAAAGGGTAAATGCATTTGTAATTTTTAAAACTATTGGCAAGTTGCTCTCCATGGGAGTCGAACCAGTTAACACCGCCGTGGACAATGTATGAATGGGGGTGCCTGTTTTTCCAGAGGTTTGAAACACAGTGTGTGGTTAAACTTTTGAATTTTTGCCAAATTGATAGGTTGAAAACAATGATATGTCAGTGTGGCCCTACTGAGCTGTTCTCTTTATTATGAGTGAGGGAGTGTATTTTTTTTCACATGGTCAGAGACATCTGCGTTCTTTCATCTGTGCACTGATTCTTCGTGGTCCGTTTTTCTGTTGCGTTGCTTCCCTTTTTCTATATTGATGTCTCTCAGCTCTTTATATATGAAGGAGATTAGCCCTTTGTCTGGATTACGAGTTGCAAATATTTTCCCTAATTTATCATTTGTCCTTTGAATTTCCTTACTGTATTTTTTTTTTTTTTTTTTAACACGCAGAAGTTTTTACTTCACTTCTCCAGTGGTGAACTGCTGGTTTTCATAGACGGCTACACTCTGATAAAGCTGCCTCTCCCAAGCTTGGAGGTGAGGAGAGCCCTGACAAGAAACCCACCAGAAGTTCATCGTTTTTTATTTGTTTGTTTGTTAAGGAGGGTGCAGCTTTCCTGGGGCCCATGCGGGAATCGAACCGGCAACTTTGGTGTTATTAGCGCCATGCTCTAAACAACTGAGCCAACAAGCCACCCAACAGTTTTTCTTACGAATAAACATTTCTCAATGTGTTATTTGTACTTGGTGAATTTCCAGTGCCCTGAAATAGTTGTTTCTGACAATTTTGTCCAGTTCTAACATTATTTTTGGATGAGAGGATTTGCCAACCTCTTCACTCTGCCAAAGCTGGAAATCCTACCAGTTGTTGTTTTTAATGGAATTATAACCATGCTGCATCCACAGACACCCGAATTTAACTGGGTTAAAGCATTATGCTATCTGGGAACGCTATGGTTAAAATCAGCCCACGAATCCATTTCTTATGGAAACTTGTACAAATAATTAGCTGACAAACCCTTATTCGCCCAGCAAAGAACAGTGTGCTAAAGAGTGGGCCTTGGCAGGACAAAATAAGTCAGGGTGCCAAAGCCAGTGTCCACTGTCAGAAATCTCCAGAGACTGGTGTCCAAGGGGGTAATAGTAACGTGCTCTAGTTATTTTAGAATTTCAAAAAGCCCGAGGAAAAGTCACACCTTTACTTGTAACAAGGCTGCCCAAGCAACACAGAATGTCCATGTGGGGACAGAGCCCCAGGAAGTAGTTTCCAGGCTCCCGGCCTCACATGGAAAGGTGCTGGCTCAGGTAGTAAATGGCCATCAACTGTGATTGGATGGACATCAGCTGTGGCTAGTTGGCCATCAGCTGTAACCAGTGAGCCATTGGCCACTAATATAACTGCCACGGCTACTCTAGCAGAAAAAATGGGGGCTAGCAAGAGGACGGTGGCTGAGCCTGCAAACAGTGCAGTGAGGGTTGCGAACAGTGTGGCTCCTGCTTCCTGTGTCTCCCATCCAGCCGCCAGCAAGAATATAGTGGTATGACTCCCCTATCTATGGCTCCGTGGGTGTTCCTTTTTGGCCTCACCATGTCCTGCATTCTCATGTGGGGAGCCGGAGCTGAGACCCCGCCTGGCACCCTGCACGACAGTCCATGAGCTTTCCTTGGGGCTGAATTCTCACACTTCAGTGAGGGGGTGCACAGCCTCTCCTGCAGCCAGAAGCTATGCGAGCCATTAGCAGTGTTCCCATGGTTAACAGTGGGTGGACACACTCGTCGTGACATAATAAAAGCAGTTTGTCTTGTAGGCACAATGACCCCACCCTTGGGGTACCTATGGGTGGTAAGGAGGATAATTTTAAAGGAATTGTCTGTGGGAATGACCAGGAGCAGGAGCTGTGTGGAAGACGGGACACCTGGGAGAGTGACTGCAACACTTCAGATGCTGCCGTCACCTGATCCGCGTACTCACCCCCCACCACATCCTTACCTCAGGACATCTGTTGGCTAGACCAGCAGTTCCCCATCTCACTCCCTGCCCTGCCCTGCCCTGCCCTGCTCAGTCCGCCCTCTGGCCCTCTGCCAAATGACAGCCTGGTCTTAGTGGCATGGTGTTGAGCCCCTGAGAAGGGGCAGCAGGAAACACAGGCAAGACCGTGGGCAGCTAAGCCAGGGAGACAGAGCTTGCTTCCATCAGGAGGACGTAGCAGCAGTCATGCCAGTAGGCCAGACCACAACAGAAGGACTTGGGATCGGGCTGTGTTGAGGGGCAGTGACTTCTCAGCAGGATGGATGCTCCCAGGGCCTCGAAGGCGATGTCCAGCCCTGCGGGCCTGCTGGACTGAGCTGCCTGCACAGGACTCACCTGGAGGAGAAACAAGGATGTGTGAGGACAGGGGCTGAGTCTGGATGCTGGCGGGGTCACACTTGGCCTAGGGCCTGAGATGTCTGGGACGAGACTCCTGGCCCTGGGAACTCACCGATTCGTGACTAATCTCTCTCTCTCTCTCTCTCTCTCTCTCTCTCTCTCCCTCCCTCCCTCCCTCCCTCCCTCCCTCTCCCTCTGCTCTCGGGAAGCTCAAACAAGCACAGCTCACAGCTGCATTTGTTGTAGGAAGTGTGTACCTGGGACAATGGCCTCCTAGGAGGAGAGCAGACCCAAGTCAGCCCTGAGAGGCTGGGAACGCTGTTCCTGGAGGGGTTTGCTTAGAGGGGCTTGTGTTACTTAATCTCACTAAAGCTCCAGTTTCTGCATTTGGGTATTTGATGAATGGAGTTGAGGGATTGTTGTCATACACCTGACCTCAGGTGACTGGGGTTTGGAGCTTGACAAATGGGGGAAAAAACATTTTTTACCTTCATTTTTTTTACTCGCCATTCCTTTAAAAGCCCCCAGGACCGGGGTTAGGGAACATGCTGGGAGCCAGGTACTGGTTCAGAAACCTTGGCCTGCGGATATCCAGTTCCTACTACCCTGTTTCCCCGAAAATAAGACCTAGCCAGACAATCAGCTCTAATGCGTCTTTTGGAGCAAAAATTAATATAAGACCTGGTCTTATTTTACTGTAAGACCGGGTATAATATAATATAAGACCGGATCTTTTATTAACTTTTGCTCCAAAAATCGCATTAGAGCTGATTGTCCGGCGAGGTCTTATTTTGGGGAAACATGGTATCTGTCGCGTGCTGCGTTGGGGGAGGATGGCTGGAGCCTCCCAGGTTGTACCGCAGTGTGCAGGAGCCAGTGCGTCTGGCGCCCTCTGGTGGCCAAGGGCAGCATATGCGTCTGACCCTTTCTGCAGAGCTATTTCCATCTTCTGTGCAGGGTCAGTGGGAAGGAAGTCTGGGGCTGGGAGCAGATTTTATAGCCAAGACAAGAGAGCTTAGGCCAGGCTATTACTACATGCTGGTTATTAGGTGCTTCCTATGTGCTGGCTATTATCATTCATTCATTCATTCCCCCAGTATATGCCAACCATCTCGTAGGAAGTCCTATCTAAGCAGGAACCCCATAAAGGGAGGGAGGGAATCGTGAGAACATCCAGGGTCTGGGGACAGTGAACGCGCAGCGCCTCCCACAGGGATGTGCACGCTGGGTGTGAGGACCAGCAAGAAAGCAGCTGGCCCGGCCGAGTGCAAGTGGGAGGATGATTGGAAATGAGGTCAGACAGGTATCCAGGCGCAGATGGCGCAGAGCCTTGCAGACCACAGCAGGGCTGTGAGTTTAATTCTCAGGGCAGCAAACAACCATTGGATGTGCGTTGTTAGCAGATCACTCTGGTGTCTGCATGGGGGCACGGGTAGGAATGGGAGACCCGCTGGATGCCCAGGTGAGACATAAGCATGTCTGGCACCGGGATTGCTTCTTGGGGGAGAGAAGACATCAGATTCAGAATACATTTGGGGGTAGAGACAATAGGATTTGATGATCGGTTAGTCAAAGGCTGTCTCCTGGGTTTGGGCCTGAGCAATTAGGTGAGAGTGGTGCCACTTAAAGACATGGGTGAGGGTCAATTTGGGGGCCTGGGAGCAAAGGAGAATTCCATTTTGGACTTGCCAAGTTTGAGCTGCCTATGAGTAGTCTAAGTTGCGATGTTAAGTATGCCTGTGTCGGGCTCTCTAGCCTTTTCACCCTCTCCTTAAGTTTCTTTCATTACCCTCTTGGGTCTCTTTCTCATCGGAGGGCCACACCTCCCTCCCCCGACTTCCCAAAAGGAGAGTCCACCCCCAGAGCAATAATTCCAAACAGAAGGACAGAAGGCATCCATAATCTTCCACGGCCACACCTCAACTGAATGGCGAAGGCAGAGAGGAGGTTGGGATTCTGGGCTCCTCAGACTCTCCAGAGAAGAATTAGAAGAGGAAAAACATCTTTTATCACAAGCTTGCAGGTCGCCCTCAGGTGGCTGGGCCCTTCCTCCTGTGGGAGTGTGAGATTCCGGGAGCCCGAGCCCCACAGCCCAGGGAGGGCCGAGTCCTGAGTCCTCCCTGTGCCCCCACCCCTGCAGCCACCCAGTACAGTGAGCCAGGCTCCCATGGCATCTTAGCATCCATCACCCGACACCTGCAAATCTGTCTCCCCTGCCAGTCAGTGAGCCCCAGTAGGGAGGCAGCTGCCACGTCTCCTTGCAGCCGCAGTGCCCGACACTGCCTGTCCTGGCCTCTGCCAGCTCGGGTTTCTCCACCTCGCAAACCTTGCTCAGAACTGCCCTGGCTTCCCCTCCCTCGGGCCCAAGTCTGGATACTGGGTCTTATCTCAGGACTGCAGTCGTCTCTTCCAAACAGATGAATGGGAAGGACAAGGCTACTTTGGATAAAACTCTAATGAGACTTTGCTATTTTTAGAAGTATTATTTTTAGCTCTACAGATGCCACCAATAAATTATGTCTTCCTGCCTGAAGAAGTCCTGACCCCGATATAGTACAAACATTGACCCCAAATCGGGACCCAGTGGTATCGGACCCTGCCATGTCCTGTGCTTCTGTGTGGGAAGCAGGGGGAGGGCCGTGGGCCGCAGATGGGATGGCAAGTCCTGTCAACAGAGGGGGTGAGGGCGCCAGTGAGACCCTGGCCCAGAGGCAGGTGTCTGGAGTGCTGTTCTCAGGCCTCCTCCTGCCCTCTGAGCATGAATGCACTGGCTCTCCCTCTCCTCTCCCTTCCTTTCCCCATAGTGTGTGTGTTCTAAAGACGTCTGCCCTCTTCTCTGCTCCCTTCTTCTATGCTCTCCTTCTGGGGGGTCTTGTTCTCCCTGGTGGCTTCAAATACCTCTCCATGATGATAACTATCAACTCTCCATCCCCAACCCCTGGCCTCTTTCCTGAACACCAGGCCAGCATTGCAGCCTGCCTAGTGGACCAGGGACAGGCCTGTCACAGCAGCCCCACACGCCCCCATGACTGCCAGACCTGCCCCTGCATGAGCATCATCCCCCAACACCAATGGGAGCTTACACATAACACAACACAAACGCAGCGCAACACAAACACGAACAGGTGTACATGACACACTGCTCCTCTGAGCCCCTTGCTTGGCCAAAGGCGCCACCTCCCTCTGCCTCTCCCATCTCACTGCCCACTGAATCCTATTCCCCACCCCCACCCCCATGATGATTCCTTGTTGGTGTTTTCGCTTTCCTGCTATCCTCACTGCTTCATCCTTTCTCCCTGTCATCTCTCAAGAGAAGCAACCTTCTCCTTACTAGTTTCCGGCCTCTGCTCTCGAGAACATCCATAAAACTAAGTTTTCATTACAAAGTTCGTTACAAATGGCATTACATTCCTAAGTTATCTTTCTAAAACCTAGTTGGGCCCTGTCGCTCTCCACACAAAATCCTTAATGGTTCCTTCTTGTCTCCAGGACAAAACAAATCAAACTCCTCAGCCTGACGTTCAAGGCCTTTTTTGCCAATGACCTGCCCTGTCTTACTGTGTCTTTCCATGCTGCTCACTCCAGTTTTACTGTATGACTCGGTGTTCCCGGGACAGGGGCTTCTGTGCTCTGTCCCTGCTGTCCCTTTTTCCTGGAACTCACTCATCCATTTAGGCATTTATTTCACAAATATGTATTGAGCAACCATGGCATTCTAGGCACTGGGAATACAGGAAAGAGCTAAATTCTGGGATTTGCAATTTAGTGGAAGGGGAATAAGGCAATAAATAAACATGCCTCTAGTAAATTGACAGGTAGCAATAAATGCTCTGACGAGAAATACAGCATGATAAAGTGCAGAGCGACGGGGATTGCTATTTGAAACAGGCTGTTCCGAGATCCTCTCTGGAAGACAGGAAGGAAGGAAGGAAGGAAGGAAGGAAGGAAGGAAGGAAGGAAGGAGGAGGCATGCAGATTTTCTGAACAGACAGCTCAGCTCTTGTCTCAACATCACTTTCAGGGTCTTTGGACATTCTCCTTAAAAACGCCTGTCAAACGCTCCATCTTTTATGAAAGGTTTCCTTTCCTTAGGCACTTTTGTACTTTCTTTCCCAGCTCAAGCCAATTCATTCTGCCTTGGGTTAGAGTCCATTGCTGACAACTCTGCTTTCCACTCCAGTGAAGGATCTACTGATGTAATTAATGGTGTTTGTTGAGCAGCTCCTGTCTGCCAAGCTCCTCCATGGTGCTTGGCTCGTGCCTGGTGTTAAGCTAGAGGGGCTGGCGAGTCACACAGACCGAAGTTCAGTTACTGCCTCTGGCATCTGGCTGCTGGCTACGCGCAGCTGGCAAGTAACTCAACCTCACCAAGCTTTGGGTTCTGTATTTGTAGAATGGGAGAATATACCCACCTCTGTTAGGTATTATCCTTATCTTATCTGCCTGGAGGGAAGAGTTTCCATTAGACCTTCATTTCCAGGTTCTACGGTGATTTTCTGAAGATCCATGCCGCCATCTTCTTTATGATCTCACTCTGGGGTCCCATCTTTCTTAGAGGAAGAACTTCTGCTTATTTTCTGAAATATCATGGACCTCAGAGACAGTGCAGCTGGAAGGGAGGGCAGTGTTTTTCAGTGCTTTGTAAAGTGTCTTCCGGCCCCCTCCACTGCTGCCCCCAGACCCCACCGAGCTGACCTGACAACACCATGATCTTGACCATGACCAGATGAACTCGGGGGGGTGGGGGGTGGGGGGCAACTGGCAGCTGCATCCTCTGCCCTCATCATCCCAGAAAGGGAGGCCTGGGGAGGGTCTGCAGACACACAGCTGCCTCTTCCACACACAGGGTATCCACGAATTAAGGAAGCCTTGGCTTAACCCAGTAGATTTGAAAGGCCAGAGTTCAGGGAAGAGAGGGAGTCTTTGGGGTGTGCAGGACCCTTACAAAACAGCTCTACCTATCCCAGAGACCCGTGGAGAGTCCTGCATCACATCCTTAAGCAGGTAGAAGCCCGAGAATTTTCCCTTTTTCTGAGTGGCTGGTACTTTTCCTCTCCCACCTAGTTTCAGCTTCCCTGAGCACCTCCCTGTACCCCCCTACATGGCCACTGGGTGGCATTGTTGGATGCTGTTGGAATTTCAGGTGAAAAGCAGGCAAGCCGTTTGGGCTCCGAGTGTGGGGGCGGAAAACATCCCTTCCATTCCCCTTCCACCCGCCTAGCCATCCCTCATGCCCCGAGGCCCTCGTCCATTCCTAGATTGTTTCACTTTTCCAGGTGCGTCTTGGCTCTGTAACATAAGAAAGTTGCCAAGATAGTGCCGTCTCCTCCATCTTCTATCTTCCCTTTCCTCTTTTTCAAAGCCAGTCAGAGGCTGAGTCATCCAGAACCCCAGATCTGAGTTCCCTGGACAAGGTCCCGCTGCCTCTCCAGACCAGGGCTCATTCCAGCCAAGAAACACAAATTTGTTATCTGGTATTTTTCTATCCAATCTTTCACTCACCTACTTCTATTTGCTTAGCATGCTGGGGAAGGACAAACCTACCGTAAGTGGTGTGTGTCCATCAGGCCTCTGCCTGTTCTGAAAGGTCCTCTTTGGGTCCCTTAGCCCATCAAATGTCCCATAATCTGTCGTTTCCCCCCCATGCCTAACTGATCCCTCTCCCTGCCGTTTTAGCCCATTTTTCTCTCTGTAGGCCTCAGCATGGAAGACTTCCTGCGTTCTCCTTGTAATGACCCTTCTTGGATTCAGAACATCGTTAAGATGCACTGAGTGTCAGGTTTGCACTGGTTTGAATTTTTTCAGGACTCATCTTTAAAGTGACTTGGCATCTTCAAAATTCCTTCCTCCCTTTTTAAACAGTGAGACATGACGGGGCAACTGCAGACTTGGGGATCAAAGAGGCCTGGGCTTGAATCCCAGCTCCGCCACTTCCTAGAGCAGGTCACATGACCTCTCTGAGCCTCCATGTCCTCTCAGTAAGATAGTTACAATAGGAGCCCTTTAGATACTAATGGTCTGGTTCGATAACCAGGGTGAAGCCGAAGAACTAGTCAGAAACAAGAAGGGGTCATATATATCATGTAGCCCAGCTTTCCCATTTTACAGATGTGGAAGTTGAGGCCCAAAGAGGGGAAGTAACTTACCCAAGGTCAAACACCCAAAGGTCACCTAGATCGTGGCAGAACTGGGGCTGGAACTGCCAGGCCAATGTTCTTTCCCTGGTGTCAAGTTGCTTCTCATTTGCTTGGTTCCCCTTCTCTATAGACCAAAGACAGTAAAGGGGAGAGGAGAAGGACAGGGGATTATAGTAACCATCGGGCCCAGACAAAGCAGCCACATGAGGTCACGTGAGTGGGGAGGAGCAGAGCCAGGACTCAACCCTAGACCTGTCGGAGTTCAGGTTTTAACCTAGTCCATCTGTTTTCAACCAGTTAGAGCCTTCAAAGCAGTTTACTTTGACGCCGGTATAGACCTCTAGGATGGGGACAGAGGGAGGGAAGGGGATAACCGATCGTGAAGGGCTTTGCAGGCCTTTTAGGACATGTAGGTCGTATCATAGCAATAGGGAGTCGATGAGGACCTCAAAGACAAGTGACGCTTTAGAAGGACCACTACAGCAACTGAGGGGAGAAGAGGTGAGGGAACAGCTGGTCTGAAAGCCGGGGACCGGGAAAGGTTGCAGCAGACCATGCTCTCTGGTGGCTTAAACCAGGGTAGCAGGGACAGGACAGGGAATCAGAGAGAAGCGGAACAGATGTCAAGGCCAAGTGAGGAACTGGATTTGTCGGATGTCAGGGGGACAAGAGCTGATAGTCTCCCAGGTTTCTCCTTTGGGCAGCAGGGTGAAAGGTGACATCTCTCCCAACAAGGGGGACGTGAGGGCGAAGCAGGCCTAGGAAGTGGGGCTGATGGGTCTGTGGCTCCAGGGAGAGACCTGGGCTGAAGACAGAGCACCCAGGGAGCAGCCTTGGCCCAGCACAGGCCCGAGGTGCTGGGTCGAGCAGCCTTTGCTCCAGTCTTTGATCTGACCCAGGCCAGCTGGCTTGTGGGACTGAGTTGGTTACGCCTGTGAACCAGTGGGGGCTCCATACAGATGGAGCCGGCTGAAGGGTTGGTGTAGAGCAGGAATTGTCCCTCTTACAGATGGGAGGAGGGGGCATTCAGAGCTGCCTCCACGCACATCCAGACCACCCTGGGAAACCTGAGTGAGCCACCAACACTTCAGGTGTTCCCAGGGATATGGCCTGGAACACAAAAGCTATGGATTGTCACAGCTCATCCTAAACCTCTCCCACTTCATTCCTAATAGAGAAGACATGGTGGCAACGCTGAGAGGATGACCTGCTGACAGCTGACACTTAGTGCTTTGGGACAGGCACCGTTCTAAGTGCTTTATATTCCAGCCATGCAACAACATTTATAGGCGAGGAACTGAGTCACAGAGCTAAAACATGGCAAGCCTGGAAGTAGGCCCTAGACCTGCTGGCATCAGTTGTACTTGAACCACACTATTCTGCCTTTGGGTGTTAATATCAGGGGTCTGATGGTGAGACACCCAGCACAGTGTCTAACACAGAGCAGCAGCTCCAAAATGGAAGGGAGGATCTCCCCTCTTTAGCCATTCCTTAAAATAGTCTTTTGTTTGGCCAAGATTCGCAGTAGAGTGGGATGAGAGTGTAGCAGCTAATTCAGGACAGGAGCCAAGGCCCACGCCTCTGCACAGGAGTTCCTTAGAGGTAGCTGGAGTTAATCTCAGAAGGCTTCTTGGAGGAGGCAGCCTTGAGGTAAGTAGGGGGCTGGAACGGCTGCTCATTCCATTTCCAGGGGACGTCCTCAGACATTAGTCACGATGCACACTGGCAGCGATGACAACCACAAGAACAGTGTACTCTTCCACGCTGACCAGGTTTTTGCTTCTCCAAGCACGTTCATACATTTTCTCCTCTCCGATCCTAACAAATGAGATTTTAATACATACAAACAATGAATGTTCGTTTCCTTTCTTCTTTCTTTCCTTCCCTCCTTCCTCTCTCTCTCCAAACATTGTGAAGCAAGGGGCAGGTAGGGGGCAATGCTATCTTTCCTATTTTACGAGTAAATTGCGGCACAAAAGGTCAAGTGAGAGACCTTGGGTCACATGGCCCTGCATGCTGAGGCAAAAACCCAGACTGCAACCCTGGTCAGATGCTCTGCCTTGTCCGCCCTGTGCCGGGGTGAGGGACGCTTGGCCCTGGGCCCTGCAGATGTGAGACACATCAGCTGAGCTGCTTCAGGAAGGGGCACAGGGAAGAACCTTGCACGACTGCCCCGACTCCCTTGGTGTGAATAGTTCATTACCACCAGCACCAACCCCCTTCTAAAACAGACCTCCCGTCAAGTTGGACAACCTCCCCAGATGTGTGGATAAGTCACTGCGAGCCCTGTTTGGCTGAACCCATGTTCCTCAGACCAGGAACTGAGCCCTGAGGCCTGACCCCCAGCAGTGGAAGCGGGCAGCGGAATGCCACGGTGATTTGTGGAGTCAGCCAGTCTTGAGTTCCATCCCAGCCTCGCCACTAAATTACCCTGGACAGCAACTTGTCCTCTTTGAGCTTCAATATCGTCAACTATAAGATGGAGATAATGGCATGCTTCCCACAGGGTGCTTGCAAGGATTAAATCAAAGGACTTGTGGAAAGCTGTCAGCCCAGTGCCTGGGCTTGTATTCCACACGTCCCTGCCCTGCTTCCTGTGGGCTAGAGGGCGCAGTGCTGCCACCGAGCAGGGGGCGAGTGGGTTGGTTGGGGGAGCAAGTATCAGCAGAGGTGGCAGTCATGCAAGAAAGGAGCGCTGGTCCTCTGGGAGTGACACCTGGGAAGGGAGCTCGTGTAGTTTTCTGTGTATATGAATTGTGGTGGGAAGAACTAAGAGACCCTCCCTCCTGCACCTGCGGTGCCTGGGTGGGGTGGGTGTAGGCGCACTCTCATAAACCCCTCTTTTCAATGACTGTCGTCACAGACCACAGGAACCAACAGATTCCATACGTGGGGCAGGTGCAGGTCACTCTGTGGCAGTCACCAGTCCTTCCCTCTGCTGAAGGCATGGCCCCCAATCAGGAGACGGACTAAAGGGGAAAGGAGTGGTTTTGGGGTTTGACATACCCCGGGGGGTTGGGGGGGAATCAAGGGGCTTTCCAGCTGTTCTTCTGTGGCCAAAAATAAGAAATGGTGACTGCTATAGGGCTGGAAAGCGAGTTAACCATGACTAAACACCTAGGTTAAGCTAGTTGGCTGACCACTCTTTATAACGTTTAATCCTTACCACCCTGGGAACTAGTTTTGCTATCCCACTCAACAAATTAGGAAACTGAGGCTCAGAGAGTTTAAATAACTCACCCAAGTTCACCCAGCTAGCAAGTGTCGGAGCTAGGAATTGGGTCTGTGTACGTTTCTCACATAGCACTGCCAAACCGAGAGACAGCTGTCTGGGGCAGGGGCCACACCCTATGCTCCTGAACAACTAGGTTTATTTCCTTCTCTCGTTAATTCCTTTTTGGTTGTTGCTCACACTTAGATCTGGCTTTAAAGGGGGGAGGCCAATCAGATGGAACGGAGGTCAGAAGAAGACCCCAAAGAGGGAAGTGAAATTGAAGGGCTACTCATTCTATGTGAGCAGTGGGGGCTATGTGTCCAGGAGTCTCAAAGACTTCATTCAAGTGATGGAGTCATCAGTTAGTGACTTTGGGCAGGTTGCTTCATCTCTCTCTCTGCCACAGGTTCCTTTTCCCTGAAATGGTACCGAGGTAGAAACGACTAGAACTGAGGACTAAACATCCCACAGGGCTAGAGGTGCTTAGCACAGTTTCTGACACATGGTAAGCACATGTCGCCAATTTGCATAATTATTAACTCTCCCTCAAGAGTTGTTCTTGTCTACGGCTTTTGTTTTAACAAAGGAGAACAAAGAACATATATAGACACAATCAAATGGGTAAGACTTTTGGGCTTTCATTGACCCGAGGGCCCACTGTGGCAAGAACAAGGAGGAACCATCCTGTGGCGCTGGGCAGGGAAGGCTTCCAGAAGGAGTGTGGAGCAGAATTTGGTGACAGAGGTGGGAAGGGCTGAGACCGCAGGGAGAGTGAGGGCTGGGCAAGCTTGGAAGCAGAGAGAATCGTACAATAAAACCCTGGTGATTGGGCAGGTTGAGAAACAGCCAAAAGCGAAGCTGGAGGTGGGGGGCTATGAGGCAAATTTCATAGGGAAACAGTAGAGAAACCATCATTTGTGTAGTTTCCACTGGGCGCTAAACTGTTTACATGAACAGTTTCACCCTTAAGACAGCCCACGAGATACCCTCATTTTGCAGATGAGGACACTGAGATTCAGAGACGTGAATTAATTTGCCTAGTAACTGTCAGGGTTCCAAAACACCCAGGTCATCCTTTGGTGGGACATTGACCACCCAGCTTCAAGGGGCCCTACCACACAGTCATCTGCCCTTCCAGGCCACCCTCTGCAGCTCTAGGTAGAGTCCCCGGATGAAAGGCCAGAATCTCACAGAGCTGGACCTTGTGGGTTCCCTCACAGCTACAGACCTAGAGAGAGGTTCTCTGAGAAAGAAGGACCCAGAAGGTGCCTTCCTGGGACTACAGCCTCTCTGCATTGCAGTCTAGGTTCAAGGAACTGGGGTTTGGAAGAGGAATTCTGACAGGGATCTGAAGAACAGAACTGGCAGGGGTTGGAGTGCTTGGGTGGGAGCCACCCAACCCTCTCAGATACCCTGTCTGAGCAGAGGGCAGGGTGGGCTTCCCACACACGTTGTTCCCAAAGCAGAGGGCATCTTAGGCCCACCCCAGGTGCTGTGAGCTGCACTCCCATTTTCAGAGTCCCGTGGGCCAGCTGGTTTTGTAAGGTCTGTGAGGGGGCCCGTTTGGTGAGTAGCTGGCCCTTCCCTAGGGCCACTGCAGGTTCCCCAGCCTTCCCTGCCCGGGCCCTGGGGGAGGGGTCCGGAGGACCGGCTCTGCAGTTCTGCGGGTCCCTGTGGCTCCTCCCGGTGGGGCAAACGCAGCAGCAAGTTTCTGCCACACCACGGCCCGCACCTGCTGCATTTCCGCGCCAAGCCAAAGCTGTGGATGGGAAAGAGGGAAGTGGGGAGGCAGGCCCGGGCGAGGGGGCGAGCCGGCGCACGGGGGCCAGCAGGGGGGTCTACAGATTCTGTCTGGCAACGTCATAATGATAGCAACACCTCTCCCTCGGGCCTGGGATAACTGCTATCGATTGTTTCCTCCTTGCCTACTTCATTATGTTGTCAGGAGCCCCTCCTGACCGCTCCGCAACTTCTGCGCCCTGCGTTCCGGCCCCGGCAGCACCCAGCTGAGCTCTCCGCGAGGTTCTGGTTAGTAAGCTGGGCTCTGCCAAAGAAGGGGGTGTTTTCCTGATGGGGTGGGGGCCGAGATCCGGGGACCCAACCAGGCGACCAGCGTGGCGGTGGCGGCTGGCGCGCGCCTCGCCGGCCCCGGCCCCGGTCGGCCCCTTTAATTCGAGTTCGCAGCCGGGCCAGGTGCGGCGCTGCGTGGCGCGGTGCGGCGCGGTGCGGCTGCGGGCGGCGGCCGGGCGCTCCGTACGCGCCGCCCGCGGGACTGCAGAGCCGGCTCCCGGCTGGCCGCCCGCACCCCGCCGCCGCTGCCGCCCGCCACCGCGGTAACGCCGGCGCTTGCGGTCACCCAGAAACATGGAGGCTCCGAGTGCCCATCGGGAAGGGTAAATCGGTATCGGGGCGTTGGGCTGCGCGTGCTGCTTCCCGGGTTTGGGCTGCGGCGCCCGGAGGGGCTGCGGGGTAGCAGACGGTGCAGCCTGCAGCGCGGCGGGCTCGGGCTGAGTCCCGGGCGGGCGAGCTTCGGCCGGACCGGAGCGGACGGGGGGTGGGGAGCTGGCGCCCTAAGGAAGAAGAGGGCACCAGATGGGCTCGGGGACCCTCCGGGCTGTGCGTGGCGCGGGGCGGAGGGCGCAGCGAGGAGCTGGCGGGTGATGGGAAGTGCAGCTGACAGCATAACCATGTCTGGTAAATTGCGCTGGTTGGTGGGACCCGTGTCACTTGGGACGGCTGGGCTGCAGGCTCTTCTCCGGCTCAGAATCAAAACAGCTTTGCGGCGGAGAAGGGCTTTTCCGCTTCCCTGGGGCCGCGGGCTGCCGTGGAGCCCCCGCGCTCAAGAGGAGCTGAGATCTGGGGTAGCCGCCGGCTCCCCACCCTCCAGAGTTCAGGCTCCAGTGTTTTCCAGTGGAGATGGAGCCTCGGCCGTCCCTCGGTCGGACCCCAGGGGCAAAAGAGCTGGGCTGCGCTCGGGCCTGCAGCGAGAGCCCCCCCGAACCGGGCAGGAGGGGGTTAAGGTAGCGCTGACTGCCGCGGCCAGCCGGTGGGTCTGGGCCGCCCGCGCAGAGCCGAACGCGAAGCACGCCGGGCGGAATCCCGGCCAGAGCCGGGAGCAGTGGGGAGAGGACCCAGACCCCTCCCCACCCCGGGGCCGGCAGGATGGAGCCGGCAGGGGGCCAGCTCGGATGCCTGCCTCATCCAGGCTCCCCTCTCGCTGCTGCCCAGCCGCCTGGCAGTCAAACTGGCTGAGCGGCCGTTCTGTGCTCCCTGCCGAGGAGATGGGGGGGATTTTTTCTTGGGAAGAAGTCGGTGGTCGAGCGCCTGCCCAGTTCAAATGCTACCCGCCCGATGGAGGCCTGCTGCCTAGGGATCCCCAAGGGAGAGTCAGTCCTGGGCCCCAGCCAGCCAGTTTTGTAGAGCGGGTCTTTTTGTGTGAGGAGTCTCCCTACATGAGCTCTGAAGGAGTATGCGTTGGTAGGGGTTGGGGGGACTCTTCTTCCTCCAGGACCTTGAGGAGGTCAGAGTTTGTAGTAGGCTCAGTCTGGGAAGCCCTTTCTTGCAAGATGCTGTGTCCTGACCTGGGGGCGGGAGGGCTTTGCTCAGAGTCTCTCCTGATGGCTGCTGAGGACCAACAGGGAGTCTGGCTCAGCCCAGAGAGGCCTCCGAGGAGACAGTCTCAGCCAAGCCTGAAGGCTGGCTCCCTGCGAGAAAACGCTTCCAGCTGATGGAAGCCTGCCCAGAGGAGGCTGGAGGGGGCTGAGGGTTAGTCTCTGATGTGACACCAGAATGGAAGGGGGCATGGAAGGGAAGCTGCCAGAGAGCTCCTAAATCTTGGCACCAGCTGCCCAAAAGCCCTGGTTCCACCTGGCTGCTGTTTTATCCAGGCAACCTCCTGAGGACAGCCAGGAGGACTCCAGCTTTTGCTGACCTTTGCATCTCATCTCCTTCCTTCCAAAGGCTCCAGACCCAAGCTCTGCCGTCCTCGAGTCCTGCATGCCCCTGACCGGGCACCCCACAGCCCCTCCAGCCTAGCTCAGCCCTGGGGCTCACCTCCAGGACCTGGAACCTGCCCTCCTGCCCAGAATGACTCACCGTTATTTCCAGCTCAAGCGTGAAGACATGATGGGGAGTCAGGCTGCCTATCTGTGTATCTAGGAGTCTGTCAGCATTTGATCACCTCTGCAAGGAAGAGAACTTCAGGTCCCTGCCTTGCCAGGTAACTCAGTCTATCATTTAATAACAGCCATGTGTAGAATCATTTCGGTGAGGGCAGTGAGGGACACCCAAGTCCAAGATTCACCACTGACAATACCTCCCAGGGTGCAGGTATCCGCAAGATATTAGTTCGGTACCCGGGGGAGGGCTCCCTTCCAGCTTCTGGTGTCGGGTATGCTCCATGAAGCCCGTGCAGTGCAGAGGGGCCTGGACTGCCACCGTCCTCCAATGCAGGGCATTCTCGGGCTTTCTTGAGAGATGGCCACCGACTTCCCTGTGAGCCCCAGCCAACTTACAAGGTGAAAGTAAGTTGTGCTTTCTGGTGGTGGTAGTAGTGGCCGTGTTTCTGAACGCTTGGCTGAGAGATGGGCGACTCAAACTGGCACCTCAGGCCGGGTTGCCAACACGGAATGGTCTCATGTCCTTACCTGCCTTGTCTTTCAGCCGAGCGAGGCTATCTGTCCGGCTCTCAGAGAGCCCTCGGGGCTCTCCCCCAGGAGCCCAGGCCCATGCTCCTGAGTTTCCTGGAGCCGTCAGCAGCATCCTGAGCTCCCTGCTGCCAGGCAGCTGGAAGGCGTAGCGTGAGGCACCTCTCCTAGTCCCAATTATGACAGTGGCCACCGGAGACCCAGCAGACGAGGCTGCTGCCCTCCCCGGGCACCCACAGGACACCTATGACCCAGAGGCTGACCACGAGTGCTGTGAGCGGGTGGTAATCAACATCTCGGGGCTGCGGTTCGAGACACAGCTAAAGACTTTAGCCCAGTTCCCAGAGACCCTCTTAGGGGACCCAAAGAAGCGGATGAGGTACTTTGACCCCCTTCGAAATGAGTACTTCTTTGATCGGAACCGCCCGAGCTTTGATGCCATTTTGTACTACTATCAGTCCGGAGGCCGGCTGAGGCGACCTGTGAACGTGCCCTTAGATATATTCTCTGAAGAAATTCGGTTTTACGAGCTCGGGGAAGAAGCGATGGAGATGTTTCGGGAAGACGAAGGCTATATCAAAGAGGAAGAGAGGCCTCTGCCCGAAAACGAGTTTCAGAGACAGGTGTGGCTTCTCTTCGAATACCCAGAGAGCTCAGGGCCGGCCCGGATCATCGCTATAGTGTCTGTCATGGTGATCTTGATCTCCATCGTCAGCTTCTGCCTGGAGACGTTGCCCATATTCCGGGACGAGAACGAAGACATGCATGGTGGCGGAGTGACCTTCCACACCTACTCCAACAGCACCATCGGGTACCAGCAGTCGACTTCCTTCACTGACCCTTTCTTCATTGTCGAGACCCTGTGCATCATCTGGTTCTCCTTCGAGTTCCTGGTGCGGTTCTTCGCCTGCCCCAGCAAAGCCGGCTTCTTCACCAACATCATGAATATCATCGACATCGTGGCCATCATCCCCTACTTCATCACCCTGGGCACCGAGCTGGCCGAGAAGCCAGAGGATGCCCAGCAGGGCCAGCAGGCCATGTCCTTGGCCATCCTCCGTGTCATCCGGTTGGTAAGAGTCTTTAGGATTTTCAAGTTGTCCAGACACTCCAAAGGTCTCCAGATCCTAGGTCAGACCCTCAAAGCCAGCATGAGGGAACTGGGCCTCCTGATATTCTTTCTCTTCATCGGGGTCATCCTTTTCTCTAGTGCTGTCTATTTCGCCGAGGCCGATGAACGAGATTCCCAGTTCCCCAGCATCCCGGATGCCTTCTGGTGGGCAGTCGTCTCCATGACAACTGTAGGCTACGGAGACATGGTTCCGACTACCATTGGGGGAAAGATCGTGGGTTCCCTATGTGCAATTGCAGGTGTGTTAACCATTGCCTTACCGGTGCCCGTCATAGTGTCCAATTTCAACTACTTCTACCACCGGGAGACAGAGGGAGAGGAGCAGGCCCAGTACTTGCAAGTGACAAGCTGCCCAAAGATCCCATCCTCCCCTGACCTAAAGAAAAGTAGAAGTGCCTCTACCATTAGTAAGTCTGATTACATGGAGATCCAGGAGGGGGTGAACAACAGTCACGAGGACTTTAGAGAGGAGAACTTGAAAACAGCCAACTGCACTTTGGCTAATACAAACTATGTGAATATTACCAAAATGTTAACCGATGTCTGATTGAAACTTATTAACATACAGCTCCCCGGAACTAATGCAGACATTGCATAATAGCCTGCATTGTAGTCAGTGTGTTCTACAGTGTGTTTCTGGTTCTGCATGGAAAGCAATAGTCGTGCAAGTGACTTTCGATCTTTTGATTTTTGATTTAGAACACAGAATACCTATCCATGGCTTTCATGCGAATCTTCATTACTGGCTTAGGGATTTCCAAAGATGGGAGTCACCTCTGGAGCCAGGATTTTGAGGCCACCTCGTAGCACATACATAACCCACCATATCAGTGCCACCTTTCCTTCCTAATTAAATGCACACAGCACCCCCACCACCACCACCACCACTCATCTGAGTCTACCTTCCTCTTCACAGAGGAAAAGCAAGGTGGCTTAGCTTGAAAATGCTGGTAATTATTCGAAAAGGTCATTCCCATTTTTGCATTGAAAAGAACACACCACCCTGTGTGTTGGAATTCCTTTCTGTGTCACAGGCTGGGGTTTGCATTCGAATTGTAGTTGCCAAGTAGCTGCTTGGGAGGCTTGTGTGTTTCATAACGGAAAATGCTGCATTTGGTTTTTTCTCTGCAGTGTCGATGTGAGGGAAGCCCGGGGGAGGGACAGTTAGTATGACCTAATGTGAGTTGTCAAGTTTCACATTTGCCCCCTTAGGCCTATGGGGAGAAGCTAACAAACCAAGGGACCTCTCAGCTTCAAATTTCACCATTTTTGCAGGCTTCGGGGTCACAAAAACACATCTGACTTCTTCGTTACACTGGAGTTTGCAGACGTCTGCTTTCCTAGTGCTGTGGTCCAGCTACAGTGACACTGCAGTGAAACCTTCCAGTGATGCAATAGAGCTGCATGGGTGTTTGTTGCATGAATCTCAATATTTAAAACAGGAGATAACCTATTTTCTTAGTAGCCTACACAGTATTCATATTTAGAGTATTAATAGCCTAGGAATGGCATTGAACTAAGGGTTTTTTTCCCCTACCTAAAGACAGAAGCCCTCAATCAGGAGAAAAAAAAAAATAGACTATTTGGAATGGGGACCCAAAACTTCTGGCCCTCCAGCCCACCCCATCCCTGTTCTTCCAAATGGGGGCACAGACCTCTGCAAATCCAGGAGAGTGAGCAGGGAAGGCAGCGTCTAAACACCTCACAATGACCATACGTTAGGAATTAACTGAGCCGTGGGTGTGACTGTACAGCTGACCAGGGCATCTGGTCCTGAGGAAGGCGGATCTGTGGATCCAGTGTATATAAATATATACCGGGTATGTCCTTCATGAGTTCCTCTACCTAGCTAGCTATGGGGGGGAAAAAATTGCATTTGAACCTTGTATAAGCTTATGCAATATTTTTGACACAGGGCAATTTATGCATGTGTTTGACTATGTGCACTATAGTGTATGTATATGTACACATATACATGCCTGTGTGTGTGTATGTTTATATGCACACTCACACTCACAAATATATTCATTTTCTGGAGTTCAGGTTCAGGCAAATCCACTGCTTGGTGGGTTGGTTGTCTAAGAGGCCTAATGGGTTCATTGAACTCATTGGAACCTCACTGGGCCTGGGTTTGCTGCCCTTGCCTCAGACACTCCAGTCTCTGTGGATTCTTAGACGTTAGAATTCTCTTTCTGCCCTCCATGTGCTGCGGCTTCAGTTTCCCATGGCTGAAGCTTGTCTTACTGAGTGCCCACGGGCCCATGGCCCTCACGGCTCCAGCTGTCCTGGGCCAGCCCCCTCCCAGGCCTCTTCTCTACGGTCTCTCATGTGAACCATCTCCATTTTCATCTTTCCCCACCCATTCGGTTTTTACTGTCATTTAGCTATGCATCAGTCATTTTCGTGAACCTTTCCCTAAAGGGCCAGAGCAGATCGTCTGCTTTGAAACCAAGGACACCAAGGAAGAAGGCTTCTGGGGACCCAATTCCACAGGTCTGGACGTAAAGGGAGCCTCTTCTATGTGGAAACTTCTAAAGTCCAGGACCAAAGGGTGGAATCCCTAGGCGATCCACAGGCATCATTTTGATTGACAAGCTCAAACTCTCTCCCCATTAAACTGGCCACCAGAGCTGCTTCAACAAACCAAAGGATGGGTAGCGAATTGGTCCCCACCCCCAAAACAGGTTGAGAGTAAATGAGCACTTTCACAGCCTACAGGTAGAGTGCAGGCTCACCGTGCAATGGGGTGAGGTGGGGAGGCGTTGCCTCACAGCCTGGGCTGTTTTGCCTTCCAACATAATAGCTGAAATTTCCCAAACCCAGTGAGTTGGGTGGGGGGGCTGCCCAATCGTGACTCCAGCCCTAGCCTCACTGTTGGCTGTTTAGCACCTACAGTTACCTTGGGGGTGGGGCACCAGCTAAGGGTGCTAGGCCCAGGGTGCTCGTTAGTTCCTGTTTACCCACATCCCCAGGTGTCTGCAGGGATCCCAGGCCCAGCAAGAAGTCTGTGCTCCTCTTCCTCTCCTTCACGGGAGGTGGTGCTGAATTTCCATGACATGGGGTGGGAGGGACCTAGACCTTGGAAAAAGAGATGGTAAAACCACCCATACCTAAGGCCTAGGTCAGGGGGTACATCTTTTATCCCTGTGTCCTTGACCTGGGACCATAAAATGTTCACACACAGGCACACATGCATGCACAACCACCACAAAAGAGATAGATACACTGTTATGATACACAAAGTCAAAACGTGCAGCATACACGCAAAATGCACAGAGACCAAATTAACCAAAAGGGCATACACAGAAGATACATGGTGATACCCATATTCAAAATACACACGCACATCCAGCACAGACATAGAGTGTGCTTAATGTAGGGCACACACAAAAGACCTACACACACCATGTATATAGATACAACCTGTGACTCAAATGCAAAATACATAAAATTACATGAACACAAGGAGTCTGCATACAAAATATACGAAGGCTACTTTGCGATTGTTTCTGCACACAAAATACAAACAACTCAGTTTATACACACTTACTCGTACAAAGCACACAAGATACAGCACACACATGCAAGAACATACGCACACAATACATACGAAATGTGCACATACTCAGATGCATTGCTCTACCCCCAGAGCTATAAATTAATAGGCATAAACAAAAGATCAGATTTAATCACCGCTCCCTAGCTTGTATCTATACCCCTCAGTCTCCTCAAGAAGCCTTTTCCTCTAGTCTCTTCTCTCCCTCTCATTCCAGATTTCACAGAAGTAACCTCCAAGGGTTAAAGCGGAAGGATGGGCTACCATTGTCAAGCAGATCTCTAATTAAGACTGGAAACCTCCTAGGGGTTTCTGCCTATTCACCTTCCTCCCACGAGAAACCTGGGTGCAGAGCGTGGAAGGACCCGGGACAGCTGGCGGGTTATTAGTACACACCTGGCCATGCCCTTTCCTTCAGAGCCAGTCCACACAGAGAACCCCATAGCCCAGGCTCTCCTGTTCCCAACCCCTGGGATCTCTGTATTCAGACCCATTCATTCTGTTCAAAGCAGTGATGACTCAACGCTGCGAGAATCAGAACCGAAGTGAGGATGCCCCCAACATTCTCTCAGTCCACAGACCTTACTGTCCCTTCATCCCCAGTGGGTCTGAACGTGGAGACCGCATATAGATTTATCTCAAAATGAGCCACTTTACTTGCTTGTGGCATCTTATTTGCTCGTGGGCATGAGCCCAACAGGGTCAACTGCCGAGTCCCCTTTATGGGTGTTCAATGCCAGGCATGCTCCTGCCCCTCTCTGGGGCTCCATCTGGATGCCCCATCTCCCATCCAATTGCTGCGCCTTGAGGAAACACACACCAATTCAGCTTAAGCAAAACAAGACCGAGGGCCTGAACCTCATGCTACACAAGCAAATAACAATTTTTGAAGGGCCTGATTTGTAGCCTATATTCTAAGGCCCGATTTAAATGCTTTGTAAGATTACCCATCGTTTTGGCTTATCTACAGAGCAGCTTCTTCCGCTAGAAGGACTAGCTGAGAGCTACGTACGTTTTGGCAAAGGCTTCCCCTCACGTCAAGTTGGGGGTTCAAGTCTGGTGTCAGATCAGGCATCGCGGTCTCTACTCCTGCGGCCATCCCGGGTGTGTCCCATGCTTCCCTCCTAATGACGGTCACAGCTCCTGACCTCCATGGAGGAAGCAACATTAGGGAATGGACAGGTGGGTCCAAATTCACACATTTAGTGCAACGTGCTGGCCTTTCAAGCTTTTCCAAGTCAAGATAGCGATTTTCCCTTTGGTTTCAGCAGGTGCCTCTGTGTGCTCAAGCTTTCAAGGAAGTTGGAGTCTTCAGGGGGCTGAAGAGAAAGGTCCAGGAAAGATGGGGAGGTTGTCAGGAAGAGAGGGTACCTGAGCTGGTCAAATTTCAGAGTAAACTTTTCAGGAGCCTAAATTTAAGTAAGGACATAATTAAGGCTCCGTGCTTCCTGAAGCTTCTTCCTCTCTGCATCCTTCTGTCCCTCTCAACTGGGCCTCTGAGGATGGAGTCGGCATCTCACCAGCAGGTGAGCCTTTTAAAAGGTGTCCCACGGGAGTGTGCCTCCAGACCCCATTGGCCTGGTGTGGAAAGGGCTCCCATGAAAGCTTTGTTGGCCTGGGCCCCCAGCCTGGGTGCTCACGTGTCTGCCCCAAGTGGGGAGGGCTGTAGGACTCGCTTGTCTTACCTGCTCTTTCTGGATCTCTCGCTCCATTGTCGTGAGGTCTGTGGCCAACTGACTTCCTCATGGGCAGCCCTAAAATATCAGTGCCAACCCCTGTTGAGAAAGGGCAGTGCCCTGTGAAGATTCTTGGACTGAAGATTCAGCGCTACCCACAGTAGTAGAGAAGAGAGGTGGAGTCTGACTTTCCCCATAGGACAGTTTGCAAATTGCTTGTGAAGGTGGCACCACACCCACCATGGCAGACAGGAGGAGCACAGTGTTTTGAATTGTTGACCCAGGAGTGGGAGTTGGGAGCCCTGCTCCAGTTCCAGCCTCCCTGGGGCCCAGTGCCATGAGCCTTCATCTGGGTGATGGCTGCCTGGTCGGACAGGGCTGGTCCACATAGGCTGTCATGTGGAGGGTGCTCCTTGGGGACACAATGGAGATTCCCCCCAGCCACAGCAGGGTCCATTGCCAGGTTTGAACCCATGACCTTAACCTTACTAACATCATTAGACATCTGAGCCAACTGGCAGGGTGCCGGATGCAGGAAGGTGTCTCAATGGCTGTTGAGACCATCATCTATATCCTCAGACTTGGCCTTTGTTGAGAGACCAGCCCTGTTCCCCCATCAAAGCAGGAAGCAGGGACAGGTGGAGGTGGTCAATCCCCTACCAGCTGAGATGGGTCTCTCCCTGAACCTAATCTCATTCACTTTTCCCTTCTTTTTGCTTTCCTTCCCACCAAAGCTCAGCTCCATCTCTCATAGTTTGTGTTTAAATATTTTTAAAGAGGAAAAGTGCAATAAAATAAATAGTGACTGTTTTCTTTAGCAATAGCTATTTCAAAATCTTGTTCTCAGGACCGAAAAGTGATAGTACCTGGATTATCAGATAATGCCCTTGGTTTCTGGGCATTGTTAGTTCACTGTCTCCGTAGTTCCCTCTTCTTCCCCCGAGTTCATGTGACTCCTGTCCTGAGGCCCTGGTCCTCCTTCTGGAATGTAAACGTATGCAGAGGTGCAATGTATGCACAAAGAAGGTCCGTGAGGAGGCTTTCTTTGTCACTCTGTCGCTTTCCCGTGTGTCTCTCTCTGTTTGTAAGTGCATCTCTGTCCCTCTCTCCGTCCTGCCTCCCCTTTCTGTCTGCTCTCCCACAGCATTCTCACAACCTCTAGGCACTGAAACCCTGAGTTTGAGTGACCTCACGCACCAGCCCATCTCATTGACTTTCATTCAATCAGGCCGGGTGTAATGGAAGCCTGCAGGAAAGCGCTTACCAATAGATAAGAATAAAGCATCCTGAGCCATTACAGTAGATCATTTCCATGCACTAAAAGCCATTACTTGATCTATTTGTTTCCTTTCCTCCCCAGGGACATGGATGCTGGGGGAATGCAGCCTGGAGGGCTGCACCTGGGATGGGTAACGTGGGCAGATTTGGGGAGTTGCCCTCTGGCTGCCCTTCAAAATAGGCTGACTTGCTGAACCAAAGGGGCTCCATGACAACTATGGAGGGAAACAAGGGATTGTGGGTAGAGGTCTACAGGGATAGAAATTTGGGTGGTTAACCATGACATTAGCGACAGAAAGACCCCACCACCCAGTACGGTGTGCAGTTGCACAAATATATGCGCACATAACCAGGGGGTTCAGAAGAGTCCCCTTTCCTGAAAAAAAAAAAAATATCTGTGAGGTTAAATATTCAGACTGGACAATCAGGGAGGTTGGCAACCCCGGGATCCCATTCCAATGCTTTTCAGTCTACCTTGCTCTGTATACGTATGTACAGCCACACCTCAGTTAACTGGTGGGGAGATGCTCAGGGAGGGGAACGTCCTGTTTGCTTTATAGTTCTGATTATTTGAGTGGGAATGGGAAACATGTTTTGGTTCAACCTTTGTTATTGAAAAAAAAAAAAAAGACATTTCCTAAGTAGGTTAGTATAAACTTGCCTGCCTTAGTAAGTCAAGTGTTTGCAGATGACAGAAGGCCTTGCATTGCTCAGGGTTGCCATTCTGAGCCTCAGGATTCACTGTCCAGAAGTGTAAACGGAGAAGACCAAAGAGATAGGCTGAATGTATGCTGGCTGCCAGACCCCAGGAAGCTGGCCATCTGGGCACATCTGGCTCATCAGATAATGCCCTTGCTGGCATTTGCCTCTTTGTACTGAAAGTATAGTAAGAAAACATAATTCGCGTTCATCGAGGTTTTGGTTCATTGGTCCTGAGTTAGCAGAGGTTTTTCATATATACATATGTCTGTGTAAATAGATGTATAGTATATGTATATATGTATACCACTGTTTCAAAAATTAGACAACTATACAGTGACTGATCCCCTAAATTTGGCAATCCAGGAAATAAACTGAATGTGTTTGAATTTTCAAAATGACCTTCCTTTGCATTCTTACCACCTCTCCAGTTCAGCTCTTTGCCTTCGATGTAGGGACCTCTCTAGGAGATGGTTCTTTCATAACAAAAGATGAAGTTCCAGGATCTTTCCCTTCCCTCCCCGGTGGCTGCCTGACTCAGGGATAAAAGGGAAGTCTGATCTAAGGGCGAGGTGCTTAACCCTTAATTCTGTCTGCTCTGGTGGGCTGTAACCTCATCACTGGGGACCAGGAAAGTTATTCCAAACTTTATAGCTCTGGGGGCGTGGAAAGCTGGAAGGACCTGGCAAAGGACTGATCTGTTTAGCTTTCTCTTTGTCGTTCTGTTTTGTTTTGTTTTGGGTGGTGCCCTAGGCTTGAATTCTGTGAGATCCGAAAGTACCGTTTGTTTTCTAACGCCTGTGTCTGCGCCACGGAAGGGGAGAGTGCGGCGACCGGTGAAACTAACAAACCCATCTTGTTGTTGATTCTGACCAAATGTAGGTTGTGGATGTGGGCAGTAGAGCAGCTCTAATTTAGTTGCCTCTTTGGAGAAACAGCTGGGTCTGAGTGGAATCACACTCTCCTCCATTTTGCCGGGCAGCGTCTTAGACCCATGGGAGGTCGTTTCAAGCTCACTTCCTGCTCGCTGTGTACCGGGACAGGGGTGGGAGGGATTCCTCACTGGTATCTGGGGCGATGGAGGTCGTGCCGGGGGTCTGCCATCTCAAACGCCCCCGCAGCCCTCCAATCCAGCCAAGCTGGTAGTGGTCAGATAGGAGAAGCCCATTCATCAGCCTGAGCACGACCAGCTGGTGAACTGGGGCAGTTGGAGCAGCCTGTCTGGATGGCTACTTCTACGCTATATGAACCTCGGCGTAAAAACAGATATGACTTTCTCTGCTCCCCTGCACTCCTAAAATAGTCAGATATATTCCAGATGAGTTTGCAGCTGAGAAGTCCTGCATCATTCCACTGATGGATGCACAAGGCAGGTGTGATTACATAACAGTGTGGATGGCTGCTGCAACAGCCACATATGGGGGGGGGGGGCAGGCAGTGTAGACTTGGCTGTGTGCTAGGACCTTAGGTAGCTACCCAAAGGACTCAGTCCTGTGTCTCTTCTCGGCCCTCATGACAGGCCTCTAAGCCCTGCTTCTCCTGGAAAACAATTCCCTAGACACTGACTGCCTTATTTGTCTGAGCGCATAAACGCTCTGGGCTGCAAGAGAAAGCAAGGGGAAAAGCTAGGAGGAAGAGACTAGATAGGGGCTGACTTCGCTACCAAACAATTGCCATGTCAACTCGTGACATGACTGCCTTTTTAGTTTGTGAAATGCAGGCCAAGGACAGTGACCTGCCAGGTAGGGCTGGGACAGAGCAAGCAGCCACGGGCTAAGAGGGGGGAGACAGAAGCAGGAAGAGCGGCCTTGCTGGCTCCGGTGAGCGTGAGCATCCGCTTCGGAGGGTCTGAGTGTGCTCTGTGCTTGCCCCACTTCTGCCTTCACGTGGGATCCAGCGACCCAGTTTCCTTTTGTTGTCGTGCTTGGATGATTCCTTCATTTGGAGGGCCCCAGGAAGCTGGAAAGCCCCATGATTGAGCTCCAGCCTGCTGAGCAAACAGTGCCCCAGCCAAACTGGCCTCGGCCTGGGGTTCTGCATCCCTGCACCCCTTTTCTCCACCAAGGGCAATCTTGGAATAGTCGGTGCCAGCAATTAAGGAGGATTGTCTAGTTTCCACCAGGGACCCAACTGTAAGGCTCATGAGTGCAGGATGCTATTTCCTTTTGTAGACCTGTGTACTTATGTGCTTATAGAGGCTGTCTCTGGAGGTTTTATATATTATGCACACACATATATATATGAAATGTGGAAATGGCCGCTCATGTAGGCTCATGCAGCACAGACTCTAATTAGGGTTGCACTGGCTTCCCTGCCTCTCATCTATGACTCCTCAGCTGCCCTCCTGTGTCCTGTCTCTAATAATTGCTGAAAACTCAAAGAGCACAGGCAGATAAATAAACCTCCTTGGGATCAATAGACGAAGGAACTCCAAAGCTAATGATAAAGCTTCCTAAGGATGATGTGGAAAGGGAACGGGGGTCTCCATGGTGATAAGAGGCTGGGGACCAATGGGAGCGGAAGGCGGAGCAGGACTTGTGGGAAGACTCATGGGAGTTGGGAGTCATTTAACTCTTTGTTTGCTTCATGAAAATTTAGACACCAGCTGTAACTGCATTGCACAGGATGTATAGATATTATCATTCTTGCTGACATATTCCGGAAGCTTTCAGCCCCACCAACACTGCCCCGCCCAGGACTTCTGCAGCTGAGAGTTCCCGTGTCAGTAGGGTCTGATATTTGTACATAGGTTATACATATATGTGTACATACGTGCCTCAATGAACATTGCCTGTCCACCTGATCATGGGTGTACATAGGCTTCATAAAGCTCCGCAGTCTTTTGTAAATATCAACACAAGTACATAAGTGTATAAATATATATTACTGAGGATTTATTTTAACATCATTCTGTGTGAAATGAAAAACAATAAAATAAAATTTTTGACAGACACCGAGCATCTCCACCTTTCTCCTTTGACTGGAGTTCCGTCCGGCACGTGCGTCTGTGACTGCCTCATGCCACTCCCATTTCTGCAGCGGTGAGGGCTCAGCCTCTCCTGGGCGCATCAGGGAGCGTCCTGGCCACGTGCCCCTGTGCTCTTCCTGAGCCCAGTACACATGAAGCAGAGGATGTGGACGGGAGGGTGGGGGGCAGACTGCAATCCCCTCCCTCATTGTATCAGTGCTTCTTGCGTCTTCTACGGAGCCAGGGGGTGGGTGGGGAAGGGAGACCTGGTGTGGAGACCAAAGGCAGGCAGACCTCTGGAAGGCACTGAACTCCAGCTGTACCCACATTTGCAGGCCCTGTTCTCAACCCCACCCTGACTTCTGCCCATTCCTGCTGGTGCCCTGGGGTCTGGAGCAACCACACTAGCAACTCTCAAGTGAGGGGCCCATCTCCCTTTGCCTCCCCAGGAAGAGGGACCTGGTTCCCAGCTACACAGTGGTGCAGTGGCACCTCCTTGGAGAAAATTCTCTCTCTCTCACACACACACACACACACACACACACACACACACCTGAGGCATTTCTGTCTGATTTCCTCTGAGGGCTAATTTACTCCACAGCTGGATTCCCCAGCATTCAGAGGCTCAGAAGTGGCCATGGTGCGGGGTATGACAACAGAGAATCCTTGCCCTCAGCCAAGAGCAACCACATGCCACCCCCAAATCTCTCATTAATGATCTCCAGTTATACCCCTTCATGTCCGCCATACTCTGCCCCTGGGAAATTGGACCGACTGAAGCAGCTGGTCTTCCCGCCCTCCCGCTCCCCTGTCTCACCTTCAGAAGGATCTGTTCTCGGCAGCAGCTACTGACGTGACAAGGGAGAGGGGGATAAAGAGAAGAGAACCATTTGGGATAGCTGCTCCTGCACGCACCTTGCACAGTGGGCCTTTCCTCCAGCATGAAGTGGAAACCGTGAAGCACCCAAGAGAGCTCTAGACTTCTGCAGAACAGCGCAGGGGAGCCAGCTAGTGGGGTGGGGCTCCAGAAAAATGGGAAACAATCATGTTCCCAAGGCCAGGACACGCCCGCTGGTTTCCCCTGCCTCTGGAGCTGAGGAATGGGAGCTGGGGAGAGTTTTGTCTGTCCCTGACTGTCTAGCTTTTGTTAGGTAAATACATCAACGGGGAAAAATGAAAGGGAGTGGGGATGTGTGGAAACTACAACATCAAGGTCCCCATTCTTCGCTCCACTTTGGGGTGGCGGGGAGCTCAGTTAGTTCAAGTGTAGGCCACTTGAGTACACTGGACCTCTCTCTGCCTGGCCTGGGACACCTGCCCTGTGGACTCTCCACTACAAAGTCTGGACCCTGGGCTTTGCTTAGCCAGTTCCTCCCAGTGAGGAGAGGTGCTTGATGGGGTGGGGGAGGCGGCTTGAGGGGGAGAGCCCACCTTGCCCTGGGGCCACTGTGGTGAGAGGAACGAAGCTGGATTGGAACAACTGAGAAAGAAAATTGACCGTAGACAATCCCAGCTTCATCACTCACCAGCTCTGTGACCCTGGGCATACTGTTTCATTTCCTTTGGGCCTCAGGTGTCTCATCTCTATGAACGGGATCACAATTCCTCCTTTATCTTGTGAAGATTAAATGAATGCCTGGCACATAGTGGGAGCCCAGTAAAAGCAGTGATTGCATTCTCTCTCTTGGGTTCCTATGGCCAGAAGATCCACGTAGGCCACGATACTCAGAAATCTGAGGTGTTAAAGTTGAACGATTTTCAACCTTGTCTGGTTCAGGGGGTCCCAATCTGGTACAAAAATTGACCTCAGAGGGTCTAGAAAATTTCTGGAATTATGCATGACATGTTGTAATATGGTCATTTTTCCATGGAGAGTGTTCCCAACTGTCCATGGCCCCACATGTTAAAACTATTGGTCAAATGTAGCCTCCTCACCTTCTCCCCAATGTCCAGTAAGGAAGAGTGATTGTCCCAGAGTCATTGTCATTTGTTCAAAAAACTACTACCTATTCAAAAAATAGTTTTGCACTGAGTGTTTAGGATACTCTGCCCTTGTGGGTCTTCCAGGGGAAGACGAAAAGTCACCCAGCAGTCGCTTAGTGGCCGACACAGAACTAAACTTGATTCTGCTCTCAGGACATCCCATTAACCTGTCCCCTGTGCAGCAGCCGGGCCCGGGCCTCAGGCCTTGGGATCTAGACCGGAAGTGTCCCCAGGCTGGTTTAGCACAGCAGTAGGGAAAGGACCACAGATTTTGATAGGAAATTAGTGCTATTTAAATGATATGCTAATGAGGCAAGTCTGCCTCTCCTTGACCCTAGGACTGGGGCATTTTTTAATGTAACTGTCAGCTCTGATTATCCTCTCCCTTTTGTTCCCTTAGGTCATCCCCTCAGGCCCGTCCCTCACCCAGGTCAGTAAACAACCCACCTGCAAATCATTGGCTTATCAAGGAAAGATCAAGGCTCTTTGGCCTGGTACCTGTTCAACCTGAACACTAGCCTGGGCACCATGCTTAATGGTTTGCAGTGAAGTTCAGAGGAAAAATCTCCCACCTGCGTGGCTTTCTGTAACAAGGAAAATCTGCTTCTCCCCAGGTCTGTTCCGATGGGAGATTTACACTCTTTTCACTGGTTATTTGGGAAGCCACCGACAACCCTGTGAGACGTAAGACCACAGCTGTGCTGTTCTGGTGGCTTGTGGTGCCTTGTCTCTCCCAGCCTAAACCAGGCATCTCTGTCTTGCTAATAATCTCTGAATCCCCAGCATCTGACATAGTGCCAAGGCACAATCACTATCCACTGAGTGAATAAATATCTACATCACGTAGTCACCACGGTGGCCATGATACCTGTGTCGTGGTAGCTGTGTCACTGGGATAGCAAAGATACGACCAGTTGTAGGAAACCCTTTCCCCCGTATCTCTTTCTGGACCTCTGATCTCCATCTTCTGAGATTCAGATGTTTAGGTACAAGTGGTCTGAGTCCCCTGAGTCAAATATCAAGGTGCCACGCATCTCCTCATGCCCTGTCCCCAGCACGCACTCCCGTAGGTCCCAGAGAAATTGCCTTCCCAAGCCTGCCCTACCTCACACCAGCCCCAGGGCCAACCCTTTTCATATCCCAAGAGACTAGAGATGTAACAGTTTCCCTCAGGCTCCCAAACTCTGGGAGATCTTGGGATATGCTGTGCCTCAGGGTCAGGGCTGGGTTCCATTCCTGGCTCCACTGTATCGTAAAGTGTATTATCTATGTGACCTTAACAAGGGAAGTAATATTTCTAAACTTCTGTTCTTTCTGTCTTGACTTGAATTTAAAATGCCTGCCTTACAAGGTTGTCATGAAGATTTTTAAAAAGTTATGCATGTTTATATTTTTTATATTTGAACATATATTTATTATAGTGATTTAATATAAATGATATTTTATTATATATGGTATATTATATTTATATACTATATATATACACACACACACACATTACCCTGTATGTGTGTCAAGGGCTTACTTTGTGTCAGATGCTCCCCTAAGTGCTTCACTTGCACTATTGTCATTTAGTTATCACAACAATCCTATGACAAGGGTGTTACTATCTATATATCACAGATTAGAAAACCTAAACTCAGAGAGGTTGTGTAACTAGCCCAAGGTCACACAGCTAATAACTGGCAGCGCCTCTGTGAGGCCAAAACCCATACTCTTAACAAGCATGGCAGTCAATAGATGTTAGTCCTTCCACCACCACCACATCTTCCCCTCATGTGCTTGAAGGCACGTAGGTGAGTCCTACAAGAAGACAAACAAGAAAACCTTGTCTGCCTTGAGGAGACTTGATACAATCAAAACAGCCCACTCAGCCTGGGTGAGCAGGACAGGAATGGCCTCAGTCTTCTCTCTCAGCCCTGTCATACGGAGCCCTGGGAAGTGGCCTGAGAGATCTGTGGGATGGGGAAAGGCACCAACCCGTCTCCCATTTCAGCTTCTAGTCATAAGTCATTTAAGGCAGCAGGTAACAGAGCCCATCCCTCAGGCCTCGGCATGCCTGGCATCCTGTCTCCAGCTGGAGCCAGACGTCCCAGCAGCAGTGTCCCCTGTCCACCGCACCCCTTCTCTACCTGCCCCAAAGATACTTCAGATGGCGGCTGTGGCAGCACGGAGGGGCTCTCCTTCTCCTCCTCCCTCAAAGGGCGAAGTACATTCAGAACCACCCGGGGAAAGAGAGACACATGTACACACGTATGTGTGTGCACACACATGCCTGCACACACACGCGCACAGTAAAAAAAATCCTCACAAGTCCTAGGACCTGATTCCATCGCTCTTAGCCTAACCTCGGGCCTTGACCCTTGAAAGCTCTCAAATCAAGAAAAATAAGGGTTCCTCATGCAAAGTGGATAGTCAGTAAATATGCTGACTGAGTAAATTATTCCAACTCAACTCCGATGTGAGGAACTCCACCCGTGTGCAGGCATTGTGCTGGGCAGTTTGCCTGTCTTATCTCGTTCAATTCTTGCAACATCTCTGAGATCACTGCCAGTATCTTGATTTTCAGATGAGGAAATTGAGGCTCAGAGAGGCATAGTAATTGCCCAAAGTCACACAGCTAATGAGAGCCAAGTCTAGGACTCAGCTGGAAGCCATCAAAGCGAAGTCTAGTGCCCTTGATATAACCCCACAGCTGCCCTGGTGGCCAACTCCAGCTGGAGTCTTACATGACACTGCAGCAAAAATCGCCAAGGACTCCAATTCTGTCCTCTGAGCTCTCTGATCTCTGGGAGCCTCCAGGAAAATAAAGGAATGAGGCATCTTGGGAAAGAGTCAGGAAGTCTACAGAGATTATGAGGTGTGATGGAATTGGATCACCCTCCTGGGGTATTTTTGTCAATGGAATTCACGAGGCTGTAAGGTGTGATTGAGCAATTGCTATATTAAAAGTTCCTGAAAAAGCCCTCCTTCCCTTGGGCCTCAGCTCCTGAGAGAGAAAGGGAAGAAGGCTGAGGGGTTCTGCACCCCTCCCCAGCCTCCCTTTTCAATTTGCATTTTCAGGGTCCAGGGTGGGGCACCACGATTCTTCCTCCTCCCTCTGACAGCCTGACTCAGTCTCCTCGTTGATAAATCAGGGGTGGGGGCCGGGGATAAATGCTCTTCAGAGGGCAGCTGTGAGGATGAAAAGCATATTGGAAGTTGCCTGGCACAATGCCTGGTACACAGCAAGTGCTCAATAAATAGTACCTTCTGCTCTGAGGAAGGAAGTGCCCCATGAAGCAAGGAGCCTCAGCTCTGGCCAGAATCCCAGTTCTGGTTGTCTGTCCAGGTAATTGAGCTCAGTGAATCCCAACTTCCTCTTCTATAAAGTGGGGTGCTACTGCCCTCCTTGCAGTGCTGTTTAGGGATCAGCACTATAAAACACCTCTCAGGGAGCGTAACAGGGACTCAATCAGTCTTTCTCAAATGTTGCTGAGTGCAGGGGCCTCCGAATTGCTCATTCATTCACTCAGTGAACGTTTGCAGAGCAGCTGTATGAGCCTGGCGTTGTGCTTGGCTCTGGGGGTCACAGGTAAATAAGACCGTCGAAAATCTCACATGGTAAGACCACTCCTCTCAGGATAGAAACTGGAGAGGAGGAGGACATGTGCCCTGAATCAGTAATAGCACATGATTAGGCTCTTGGGAAATGATTGCAGAATGAATGAATGATTCCAGGAATTAGTAATTTAAAAAGATGCTTACATAGCACCTACTCTGCGCCAGACCCTGTTCTAAGCACTTTACATATATTATCTAATTTAATCCTTATGGCTATCCTATGCAGGAGACACTAATTATTCCCATTTTACACGCAAGGGAACTGAGACACCGGAAGGCTTACATAAGTTGCAGTGTCTGGATTTGAACACAGGTCCTCTGGCACCAAAAGCCATGCTGTTAACTCTCCCTCTTATTCATGATCCAGACTCTGAAGAAATATCTCATCCATTGAGCCTCACAATACATTTATGTGACAGCCGGCCAGGCAGGCATTATTATCCCCAATTCACAGAGGAGGAAACCAAGGCACTGAGAGGATGGTAACCAGCCAAGGATACCAGTTGGAAACAAAACAAAACAAAACTCATGTCTGTGTCATAACTGCCTCCCAACAGTGAGTAAGGGGTAGGGAGGTTGAGGGCACTAGAACCCTGGATTGTCCAATCTGGAAAGGGTCTCAGGGGTCAACTAGACCAATTGCTTCATTTTATAGATAAGATTGAGGCCCAGAGAGGGACAGCTTGCTTAAGGCTACACAGCAAATTGGTAACTGGAATGCTAGTCTGCCGACTGTCAATCAAGCCATCAGCACCACGCTCTTCAAAAGATGTCAGAAGCCACAGCATTTGACAAGGGAGAGTTGCACAACGTCAGGCAGCATGAATTAAGCCCCTATCATATGCCAGCACTTCCCTTGATTTTATGCAAAGAATTGTACCTCCTTCCTTGCTAGTCTGGGAATACACATCCATAAACAAAGCAGGCAGAGCTCCTGCTCTCGTGGGGATTGAGGAGATGGTAGGGGTGGGCAGAGAGGGTCTCTTGGATAAGGTGGTATCTAAGCAGAGACCTTCAGGAAGCCAGGAAGGTGGCCATGCAGATAGAGGTAGGACAGGCATTCCAGCCTCAGGGAACAGCAAGAGTCCTCAAGGCAAGACAGGATGTGCCCTTAAGGCCACTGTCATTGAAGTAGAGTGGGCAGAGGGGAAGGCATCAGCATGGGAATGGGGAGAGGGGAGGGGGCTTGCAGTTCACGCAGGACCTTGCAGGCTGCGGAAAGGACCCTGGATACTTCCCTGGGTAAGGTGAGAAGCCATCGGAGACTTTACAGCAGAAGACAGACTTAACTGGACCTTTTTTCTGGGATCACACCAGCTGCTGTGTTTAGAATAGACGACAACAGGCAAAGATGGAGGCGGGGTACCAGTTAGAAAGCTATCGCAATAATGCAGGCGATGGATGATAGCATGGATGGCGGTTGCAGCAGAGCAGCTGGTGAGAAGTTCTTGGAGTCTGGACACACAGGTGGAGCCAACCTATGTTTCCTATGGATGACGATGATGCCAAGAGCATTCGCGGGTAGGCTGGTGTGCAGTGTGAGAAGAACAAAGGCATCTAGGATGACTCCACGCTTCTGGCCTCAGCATCTGGTATCACAGAGCCGCCATTTTTTATGATGGAGACATCTGCGTGAGCTGATCAAGAGTCCACTTACCCAAGGTTTTCATTTAAGGAATCTCACCTTGTAGCCTCCCCGAGTCCTAATTGGGGGCACCTGGGCCAGTGCTCTGTGGGGGGGACCTTTCTTAGCCACAGACAGCCCCTCGCATGAGATCCCACACTGTCCCAACCCACCCAGCCATACACCTTCCGCCTTCTCGGAGGCGAACCCTGGCCAGTCATGGGAACCAAGGGCCAGCGCTGGGAGCCAAGGACCAGAGCCCAGGCAGGGTCAGAGTCCAGACAGTCAGCCAGGCCTGGCCCTGATTTAATTATGAGATCAATCCAACCAGCTTCCCTGCCAGCAGGAGTGCCTCTGGGGCACAGCTTGGCCAGCCCCTGGGGCACAGCTCCTGGGGCTGTCAGAGGGAGTTAGCCTCACACACCACACCCTGGGTCCCATCCAGCAGGTCTGGCCAGCCCTGCCACTGGCCACCTGGAGGCTGAGAAGAGTCTGGTCCAGACCAGTCCTAGGCTAGAGGATTTGGGGTGCAGAGCCTGCAGGGACTTGAAGAGCTAGGGCTGCTGGGAAAGGAGAAGGGCCATCCATAGTGGACCTGACTCCTGGGGAGCCGACTGAGCTGCAGAGTGGAGCTGGGGGGACACCAAGTGCTGATCTGGAACGGAAACTCAGGCTGACGGCCCCTCCCCAGACCAGGGAAGCACAGATACCAAAACAGCATCTGCCTTCGGGAGTCAGACAGACCTAGGTTCAAACTCACTTACAAGCCGTGTGATTCTGGGCAAGTTACTTAAACTCTCTGAAACTTCTATCTGAAACGTTGGTGTGAGGGTGCACTGGCACACAGCAGGGCCCTCAGACTGCTCCTCGGCCTCTGTTCCTTCCAGTTGTACAGAGACAGGTACAAACCTGAGTCCAGTTTTCCTCAGGATGGACGATGTAGGACACTACTTCCACCAGTCATTGGCCCCGTTGAGCATATTCTTGGAGAATTAGCTCACGAGACTCAGTCCCTGCCCTCACCTCGACAGGAGCTCCAATTTTAGCCCACGGCCAACATGTCTTCTCTCTGGCCCCACCGCCCAGCATTCCCCACCCGTGCTCAGCAAACAAGCTGCTCCAGTCCACCTTTCCTCTGCCATCTGGTGGGAGGCGGGAATGAGGGGGACCCGGCCCGAGCGTGGCAACCTCCCATGTCTGTCCTGCTTTATAGCCCTTGGGGTGCTCTCACATTCTAAACCTCGTCTGTGCCTCACAGTGACAATAAGGTGGGTATTATTAGTCCTCTTTGGCAGATGAGGAAACTGGGCCCAGAGACAAAGAAACTTGCCAAGGTCATGCAGCTGGTTGGATAGAGAACTGGACGGACACAGAGCTATTCAGAGCACTATTACTATACCCTAGTGCGTCACAGCCGTCCTGGGAGGCAGCTGTGACCAAGGGGTGGAGACACTGAGAGAGACCCTGTGTGTTCCCTGACCTGCCAAGGTCACCAAGCAGCAGGGAGCAGAGCCAGGACTGGAACCAGGACCCCACACCTGGCCTAGTACCTGCATCCACCCTAAGCTGTGTGGTCTTTGGGGTCAGCCAGAGAGGGACTCCATCACGCAGCGTCGCTCCCAAGAGTAACACAGCCCCGGGCCCCGATCAGAAAGTACAGTGATGATATTAACAACCGTGTGCAAATGTTACATGCCAGCCACTGGGTGCTTTATAGACAGTTTACATTTCTCACCGCCACCCTCTCGCGGGAGAGCTCGTCACTTCCTTTTCGCAGAGGAGGAGGCTGCAGTTCAGAAAGAGGAAGTGATCTGGTCAGAATGAACCAGCTCAGAGGTGCTGAGACTGGAACCCACAGGCTCAGCACTCACTCATCTATGGCATTCGCCTGTGCGGCAGAGAATGTGGATTTTGGACTCAGCCAGACCTGGGTTCTAACCGCAGCACTTCCTCGCCGTGTGAGCTTGGACAGGCTATGGTCCTGGGTTTTCTCACTGGTTAAATGGAACAGTTATATTTGCTCTCGAGGACCGCTGTGAGGATTCAATAAGATAATAGGACGAGTACCCAGATGGATCCTGGAATACCCAGGCTCCAGCACAGAGCACCTCCCTTCCCCCTCCCTGCTCACAAAAGGCCTCAGGACTCCAGGCTGCGAAAGGTCTAGAACCCCACTTGCGCTAAGAAATGACTGTGCCGGGCAGCCTTCAGAGCCTGTACTGTGCCCCCCCCAACCCCCACCGTGCATGCAGCAGCCAATTTCAAACTATGTAAATATGCCAGGCTGCCTCCTCAGCAAGGGAACAGCTATACTTAGTGCAATTTGCATGTATTTTAAGCTGACTTGTTCCAGGCAAAGAAGCCGATTCATGAATTTAACAACATTCATAGATTCCCAGAATGTCAGCACTGGGAGAGACGTCAGCGACCAGCCAGCCCAGCCCCTCGTTTACCAGGGGAGGAGGCTGAGGGCAGCAGGCGGCAATGTGTCCAAGGTCATGCAGCTGGGATGGAACAAGGCTGGCATCAGCCCTCGGCTTCCAAGTCCAAGTGCAGGGTTTTTTTCAGGGCCATCTTTACTTCACTTTATCCCCTCCCAGCACTCATCTAAGCGGGTATGAATTTGCAGCCTTCAGACCCTCATGCTGTCTGGACCACTGTAGCGCAAGGTGGTGGTCTGGCCTCCAGGGCTGGCTTGAAGGCAGGGGTGAGGGCGTGGATGTGGTCTGGGGCAAGCTGGGGACCAGCTGTGTGCATAGGACAAAACAGCCCAGTGAGTGCCCATTCCATGAATCCTTGCTTGCCAGGGCATCGAGGGACCCATAGAATGAAATCTTGTAAGTCTTCACCCTCCCCTTAACAGCCCATTAAGATGATGCATTAGGGTCACCCAGGGATTTACCTAGAGCATATTTTTAACTCGCATCGACAGCTATTGCATCTGCCTGCCCAGCGAGCCTTCTCCCTTCTTCTGGTAACTGCACGCTTCTTTGTTGTATGGGAATGGTCCTTCCTCATTGGATTCCAATGACGCTGTCAGTTACAGGGCCCTTAGGCCTTGTCACAGTGCTGGGCATGTGACCCAGACCTAATCTGGTCAGTGGTGCAAGCGTGGTCATGTGACCCAAACAATCCTTTTAAGGGAACGCGATGCTTACTCAGGGCGAGATGGTATTGCTCTTTTCTCTGAAGCAAGGCGTGGAATGATGCAAGCCAGGCACTGACAACAGCCAGCTTTGCCACCACGAGGCGAAGCCTGGCTGAGAAATAAGAGCCCGATGGAGCCGAGTGCCCGAGCAGGAGACACAACGTACTGACGCCATTGTTGAAATGCCTGGGTGCCACCATACCTGAAGCTCGGCTCAACTCTCTTAGGAGTCCTTATTTTCTCAAGCTAATTTGGATGGGATTTCTTCACTTGCCTCTGAGACACTCCTGACTCAGTTACTAATCTGCATCATCTCCTGAGGAAATAAGTCTATGAGGTGATTGCTGCCATGTAAAATTGTACTTCTGTGGGGGAAGGGTCCTAGACTGACCTTCTTAAGTTTTATGAGGGTCTCCCCACTCTAATTAAATTATGTGGAGACTACTTGGTACCAGGTGCTGTCATATTAAGTCATTTAGCTACTCCTAACACTTTTCTGAAAGGTATTATTATTATTATTATCTTCCCTATTTTACAAATTAGGAAATTGAGGCTCATAGTGGTCAACTAACTTCACCAGAGTCACATAATAACGAAATGTTGGAGGTGGTTTCAAATCTAAGTACTGTGAGTCCAAATGTGCTGATAAAAGCACCAGATGATGACGATGATGATGGTGGTGGTGGTGGTGCTGGTGGTGACGGTGATCATTGCTGACGTTATTGAGCGTTTACCATGTGCCGGACACTATACTGAGCACTACAGATATGTCAGTGACTCCTCCCAACAATCTTGAAACTTTACAGCTGAGGAAACAGACTCAGTAACTTGCCCGGCTAGTAACAGGGAGCTGGGATTCGCCAACACCACCGCACTGCTGCCTGTCTTTCCAATAGTCTAGATTATGAAGGTCACGTCTGTGTTTATACAGCTCCGACTCTTCCTGAATTTATTAACTCAACTCTCATCCTCTCTCAGCTTTTATCTTTCTGGTCTAAGCAGAGACCCACTGTCCTAGAAGTGGCTGCAATTCCTCTTGGGCTGGCCACCTGCCCCTCCAGTCAGACCTGGGCTGACCAGGCTCACGCAAACATTGCTTACGTCCTCACCCCCAGGCTCAGGAGCCCAAGGCCAGGTGCCAGGTACATGCAGAGCCCTACCAGTGAGGGGCTAACAAGGGGCTGAAGCAGGGTGCTGGAACCCCTACCTGGGGCCACCCAGAGGTTGGCTATGGGTGGGCTCCTGGTCCCTGTCTTTCTGGCCCTCACCCTGCTTGGAAGCGCACTGGAGGCTGCCGCTCGCTGGGGCTGCTGGGCAGTGGCTCCACTGCATCTATTTACAGATTGAGATCAGTGCCTGCCTGGAACACTGGCACACTGCCTACCTTCCAGGAATAGCTCAGTGACCTAGGCCAAAGAGTCACCATATTTAGCAGAGGGAAGAAAACCTTTACACAGGAAAACAGAATGGTCCAGAATTGTTGTCCTTTGCCAGGGCCACCTCTTGCAGACTCTAGGCCCCACTCTCCCTGGACAGATACATCCTGGCCCCTGCCAGACCTCCTAGATATCCCTCATGGTGACAGGCAGACAATGATGGGTCATGCTCTCTGCCGGTTTGCCCTACCTGGGATGCCAAGGGGAGAAGTAGGTACCCATCTGGCAGGCAGGAACTTGTTTTGTTTTTTTTAGTCATTTTGTCATCCAGACAGTTTCCCAGGCTGGGACTGACCTAAAACTGACAAGTCAGCCTTGGAAGGAAGCATGTGGGACAGTAGGCACAGATGGCTTCCTCAGGACTACGTCAATGAGAGCCTCCTTCAGTGGCCACCTGGGTCATTTTGTCCAGTTCCCGGCCTCCACTTCTTCCATAAATGAGAAGTTGTCAGCTGTCTCAGAAAATATCACAGGAGAGCATCATAAAACATGGGTTCTCTCAGGGCAAGTCCAAGAGCAGACTGATTGTCCTTTGGCCTCGTGGACGTCTTCCTCTGACCAGCCTCCAGCCTTCCTCCCTCCTTGCCCTTTGTCCACCTCTATCCAGTGCGCCCTGAGCCCTGAGTCACAGGAGATAGCTTTCTGGAGTGTACAGGGCACCAGCTTCAGTGCCCACCATGGGTTTGAAAACCAGCCCTCCCACTCAGTAGCAGTGTGGCCCTGAGCAGGTAACGTCTCTGGGCTTTGGTTCCCTCACCTGTACTTGAAGAATATCTCCCTCCTTGACAACTGGCTACAAGGGTTAGAACATATGTATATAAAGGCACAGGTTAACTATTCAATATAAGACATAGTCACCACTATTTTTGCAACTCTTTTTTAAATGTTGTCCCTCTGAAAACCCAGGTCTTCTTTCCCACCAGATTCCATACTCAGAGCACATTTCCTGGACAAACACTTCCTGGAGCCCTTTTATTTATTTATTTATTTATTTATTTATTTATTTATTTATTTATTTTTTAGTTTCAGGTATACAGAACAATGTAATAGTTAGACATTTATACCCCTCACAAAGTGATAACTCCCCTCCCCCAGTCTACTACCCCTCTGACATCGCATACAGTCATTGCATTTCCACTGTCTCTATTCCTTATGCTGTACTCCACTTCCTGTGATTATATGTATATATATATGTATACATATATATATATATATAATTATAGTTGACATTCATTATTGTTCAGCTTCAGGTATACAGTGCAGAGATCAGGCATCTACACCATCCCTGAGGTGGTCTCCCTAATAAGACAAGTGTCCATCGGATACCCTACAAAATCTTTACAACACCTGGAGCCCTTTCCCTAAAGATTTCTGGAGACAATGTCCCAGTCCCAGGCACCATGTCTAATAGCGAGAGCCTTAGGACCACTGTCACCCCTCAGAATGTTTGGCATGGAAATCTGGTTTCTTTTCTCTGTCTGTCTATCCTCAGACCCCTAGAAAAAGCCCCATGCCCCTGGGAAGAGCCTTCTACCCCAGTCCAAGGCAAACCCCCTGAGAACACTCATGAACACTCATACCACACACAACAGTTAATTCAAAATGTATCATAGCCCTAAAGGCAAAAATATAAAACTATAAAACTTCTAGAATAAAACTGGGGAGAGAAATCTTTATGATCTTGGGTTAAGCAAAAAGTTCTTAGAGATGGCACCAAAAGCACAATCTATTTTTTTAAATGATAGATTGAACGTTATTAAAATTTAAAACTTTCGCTCTGTGAAAGAGATTGTATCATGAGAATGAACAGACAAACCATAGGCTGGAAGAAAATATTTACAAATTACATATTTGACACAGCACTTGCATCCAGTATACGAACATAATTTTCAAAACTCAACAGTAAGAAAACACAAACAACCCTCTCCCAAAATGAGCAAAAGTTTTAAATATTTTACTGAAAAAGATATATGGATGGAAAATAAGCATGTGAAAAGGTGTTCAACATCATTAATCATTAAAGAAATGCAAATTAAAACTATATGTGTGTGGTCTTACCATATGTGTAGATATCACTGCACACCTATTAGAATTACTAAAAAAAAAAACCAAACCTGACAATATCTGGAGTAATTGGACTCTCATACGTTATTGGCTGCAAATTGCTATAGCCATTTTGTAAAATAGTTTAGTAATTCCTTATAAAGCCAAACATATACTTAATATAAAACCTAGCAATCCTACTCCTAGATATTTACCCTAGAGAAATGAAAACTTATGTTCACACAAAAACCACTATCCGAATGTGAATAGTAGCTTCATTCAGAATCACTAAGAACTGGGAAAAACTCAAATGTTTTTCAACCAGTTACTGAATAAACAAACTGGTATATCCAGACACTAGAGTATAGTCAGAAATAAAATGTAATGAGCTACATATACACACAATGACATGAATGAATCTCAAATGTATTTTGCTAAGTGTAGGAAGCCAGACCCTAAAGGCTATATAATATATGCTTATATTTATATGATTTTTCTGGAAAATGCATTTTATTAGATTTAGGTTTTTAAGTTTACATACAGTAAATTCACTCTTTGTGGTGTACAGTTGTATGGATTTTGGCAAATGTGTGGAGTTGTGCCACCATAATTAAGACACAGTAAAGTTCCATCACTCCAAATAATCCCCTTGTGCTGTCCTTTTGTAATCAACCCTTCCCTCCCCTCCAACCACTGGAAACCACTGACCTGTTCTCCAACCCCAAACATGTGTCTGGACGGTGTGTGGTGAGTGGGGGCAGAAAGAAAGGGAGGGAGCTCTGTAGTTTCTGTTTCTGGGCTATGCGCCGTCTCCGGTTCTCAGGAGAAGGTCAAAGCAGCAATTTCTGGGGGGCTCAGAGGATGAGTATCCTCAGCCAGTGTGTCTGTGAGGTTTTCCAATAGCAAGTAGCACCTGCTCAAAACCAAGTGGGCTCTCTAAAAACACTGCCCAACTAGCAAGGTTTGTGATGGGCACGAAAAGCACTGTGTTCTGATGTAAAGAAGACATTCAGCAGAGCCTCTCTCTGGCTCTGGGGACAACTCGAGGCCGCTGTCCCCTGGACCACTCAAAGAAGTATCCAGTGGAGGCTGCTCTGCCCTCAGGTGCTGGCCTGTCCTCGTCAGCATTCCCCCTGACCATGTGGATAAGGAAATGGACAACAAGCTGATCCAACCTGGGATGGCACCAAGCTAGGACAGATGGCAGAGTTTGTCGTAAAGGATTCTATACGCTGGAACAACGGGCTGCAAAGTAACAAGGTCAGCTAAATAAAGACAGAACGGGAAATACCAAGCTTGGAAGCATTTATTTCTTCAGGCAAAGACTTTGGGACTTTGGTTGACTTGTCTCCGTATTAACGGCTAGTGTGCTATTGCTTCCCAAAGCCATTAATTGCAGTTCCCGAACGTACCACCCTCGCTCGGGTTTTGAAGAACATGCCGTTTCCTAGATACCGAGGTACCCCTCACCTTCTTTATCAAGGTATTCCTTCCTCAAGACTCGGGTGTCAATCAGCTCCTCCAGAAGAGCCCCCCCGGCCCACCACCATCCCTCGGCGCTGTCTACACCATTAGTCCAAACCTATCATAGCTTTTACCAAAGTATCCTATGATCAGGCATTTCCCTTGTCTTTGCAAGTGAACCTCTTTGTCCTCTGTGTCCCATCACTCAGGACAGCGTCTGGGACACAGTGGCTTGATAAGTGAATGGATGGATGAGTGAATCCAGCACAATGGGTGCTCCCGCCGAGGCATCAAAACCTAAGGACAAATAGCCCAAGTTCTGTGGCCACATCTGCGTGTTCAGTATCTTTGGCATTAAGTCCAAGCTCTAAGAAGCTCTGCATAGTGGGTGCTTCTGAGGTTTTCTAAGCAGAGCTGAACTTTATAACCTCAGTTTGCTCAAGGGTGAAATGAGGAGATTGGGTTGACGAGTGTACAGGCTTACAGCGCCGTCATACTGGGCTCTGTGCTTGGAAGAACCCACACTTGCTTTAGAGTTCTGCTGTCCCATCTTGAAATGCTGCATTGTTGAACAAAGGACCCCACATTTTCACTTTGCACGGAGCCCTGCAAATTGTGTAGCTGGTCCTATTCATCTATGAGTATGAAAGAACCCATTTTATTTTTACTGTAAGTTTAAGCCATTTGATGAATCTTAAAATCTATGCCAACTTGCATCTAAGCTTTGCCAGTTTACTAAACAAATATAGGCCTATGCTTTGTGTCCTTTTCATCTGAAAATATATATTACTTAGCCCTTTTTCTGCTTATCATTATTTTGCATGTATGTATTTGTCCATGTCTTCACATAGTTCCCATAGTTGTCATTTTTAATAGCTCTGTCATATTCTAGAATGTAAGTACACCATGGATGTTAAGCCAACCCTGATGGCTGGGCATTTGGGTTGCTTCCAACTTCTATAAATAGAATTTCTAAGAGCAACTAAGTACAAATTACTTTCTTTTTTCTCTTTGAGGCTATTTTCTTGGAGTATATTCTCAGAAGTGGAATTATCAGGTCAAAGGGTAGAAATAATTTTGTAACTCTGAAATATTCCTGGATTGTTCTTTTTGAAAAACTGGACCAATTTATGGAGCCATCCGCAATATATATGAAACTGCTTCTCAAGGTCCGAAATAATTATTTTTCACTAGTTTAACAGGCATATAATGATATCTTAAGATGGAAAATAGCCTAAATGTTCAAATATTAAGGAGTGAGTTTTAAAAGCATGGTAAGTCTGTGTACTTCTATATGGTCAGTAAAAATCAGTTTTTTAAGGTAAGTCTACTGGCCTAGCACACGGTCAGTCCTCTCTCCCAGCCTCGGCTACTTTGCACTCTGCAAGGTGACCTCAAGCTTGGGTCCCCCAGGAGGCAGACCTGGATCACCGCAGACCTGCTACAGAGGCAGTCAGGACAACCTGGGTCCTGACACCACCATTCCTGGTTGTGTACCTCTGTGAGCCTCCAGCTTTTACCTGTGAGCTCAAGGTAATCACCACCAAGTGCCTCCAAGGTCGAGAGAGGATTCAATAAAACAATGTAGAATAGAGAGCAGGCTCTTTGAAGGCATCCAAGTTAGTTATTGGCATTCTTTTCTGGAAAAGAGAGTTGGCCATGCAGAGCCTCTTGTCAACCCTGACACTCCCATGTAACGATGCCCCAGGAAATCTCATCTATGCTTCGAGAGGAACACACAATTGTAAGTACCTACTACGTGTCATGAGCTGTGCACCTTCTGGGAAGGAGTCCAATCTCATGCCCACTCCTGCCTTCCCCCAAACGTAACAGGAATACATAGCTACCTCACACACAACTAGAAAGCAGTTACTATGTACCAGGCACTGTTCCAAGTGTTTCTCCAAATTAACCCACCGAGTCATCCTAAGTGTAGTGAGGTAGAGACTGTCCTCATTGTAGAGGTGGGGACATAGAGGCAGAAGGGGTTGAGTGACTTGCTCTTAACAAGTCATGCAGATGCGCACCCAGGCAATTTAGCTCTAGCTCCAGAATTCACACACTCGTCCTATAAGCTATACTATCTCTAAATGAATCAAGGGATGCCAGAGCCAACATCATCTGGACTCATCTACTCAACCCCCTCATTTTGAGATAAGGAAACTGAGAGTTATGAGAGAAGACAACCCACCCAAAAGCACACAGTCTGCAGTGGCCAAGCTGGATGGAAACACCGGCAGACTGACCCCCCCAGAGAAGTGCCTTCCCTGCCACATCTAACTGTGGCCCTTCTGCTGCCCCAGGGTCAGTGGCTGGGCTGAGGGGGAGATGACCCCGTACCACCCCCATCCCTGAGGGCCCACACCAGGGAACTGAGCAGTCTCAGTGCTGCTGGAAAATCAGGCTGGACAGGTCAGCTCTGGAAAAATCAAGCTGAGACCAGTGCTTTCTGGAGAAACACCAAACTTACCATTTGCCCTAGCCAACAGAGCAGTTTCTTTGAGGTTATTTCTGTCCAGAGCAGTCAAGGGCTGCAGGAGAGAGGCACATTTCTTTCAAAGAACGTAATGCAGAAGGACAGAGGAAGGAGGACTCTCCAAGGCCAACCCATCATCCCAGGAGAGGCACTTCCTGCCAGGACCTGTGCCAGCCTGAGCCCTCCCATGGCGCCGGTCTCCCAGCCTCAGGACATCTCTTGGCTCCTTCTGAGGTGGGTTTCCTCCCCCTCCTCCACCCCTGCTGACGCGCACCTTCTTTGATCTTCTACAGTTATAAATAAATGATGTCTGGATTGATTAGAGAATTGGTTTTTCCTCCAGCAACAACCCTGGCCTCTCATTTCAGAAATCTTGCTGCCAACCAGTATCTCTCAAATTTCCTTTTGCACCGAGGCATTAGCAGAAAAAGTCCTCACCTGGGAAGGCCGGAGCAGTGGCTCTGGAGTCAGGAAAAGAGGGTTCCATTCCTGGTCCTGCACCTGATTCTGTCCTTGGCGAGTTACTCAATTCTCCAAGCTGAGCCTGTTTGCTCGTCAGTAACGAGGATGGTAATTCCTGGCTGCCTTCCTTACAGAATTATTGAAAGAGGTGAATGCGACAGTGTGAAGGTACAGTGGACTGTCATGCCCAATAGGATGTCGGCTACAGATCAGTTCCATTCTGCAGCTGGCCAGCTCTGTGACCCCGAGAAGTCCCAGAAATTGCTTTGAGTGTCACTTTCCTCCTCCCCACAATAAGGCTGATCACACCTACTCTTCTCCAATGCTGTTTTGGGATCAAAAATGACATATTCATGTGAAGACACTTTTAGACAATAAAATGTCCCTCCCCACTGATTTATAAACGATGCTTATGGAGCATATTTAACGAAACAAGGAAATAATTAGGCTGTAAGTGAAAAATTCAGGATATAAAATTGTGTGCATAGCATATAAAGAAAAAACACATAGAAGAGACTAGAAGGAAAGGTGACAAACTGCTAATAGTCTGTTATTAGGATACTTTACCTGCTTTTCTATAATGAGCATATATCAATAATTAACAGGGTGGGGGAGAGATTAGAATGGTTTTTACTAAGGTTTTATAAAAGTTGTTGAGAAGTGCTGTTCTCAGGTTGCCCAGAGAGAGACATAGCACTAACAGCCAGATCAATACTGTGAAAGCTGCCGTGTACTGTGTGTTAGGGAGGGAGAGACAGAGGGGTGCGGACGGACAAACAGCCAGCCCCGGAGCCACAGAAACACCTGCCTGGGACTCCCATGGGCCGTCACAGGACAGCAGAGCCAGCAGGAAACTCAGAAATCCCTAGTCACCCACCAACCCCCATCCCCACTTTCCAGATCAAAATCTGGGGCCAAGATTGGGAAAGTGACTTATCTAAGATGCCAGGTCCCTCATCTCCTGCTTCTGCAGCCGTTCTGTGTCATCTCTGGGGGACTGTGAACTGTTGCCCCCCCTCACCTGGTGCCTTTCTGCTCTTTAGCTGATTCTCAGCCCCATCCTAAGTTAACCTGTCCACTAAGGAATCAGAGCCACTAATATGGCCTTGGGCAAACATTCAGGGTATGAATCTGCTGTGCCCCTGTCCAGAAAATAAGGCCATTGCAGATACAGCAGCTGAAACAATAAACATCACAGAGAGCTTAACACACCATCTTGATCCTACAGGCAACGAGCCTAAAGCACAAAGACCTTGAATGACTTACACAAAGTTACACAGCTGGTTTGTAGATGTGCCAAGTCACAAGCCCAGCTCATTTAATTCCTAGGTCACTGCTCTAAAACATGCCACCCCCTAAAATGAATGAATGAATTAATGAAACAAAAATTGATAACAAGTGCTGTGATTTAATAGATAATCATTACAAAAATAGAATTTCCAAAATATTTGAAACATATAATAGCCAAAGACTTAATGTCTTAATACACAAAGAATGCTTCCAAATCAATAAGAAAAAGATAACCCAATAGAAAAAAAAAGGATGATGGATACAAACAGATAACTCATAAGAAAAGAAATACAAACAGCCACCAAATATGTGTCCTACTCGTATGAGATGTGTTTGTCATAAAAAATTCAATTCACTCAAAGAAAAACTGGATGGGGAAGCTTGAGGGACTTTTATGTTTTATATTATGTATTCCTGCATTTAAATTTAAAGTTATTATTATAAACATTTTGAACTTTTCAAAAGCTGGCCCTCTGAAATATAAAAACATATCATCACATGATTTCAACGTTAGACATTTCTTTGCTGTTTGGAATTTTCTTTGCCAGGATTTGCCTTTGTCCGCCTACATCACAGACATGCTCCAACAACAAATAAATAATAGACTCACACCACTGACCAAACACAACCCAGGTAACATCCCTGAGGTCAGTATAAAGGCAAGCAGAAGCAAAATTAATTCCTGGTATGTCAAAACGCCAAAAGTGAGAAAGAACTTTAAAATATCATGTGAAAATAAAAGAGAACGTAATCTTGGGCCGAGAAAGGACTTAAGCAAAACATAATACCCAAAAGCCATAAGGAAAATAGTTGATAGATCTGACTACTTACAAATTAAAACTTTTCTATAACCGAAAAAGACAAATGAGAGGATGGAAGAAAATATTTGCAATATATACCCGTATACCACACAAAAGATTAATGACTGAACTTTAGGAAATAATCTAAAATCAATTATAAAAGACCAAACATCCAATATAAATAAAAATGGGCAGAAAATATGAATAGGCAATTCAGTGAAAAAAAAAATTTTAATCATTAATAAACAATTTTTAATATGTTCCACCTTGTTTGTAATCAGAATAACCATCAATATCCATTAAAAGTGGTTACAAATTATAATCCATACTATGGAATACTACAGAGAGATTATTTTTTAAATTAAGTCCAATTTATATGTAGAAACATGCAAAGATCTCTAAACATATTTCATAGAAAAATGTCACAGAACAATGCAAACAGTATGATCCCATTCATGCTTCAAATCTATTTTTGTATATGTACATAGACCTGTAAATGCGTGGGCAAAATTCTGAAAGAATACACACCAAACTGTTAACAGTGGTGTCCCTCTGGACAGAAGTGGAAATAAAGGAGGTAGCTTAGAAAACAAGGGGACATTCACCATTGACTTTATTTGCTAATGTGTGTATTGTTTGAATCTTTTGCAAAACTGTATTCCTCTAGGACCCACGTATTCTAGAAAGCAGTAAAATAAAACAATAGAGAGGTCCTCCTGGCTGTTTTCTCCTGAACCAGACTCACAGGAACTGCCTCGATTTTAGGAATAATCTCCTGAGATAGCAATGAGACAGCCAACTTTAGAGGCATCAGGAAATTTCTTCTCAGTGTACCCTCAGTCTTCGTGACGCATAAGCTTGTTTCTGCTGGTTCGACCCTCAGAGTCGAACAGCTGGCAAGAGGGACCTCTTCAGACCACCTCTTTCAACCCTTCTCCACCGCCCCTTCCCTCCCAAGGCAGGTACCAGTCTCTGTCTAACCAGGTCCCTTTGCCCTAGGAACCCTCCTGCAGGAAGCACAGCTCCAGGTCTTTTGCCAGGAAAGCTCAGGCTGCAGACATTTCAAGAGAATAAACTTTACAAAGTGAACTCATGTAACCCCAAAGAGAAGGTCTCTCAGAATCCCTGGTCATGTCCATGACCATCACCCAAGAAATGAGAATTTCTCCTCCACACCGTTAAAACATGGCCGACTCAGGAAGTCATTCATTCGCAGCGTGTGTGAGCATCCTCGTAAGTGCCAGATATTAGGCAGCACCTTTCATTACTGATGTTTATTTCATCCTGGCCACACCACAATCCCAAGGTGGGCACTAACTGCTTGTCTACATTTTACCAATAGGAAAAGCGAGATCTGAAAGGTGACATCACCAAAAATCCAGTTCAGTTTTACCGACATGTATAAATCAGGTGCTCCAAACACAGACACAGGTATTTGGGACTCGTGGCAAAAACAGAAGTGGTTCCCACCCTTGAGGGGTTCATAGCTCTAACAGTGAAGAAATCTTAGGGCACAGATGACAGGTACAGAGAGGCCCCCAGTGTCAGGCAAAGAGACTCATCATGAAAACTAGCTTGACAGCGTGACTCAAAATTATGTCATTTTGCCACATTGTGTTGTGTGGAGTTCAGAAATGGAGATCAGAAAGAGCTGGTGCCATGGAAATACATGTCAGGTAGCGTGGGGGTTCAGCAAAGGCTTCCCAAAAGTGGCAAGCCAGGATTTAAGCCCAAGCCTGTGTGACGCCAGGCCTCACGCCCTTTCCACTGTGCCACACTGCAAAATCTATTTCTCAACAGTGAGGAATTCTCGGGGTGCAGGTTATACTCAGCAAGACAGGTCCGTATCCGGCAAAAAGATCATAATGAAAACCTTCTCGACAGAGTTGCACTCGAACTGATGCCCCGTGATGGGCTGTGCCTTTGGGAAACTCCATCAAGGAAACCAGCTTTCTCCTTTAGCTTTGACCTTGGGAAGCACAGCCCTTCCTCACTGGACCTCAAGCGCAGTTTGGGAGCTGCAGCTACTCTCTGCCTGGACTCCATAACCCCAAATTCCGTGGTGCCATCTCCCCTTCCTTCCAGGCCCACTTACAGACATCCCCCTACACACCTCTATCTTTTCTGCTTTCAACTTTCGAGCCAATCTTAATGGCCACTTCTTGTAACCTCAATCTGTTTATCAAATAGTCTGATCTAATTTCTCCGCTCTTCATCCCCGCCTCTGGGACCACTCCCAGAATCCACACAACTAGTAGCACTCGCCACATCCTGGCCGCCCCCTCTGATATTGGCTGGGCCTGTCACATAACTCTCACTCAGCACACACATTATCCCAGCCAGGGGGCCTCCGCAGGGGCCACCATGCCACCTGTATCCTTGAGTTAACTCAGCATGACTTACTTCGCTACCAAACACATTTCTGGTTTCTCCTGGCTCGGAGTAGGCACACCTTTCCTCCATGTCAAGTTAAGGCCACCACCCCTACTGTGCACTTGCCATACCAGTGCACAGTAGGGGTGTTTCTCCAAATACAGAGCCCTCAAGAGTGGGTCCTCACCATTCTGGAGACTTATGGGATATATTTCTCTATTCCCTCTTCCTCTGCACACCTCTCAACACACATACACACAAACACACACAAAACACATGGCTGCCTCACGGACACAGCTGTTTAGATAGAGGCATTGTGCTTTAAAACAATGGAAAGCAGAGCTTCCATGGAGGTCCCCTCCCGCCAAACGCAGACACCAGCCCTTGGCTGCCTGCCCAGGAAGCTCCCACCCTCTCCAGACCCTGCCCCTGGGTCCTCCAGGAAAGGAGCACCTCAAAAGCTGACAATAGCCACAGGCCACCCCACATCCCCCTACCCAGCCCAGAAAATCCCATCCAACACAGGCAGGGCTTTTTAACAGACAATTAGTTTGAATTTTTCATTAGCTGCCTCTTCCTTTGCAGTTCCTGCCTCTGCCCCTTTCACATCGCCAAGCTATGTATAGCTGGGGAGGCCCGAGACATCACAGAGGAGAGCCCAGCGGATGTACCGTGCAAGGCTCCCGTGAACCCAACCCACCTCTGAAGTGAACCCATTATAAATTCAATCCATTTCCTCCGTGCAGCCCACGTGTGGCCTATTTCAGACAGGCATTTCCGAGTGCATCAGCAAAGCCTGCTGTGTGAACTTTTACTGTTTCCTTATGAAGAGGACGCGATGACGACAGTGATAAAGAGGGGTAGACGTCTTCCGTGTGTAGAGGTCCTCGTCTGCAGTGCTCTGCCCCATCCAGACCCTCCTTTTAACCTCCTGACAACCCTGTGAGGTCACTGTGATCATTACGGTCAGCTTCTCGTTTACAGAAAAGGAAACTAAGCGTCAGGGGCAAGTGACTTCATCCAAGGATACAAACCACAGGACTGGGTGAGGCAGGACGGGGGTTGTCTTCCGATGACAACTCTAGGCTGGAATTTCAGAACGAGGAGACCAATCCGTTCCCCTTTGCTCTCTGGGCCCAGTTCTGGGCAACATTGTCTAGATGAATGGATAGATAGATATTTGAATACTGCTGTTCACACCAGTCTTTTTGAAGATGTTTCAGGGGAAGGAGAGAAGAGAGAAGAGACCCTTTCTCAATTCCCAATTACACGCAGACAGCAAGGGAAGAGCTGCCACGCACACCCTAGGAAGTCCGCCTATGGGCCTCCGGTCGTGGCCTTTGCCACCACTGCCCAGGAGGCCTGCCACCTGCCAGGAAGACAGGGCTCCCGGGTTGTGTGCCTGTCCCTTTAGACCAGCAAGAAGGCAGAGCTCCCTAGGAGGAGGAAGAAAGGCCTCTTCAGCCCTGAGGGAAGACATCTCCCCACAACTTTCCACAACCTGAAGACAGGGCCGCCTGGCTGCTACCCTCCTGTCAGCTCTGCCTTATGCCCTGATTTAGCTTCAAGAGACTTCTGAGCCCGGGGTAGGAGCAGACGAGAAGCTGGTCATGTTTAGATTGATCTCGTTGTTCCATGGCACCCAGTGGATGTCAATAAATGACCACTGATGAATGAATGAATGAATGAATGAATGAATGAATGAATGAGTGAATGAGTGAATGAGTGAATCAATGAGTGAATGAATGAATGAATGAATGAATGAATGAATGAATGAATGAATGGGAGAAGTAGTTCACAGAGGAGGCTAAAGCATGGCCTTCCGCTCCGGACCACATGCCCTCCTCCTGCATTCACCTCTACATTACTCTAGGGCTGCCCCCGGGTGGCTGCACCCCCTGCCACCTCTCCCCAGGACCAGAGACAGCACATAGTCTGTAGAGGGTGTACAAGTCTGTAGAAGACATCCAGGTCCACAGAGGGCGTGACCCAGTACCATGTCTCCATCAGAGACAGCAGGGCTAGTTGTGTCAGTGTCTCTGCACAGCCCTCCGATTCCCCCAAGCCGGGGGCTGGGTCCTCTCCTGCCAGGGTAAGGTTGGGAGTCTCCGGGAAAGGGTGAAGTTTCCTCGAGCCCCTCCTTAGGAGCCTCTGCTGGGCCATGTCTGTCCCCTGCAGCCCGTGAAATAGTTACAGCTGGCCAAGCAGGGGAAGGGAGGTGGAGCCAGAACATGAATCATTAACAGCTTCACTTTCATCCTGGCCCAGGCTGCTGGGCCAAGCAGAGACCCAGGGGAGCCCCAAGACATCTATGGGCATTAAGCAGAGTTCTTAAGGAAGCCAAGGTTAGAGGTTCCTGACTGTCAGGGGGACCAGGGGTGGCCTGAGCAGCGTAGCCCCTGTCCTGGCCCCTTGGTGTGCCCAGTGGGTGAGGGGATAGTGAGCAGGTGATTGGTAGGGAGCCCGGTGGCCCCAGACCCCACTTCACCAAGCCCATCCAAGCCACCCCTTCTCCCTACTGGCCGCCTCCTGGACTCAGGAATATGGCTGGCTAGTGCTTCACCAAGTCCCCTGCCAGCCTCTCAGATGTCTGTCATTACAGATGTCTGCGGACCCCTCTGAGACGACTGCAGATGTTGTCCCCAGTCCTGCAGGGTACCAAACCCAGTGCCAGCCACTGGAGCAGCCCAGAAGGGCAGGCCTCCTTGGCTTACAGACTGTCTCCCCTGGGCTGCAGCAGAGGAGGCTGAGCCCTTCACACAAACCTCCACACAATGTCCCCTAGGGCAAGGTCTCCAGTGACTGTTTCTTACTCCAGTTCCCTGCCTACAAGGAAAGAGCTGGATCCTGCTGTTAAGGAGCAAACAATAGAGCAAGAGTCAGCAGACATGGGTCTGAGTCATGGCACCATTAGCCAGCCATGGACCTGAGCCTCAGTTTTTTTGTCTGAGAAATGGGTGTGAAGACGGACCCTCCCAGCCTATCTCATGGGGCTGGTAGGCATCTCCGGGAGAGTGAATGAGGAGAGTGAATGAGGATGGACTCTGCAGACAGAAGTATTGTTCTAACCAAACCCAGTCCTTCCCCCAGCCCTGGCTGCAGCCAGTGCCTCAACCTTCTCAGACAGCGAAAACCTGACAGCCAGGGTGACAGGCCACCCAGCCGTGTGATCTGTGTGATCTGGCCCCAGGACCAGAGGCTTTTTATATTTTTACATTTGTCCTTCCCGGACATGTGGTGTTGGGTGAAGCATCCTCCCTCCCTGCCTGCCTGCACATGACAACCCAGTCCTGAGGTTGTCATGGGAAGGAACAAGGTTGGGATGGGGGTGGCACATATCTGGCACCCACACTGGAACAGGCAGCAGCTGGATCGCCACCCTCCTTCATCGCTGAGCCAGGGGCTAGCCCAGCTCCTTTGGGCCTCTGATTTTCCACTGGGAGCCTCTGGAGTCCCTGAGCAAAGTACCTAGTGGAGCAGCCCCCAACCCCCGCGGCCCTGTCTTGTGTTTCCCAGAAGCCCACCTCCTCTAGCTGCCTCAGGGAGCCAGACCCACAGGCACATGGTGTATCCACTTCTCACTTGCTTGCCACCTCCCGCCCCACAGCGCATGGCACTCTAAGAACTTTCAAAGTGAGAAACATCTGTGTCTTCCAGAGGAGACGAGAAGGAAGAGAGAGTGAAAGGGTCACTAGAGGTCTGGGTGTATGGAAGGAAGCAGGGCTGGAACAAACCCTGCAAATCATTTGCGTGAAATGTTCCTTTGACTAGACACAGTATTTTCTCGAAGGGGACACTCCCGGCCTTTGGAGTGAGATCTTTCTTGGTTGTGTAGGATTATCCTCCTTTGCAGGACACCTGACCTCCCTGGCCCCGGACCCTTTATGCAACACCCACCCCTTGCAATACTATTACATACAACCAATACCCCACACACACATTTCCAACGGTCTCTGAGGGTGCAGTGCCGCCCCATTGAGAACCACTGTTAGAAGCCCCCAGAGCAGAGACTGGGCCTCTGTCTCCTCTTTCCTGACTCCCTCTGCCCACGGCACTCATCTCAGCCAGCAAGGTGCACACAGAACCTGCTCCTACCTGCTGACCCAGTGTCCCATCCAGGTGACTGTTGGACAAACTATCTCTCTTGCCAGACTGACTGACCACCTAGATTATTGCCTGATCAATTGAGCTGACCAGTTGCCTGTTCACCTGATCAATAGAAAAAAGCAAGGTTTTTCTAGAAGAATTCCCTGAAATCGGACACACATCTGCACTCAGCCATGCTCTCTGGGGTGAGCGACCCTCCACTACCCCTTTCAGGGGATTCTCACTTGCCCTAATTCCCTTCTATGGGCGTTCTCTGACCAGGCCCTTTGAGGAACAGAGGCCATTGGCCCTGGCCCCAAGTCCCCAGACTTCCTCCAATTAAGCCCATTCCCCAACAGCCCATCTCTTCGGCTGACTCAGAGCCTTGCAGCACCTCTATTCTGCCTGCCTTTATACTGACCTCAGGGATGTGTCAGAATGAGTAATGGCCCCCTAGCACCTTCCCTGCAGGCGGAAACATGCAAGAGCAGCACTTCCCCAAGCCTTACCTGGGCAAGAACAGAAAGGTCTTTCTCCTACAGCCCACCCTAATTCACACCTAGCTGGCTTGGCCCACATGAAATTCAAAAGCCCTCTCCTGCCCACCCTTCCTCCCAGCCACACTCTTCCAAGTCCTGGCCTCCTTCCACACAGGGTACCATCCATCCATTAATCCAGCTCCTCACCTTCTTCCTGCCCGACCCACACTCCATCCACTCATGCACGAAGTCATTCACTCATGGGTCAGTCCTTACTGTACAATGATGGTGCCGCACCTTGCCAGCGTCAGCTACTCTCACCCAACTAGCCGCTAATGAAAAAGACTTTAGTGTCGGTTTTCCAAGCTGTCTCCCTAGGACCCTAGTTCTTCCACTCATTTCACATGCGTTTATTGAGCACCTAGTATGTGCCAGGCACTGTATTAGCTGCTGTGGCTAAGGATATGGTACCTGCTTGCCAACAGCTAGCTTGGCACTGAGGAGACAAATAAGGAAACCAGCAGAGTGTCAAAGGAGAAGGGGAACAGCAATACCTGGCGTCTATTAGGACCCATCGTGTGTGGCGCTGTTCTGAGCACGTACAAACTCATCTAATGAGAAGGGGGCTTCCTGTTCCAGGAGGAGGCGAGGTGCAACACAGAAGGAACAGTCTGTGCAAAGGCAAGGAGGTCACAGTGCCTGCAGCATAGAAGACAAATGATCCCAGTTCCACCGCCCCTCTGCCCTACCCCCCAGAAGGGTTTCTATCCAGTGCCTTCCGCCGTAATCCTGCTGGAAGCCAAGCTCTGCCTCTGAGTCTGTTTCCTTGGGAAACTGACCTATGACAATGGGCCATGCTGAGCTGGGCCCTAGGATGGTGCTGTCCTGACAAGCCTACCATTCTTCCACCCGCCCATCTAAACTCCAGTTCCCACTTGACAGTCTCACTGAAGAGACCTGTTCACCACATCTCACACGTCATTCATGCTCTCAGTACCTCTATATGCTAGGAGCTGCTACCAAATCTCTGCCATAAAGTGATTATAAATTTAGTTGCCCTAGCCTGGACCTCCATCACCACCACCACCCACTACCCTTTTCTCTCTACTCCTTTCTTTAAAAAAATAAAATAAAATAAACAAATCAAACCCATATCTTCCTCCAAGAAGCCTTCCTAAATTACCTCCCCACCAAGTCTCATGAATCCAGAATCCTGCTGCCCTGGAACTTCCAGATGTTGGAGTTTGGAAACTTTTGTGTGTTTATAGATGGATATTTAAAACCATGCTTGTGGGTTTCTTTGAAGTCTATATTTGCACATTTCTCCGCCCTGAGGAACATGTGTTCTGCTTCTCTAATAAAGGGGGAGTGGAGATACCTTAAGATCAAGGAGGTCCTTTATCTGTGTCTCCCCCACCCCCTCTGCTTGGCAACTGCTCCGCTGCCCACAGAAACGACCAGTAAGAGTCTGAGGACAGCCCAATAACTCAACGGGCACTAGAAATAGGAGTGCAACCTACTTCTAGCCCTTTATTTCCATCAAAGGCCTGTGTGCGCAGTCTCTCCAGAACCTCGGGGTGGGGGATGGGAGGCAAGACAGCTATCATTGTCTCCAGTTTATAAATAAAGATCCTGAGGCCAGAGAGGTGGAGTGACTTGCCCAAGGACACCCAGCCAGCCAGTTGCAGTGTTCTAGGCTAGAACTCGGGCCTCTGGACTCCCAGGGCTCCTCCTGGCACACTCTGCAGGAGGGGTCAGCCCAATGTTGGGGAGACTGGCAGTGTGCGGGAGCTTGGGATCTGGTCTGCAGCTGAACAGCATGCTTCTGGCAGGCAAGATGGCCCATACCCACCCAGGAGCTGCGAAATGCTGGCAGGCGCTTGAGGCAGCACCCCAACTGCCACCCTTTTCCCAAATGGCCATGTGCAAGGAGCCCTGTCAGCAGATCCAGTCACCAAGGAGGCCTGGGGAGCCGCAGCCACAGGAGAAACCTGCAGAGGTTTGCAAGGACACAGCCAGAGGCTGAGCCCATCTGCAGGGAACAGGAGGTCCCAAATACCAAGGATTTTATCGTCAAGGCTTCTGTCCCTCCTGACCTCGCCCAGACCCTGGGGAGAGGCATCGAGAGGCACCAAGGGCTCACAGCATCATTGGAAGTGAGACCCCGAAGCCTTATTAAGCAATGAAGGGGGGCAGGAGAATGTTCTGTCAGGACCATGTTCTCTGACATGAGGCCCGGGAGCGGGTGTGCATCAGCGCTGGCTTGTGAGGGGCTCACAGCACCATCCCTGCTCAGTGAGCACCACAGCCAGCTCTGTGGCCAGCCCTGAGCTTGACTAACGGAGCCTCGCCTCGCCCTTGAGGACTTTGTATGTGCCTAGAAGGACCCTGGGGTTAATAACAACAATAATAGTTAACACTTATGTTGCCAGGCTCTGCCCTAGCACTGCACAGGTAGTGGTGACTCACTGAGGTTCACAGCCACCCCACAGCCAGGTCCCATCGTCATCCCTTGTACAGGTGAAGAGACAGGCAGCCAGACAAGTTGGGATCCCTAACCCAAGGTGACCAGCTAGAAGTGGAAAGAGCAGCGCTCAACCCCTGGTGGGTGGTAATAGAGTCTGCACTTACAGCCTCCAGGCTGTGTTCTGCGGTTCACCCTAAAATTCAATCCCTAGACCCACAGAATTGAACAGGAAGAGATGCCTCCGCTCTCTCCACCCCTTACATACATACATACACACACGCTTGGGGACGGGATTCACACAGCAATGTCCACGCCAGACTCCTGGGCAGCAGAAACCCCTCGCTGGGCGCCTCTGGCCAGGGCCGCCCTGCTGGCAGAGGCCCCGCCCGAGGAGAAAAGCCCCAGCCAGGCCACTGCAGAGCGGGCAGCGCGGCCCGCAGCACCCCCCACCCCGCGCAGTCCGGCTCTGTCTGCACCCACAGCGGCCCAGCCAACATCACCCAGCCTCCCTTCTCTTCGATGCTGAGAACCAGGACCTCCTCCAGCGGCCCAGCCCGCAGACGGCCGCGGGGAGGTACCTGTGCGAGGACGCGGGGCTGGCGGCCGCCCACGGGTTCTGCGCGGCTCTTACGCCACATTGCCACCCGAGCAGCGCCCTCTGCTGGTCGCGCTGGCTCCGTGCGGCTGGGAAGGCGCCTCCCCTGGAGCCCAGAAAGCGTCTGCACCTTCTTCTTCAAGGTAATGTTTTTTCCTGTTCCTGTGACTCCTCCGGAAAACTTAGGAAAACGGCCCCTGGTTAGCACATGTTCTTGGTTACATTCCTGAAATTCATTTCTCTTGCCTCCTTGGTAAGAGAACCCCAGTTTTGTTCAACTATCCCTTAATCAGAGAAGGTGATGGTAATTCAGTTTCATTTCACTCAATTCTGGTAATCCCGTTTCCTTACCAGTTATTTATCCAAGAAGCATAAATATGAACTAGTTTTAGCCAAAGCAATACGACTGGACATTTGTGGGGTTGAGTAGAGATTGGGAAAGGTTAGTTAAGAAGAGATACAGAAACAAACACTCCCTCTTCTTCCCCTGGATATAATCATGACTAAATGTGACGTCCGGAACGTCAGCAGCCATATTGTAATGGTGAGGGGATAGTTTGAGGACAAAACCCCCCAGGGCAGAGTGGAAAGCTTGAAAAAACCTAGTTCCTCCATTACATGGTGAATCTCCTGAATCAGCCCACTCTTTTTTCCAGCAATTAGGTTCTCTGTGACTTACAACAGAAAGCATCCTCAGATACTCAGCTCCTCTCAGCAAAGGAAAACCTTTGTACAGTGAGTACGGGGCAGGTTCCCTGTACTAGAAATCACCCTTCTTTCAACCCATCCTGTTCTCAAGGCCTGTCAATTTTATCTCCTAACTAATTCTGAAATTCATCCATGTTTCTACCTCTTCACTGCCACGATCCCTATGGGACTATCGCATGTACCTTTGAACTGGTCCCACCCTCCCCTCCTCCCACCACTGTCACACGACTCTCCTGCTTCAAACCCTTCCATGGCCCCCTTCCTCCCACAACAGAGTCCATATACTTTCCATGGCCTGTCCCTACCACTTCGGTGTCACCACCATGTTTCATTTCCCTCTCACTCTCCGCTTTCAGCTACACTGACCTTAGCACATCCGGGCTTCTCTCCACTAGGAGCCTCTCCCCACAAGGATCTCTCTGCCTGAAATTCTCTTTTCCACCGCAGTCTCATTCACCTACCTGACTGTCCCTCGCCTTCGAGCCTCCTCTCAAACATTACTCCCTCAGGAAAGGAACCCCCACACCACCCTGGTGGGCCCCCTGTTCTCCCTACTAAACCTTCTCTGAGCTTCCCAAGTTTTGCCTTTGAAACACTCATCACAGTTGGAAGTTATACGTCTGTAAGATTGTTTGGCCAAATCCTATCCCCCTGACTAGACTATAAACTGCATGGGGTCAAGGTCCGCACTTTCCTTGCTAATCATTGAGCCCCAGCACCTCACACAATGCCCAGCATCAACCAGGTGCTCAAAACATCATTGTCAGAGGAAGGAATAAACAATCTCTCACCTTCCCAGACAAGGTGATGCTAATTTTTAAACTCCACCCTCAGAGCTTTAGGAAAATAAATTCATCTTCAGAACAACTGTCTTCCGTGAAATCAGAGAATATTGGTGCTAGATGAGACCCAAAGATTTTTCAGATAAACATACCAAGGCCTCTGGCATTCACTGGACTGTGTGTCCTCTCTGCCTCGTGCTGTGCTGGGTGCTGAGAGCACAGAGTTAACTAGGACAGGGTCCCTGCCCTCCCAGAGCTCCTGTCTGGTAGATTTTCCCAATGGTTTCTCCCTTCTGTCCTCCCCTGACCTAGTTCTCCATCTGTCTTCTGAGGCACCAAAGGCAAAACAAGTATGACAACAGGACATCACGGGGCCCTGCTCCTGCCTGGGGGTGACTTAAAGACTTCCCAAAGCTCTGGTCTGGAATAGAAGACTCCTGGCCAGTCCTTACCCAGCAGCCCATGGAATAAGGTACCATCGAAGGTTTTTAATGTGCAATGGATAGCTGTAATTGCCTCGTTTCCCCAGGGTGACTTCCTCCTTCAGAAGTAAGCATTTCCGGGACACGGAAAGAGGAGAATTTCAAGCTCCATCTCAGAAGAAGATAAAAGTCCTATGGAATGCTCCTCAGCTCCCACTTTGGTGACTTTTTTGCTCCCTAAGAGGACACCAACCCCACTGACCAGGGTGGAGCTGCCAGAAGCCCTCACACCTGAAGTCAGGACTGGCAAGGAGACTAGAAAAGAGCTCAGGTTCTGGTGGGGTTGGAGAGAGATGCCAAGGTCAGAAAACTCTCATGGGGAGCACCAGGAAGTGAGTTTGCAGAGCGTTCTCCAGGCATGTGCTCAAAATGGACTCTCCAGCGGGGCACCAGTACCACCAGACGGGCATGACAGTCCAAGCTTCTGGGTCCCCCAGTGCCTCTCTTTGCCTTGCTCCCTCACCTCAGATGCCCGCATGGAAGATGCTCCATTATCAAAGAACCCTTCTACAGACTGGCAGGCATAGAGCGCTGGAACCAGAGGGAATGTGACACTGGACAGAAAGCCCCAGGCTTGTTTCTCTGAGACCGCAAGTGGCCTGTTTCAGCAAAATGGGCCGGGGGTAGCAGCAGACCAGGGAGAGAAGAAAACTGGAAGAGAAAATTCATTTAAGGAAAGAGTTGTTCTTTAATTGCTGAAATACATTCTCTCTTTGCTTTCCCTCTCCTCCCTCTCTCACTCCTTTCTCTCCCACCTCTCTCTTCCCTCTTTTCACTCTCCTCCATCTCTCCTTCCCCTTGCTTCTCTCTCGTCCTTTCTCATTCTCTCACAGCTCCTCTCTCTCTCTCTCTCTCTCTCTCTCTCTCTCTCTTCCCGCCCCCCCCCATCTTTCCCTTCCTGCACAAAAAGTCTTTATACAATTAAACTAGGACAAGAATGTTTTCCAAGGCTGTAAAATATTGTTGTTAAGGAAATTCACTGCAAGGAAAAAACTGCTTAATTTCTTGGAAAATAAAAAGCATGTGGTGGAAACCCCTGCTGTTTCCCCATCCTCCAATCCCCTCCCGAGGAAAGCACAGCTCTGGCTCACCTGTCAGGCACACCAGGCAGGTGGGGCCTGGATGGTGACAGCCAAAGCCAAATCTGCAGTCTCCCGTCTGGCTCCTGTCCTGAGCTCTGCTTGACACGTGAGTTTAGGGACCAAGAAAATGCCTTTGAACATCTGTTTGGTAGAGAAAGAAAGTCACAGCTCCTCCCATCTCCCTCGAGTGGTCCTTCTTTCCACACTGCAGGCCAGAGCTTCGGTTAACCCACATGGGCCCCCGCTGCACCCCAAATAGTCACCGCAAAGGCTCACTGTGTAGGCACAGGCCAGCTCAGCACTGTGGGGGCACACCTCAGAGATAAGGCGGCATTTCTATCCTTGTGGACTGAAAGACACACAAATGACCCAGAAAGGGCTAGTTTTGCCCAATGAGAGTAAATAGAATGGTCAGAGTGGTGGTACTTAACTTTTCTGGGTCACTTTGGAGATTTGATGAAAATGATAAAACCTCTTCCTCCCCAAAATGTACATACACACAAAGAAACGAGATTTTGCACATGATTTCAGTGAGTCCATTGAACTTAATACAGTATCACCCTTAGACCCAGGCAAGAGGGGACTCTACCCTGTGCCTCACGCTTTAGAGGGCTCCACTCTGGTCCTGCTCCATCCCTGTCCCTCTCCACAGAGCAAGAAGTTCTCACATGTGGAGCTCATGCCCCTTCTGTACCTCTCTCCACGTACCTGGGACCCTCGATCCTTTGTCCAAATAGACTCAAGACTCAAGCCCACTCCCAAGTCCTGCATGTTACCTTCCCCTGATTTGTCCTTTCAAGGATGGACCTTGCCACCTGTGTGCTGATCCCAAGGCCCCTCGAGTAGCTGTGTGCAGGGGAGCCTGGACTATTCACATGGTGTGCACAGGGGCCCTGGGGGAGGTAATAATGCCCCCCCCAAAGATGTCCACGTCCAATCCCAGAACCTGTGTATGTGTCCCCTTACATGGCAAAAGGACTCTGTAGATATGGTTAAGTTAAGGCTCTTGAGATGGGGAGATTATCCTGGATTATTCAGGTGGGTCCAGTATAATCACGAAAATCCTTCTAAGTGCAAAGGGAAGCAGGAGAGAGAGAGAGAGAGAGAGAGAGAGAGAGAGAGAGAGAGAGGAGATTGATTTGAAGATGCTATGTTGGGGCCTTGAAGAAAGAGGAAGGGCCACCAGCCAAGGGTGTGGGCAGCCTCTAGAAGCTGGAAAAGGCGAGGAGACAGATTCTCCCCTCCAGCTCCCAGAAGGGAACACAGCCCTGCCAACACCTTGGTTTTAGCCCAGTGGGGCCCAATTAGACTTCTCTCCAGAACGGTAGATAATAAATCTGTGTTGTCTTAAATGACTAGCTTTGTGGTAATCTTCTACAGCAGCAACAGAATACAGACCTGGGCGGGTTAGAGAACCAGGAGTGGGAAGAGAAGGGGAGTGGTTTGCAAGCTGGGGAGAGGGGGACAGAACATTCCACCATGTTATGACAGAACGTCGAGGAATCTGGGGTTTCTGAATTTGAACATGGCCTCCCAGGATGTGATAAAGGCTCACGTGTCAAGGTAAGACATGAACGTATTTTATGTAACAGTTCTTAGCTTGCTTTATAACTTTAAAATATTTAGACATACGGTTCATGGGCCACCATTTGCACTCCTGCCCCAGACTCTTCAATCGTTTGCAAGAGTCCCTCAGAGGAAAGGCTCAGGACTAGCTCCCTTCTGGTCATTTACATTTAGGCCACCACCTGCTGTTACAGAATAAATGCCCAGCACCAACAATGTATTATTTTCTGCAGATGACCACACGAGAGGGCTCTGTCCTACTCTGAAAGGTCCCTTTGTCTAATGCAGTAATCACACTAAACTTAAGAGTCAAGCAAAATGCGTATGCAGTGATCGTCATTACCATTGCTGGGAAACATGGGAATGAAGCACAAATGGCAGTGTTTTATTGTATTTTTCTTGTATTTATACAGCCACTCACTTCTTACAGTTCTCATCTTCTTTGATAGAGTATCTCCAAAGTTTGTAACAGGCATCAATGGAGATGTGATCGTCTCATACCACGCGTAGTGTGGCCCTCATCCTAAGATGACACGCAGCTATATGACGAGACAATGGTCCTTTCCATCTTCCCAGCAGCCATGATTGTCTGCGTCCACCAGTGCCTTTTTCCTCCCAGCTCGAACACATATTATGGCCAAGTCCTGAAGTTCCTGAGCTCCCTGTCACTCGGTCCCAATGCTGAAGTGCCTCCCTCCTCTGTCCCACAGAAGTCCACCTGCTTCCACTCTCCACCTCATACCTGGTGACCTGGCTTCTGCACAGTAGGAGGTGGGGTAAACGCTGAGCCCTCCTCGGGACTCAGAATAGCAGCAGCAACATAAGAACCAGGGGGAGAGGCAGAGCCACCCCACATCTTGCCTTCTCCTGTGTCCCACTTCTTCCCTCTTGTTGGGATGCTTTCCTCCCAGGCCCTTCCAGGTTCTTTCTCTACGGCTTTCTGCTCTTTCCACTAAACACGGCATCCGCTAATATTTATTAAGCACTTTCTATTATATATGCCAAGTGGCTTGTACGTACATTGTACCTTTTGATCAGTATAGTAAGCCTATGAAGTGCGTCTTATTCTTTCCACTCAACAGGTGAGGGAGTGCACAGGTTTGCGAAGGTTCGCGAAGTTTCTGCTCTCCCACACACAGCTAACCGAGGGCAGTCAGATTCCCACTCAGAGCTTTTGCTTTCCAGCCCAGTCAGCTTCCCACTACTTTTTATTCACTGACCAAAGACTGACCGTGGAGTTTCAGGCTACAAGCTGCCAGATGGATAAAGCACTCCCAGGGCAAAAAGGTCTCGGAGTCTCTCTGCAAAGGCGGCCTCCTCCCTCTGCTCTGTGAGGGCCTATGCAAGGTCAAGGGCGCCTGCCCAGGCTGTCTGGGAGAAGCAGACCCGTGAGAGCTCCTGGGACGGTCCAGGTAGTATTACCAGTCTCACAAATAAAAATATAGGACATCCGGTTCAATTTGAATTTCAGATAAACAAAGAATCATTTTTACTGTAAGTATTGTAGGGCATACTTAGAGTATACTATACTAAAAAAAATCTTTCCTTGTTATCTGGAGTTCAAATTTAACGGGGCATCTATATTTTATCTGGCAACCCTGGGCCGGGGCCATCCAGGTGTGGGTTTCAGCTGGGTCAAAGGAAGGGCACTTGCAGTTCCCTCCACTCACCACAGGTGGGCAAAAAAGGTCTGGAAAGGCAGGTCCAGCGGGAGCTGCCAGGAGAAGGAACCGGAAGCCCTTTTACTCTAAGCTGCCCTTTCCCTCCTGTGCTGGTTCTCTGTGCCCACCTCCTGACCCCCCTCTGGCCCTCTTCCTAGTCTCCACTCTCCCCCCACTGCTCACAAGGCTGCCTCAGCCCATTGAGCTCTTTGCTGACTCCAGCACACCCAGGTCTGTGAGCCAAAAATGCAAGTCAGCCCAGGGCCACCTTTTCTGTGACCTAAGATGGCAGCAGTGGGAGCGTGGCCAGATCCCTGGGCCGGCACAAACTCCTTCCAACACTGGAAAATCCCTCTATGGCAAACTCATTCACCAGAGCCGCTGTTCTTGTCCCTGAGCTGGGGGCTGACCCTGGTGGTAGCCGGCTTGGCTCAGAAGCCAGAGCAGGGAGGTCAGAGGACCCAACCGCTGATATTCTCACATTCTCACAACCCTGGTCCCTGGGGAACTGGGGGAGGGGAGCGAGGGAGTGGGGGGAGAGACCCAGGACATTTCCTATTTCACAAAGAAAACTGTTAGCTCATAAAGCAAGTGTTTTTCATGTTTGTCTTCATTGAATGAATCTTTCTACTGAATGCCTACTCTGTGTCAGGCACTGGGGCGGGGGTGGGGGGGTCTAGCAGACAAAACAGAAAAGAAAAATATCCCTGCCCTCATGGAGTGCAGGAAATGGACGATGAGAAGATAAATGTAATAGTTATGAGTGCTAAGGAGATACATTGAGACGAAGGCAGGGATAGGGCTGGGGTGCGGGCTGCAGTTTTGGGTAGGGAACCAGGATGGCCTGATGGAAGTGGCCCAAAGCATTCCAGAGGGAACAGCAAGTGTGAAGGCCTTGAGGTGAAAGCACGTAGCTATGTGTAAGGAACAGCAAGGAAGTTGATGTGGAACAGCATGAGTGAAGAGGGAGAGCATTGGAGCAGAGAAGTCATGTGGGGCTGGACTACTTACAGCCATTGAAAGGACTTGGACCTGAATTCTGACGTGTGAGCTCTGGAGGGTTTGGGGAAGAGGAGACATGAGTGATGTTTTCATGGGATCAGCTGATGTTTGGAGAATGTATTGTGGGGGGGGGGGGGGTGGAGAGCAAATGCAGAGAGACCAGTTGAGAAGCTACTGGAATAATCCAAGAGAAAGGTTATAATGGCTTGAACTAAGGCCAGATCAGTGGAGGTGACAAGATGAGGTCAGATACTGGATATATGTTATGGTGAAGCAATACAAGTTTGGACAATTAAGTTTGCGAACTCATGCTAGAAAAATGCTGCATACCTCATTGCTGAATATCACTGTGGTCACCTTGAAGTACTCCCTTTGGGAAGCTATGCACCAATGCCAGTGCCTAGTCTACCCTTCAAAGCAATTTTGGAACTCTTTTTCTGGAATGGCCATCAGAGCTGTCATTGTATTACCCTTGATGTCCTGAATGTCATCAAAATGTCTTCCTTTCAATATTTCCTTTATCTTCAGGTAAAGAAAGATGTCATTGGGGGCCAGGTCAGGTGAGTAGGGAGAGTGTTCCAATACAGTGATTTGTTTACTGGCTGAAAACTCCCTCTCAGACAGTGCCATGTGAGCTGGTGCATTGTCGTGATGCAAGAGCCACGAATTGTTGGCAAAAAGTTCAGGTCGTCTAACTTTTTCACGCAGCCTTTTCAGCACTTCCAAATAGTAAATTTGGCTAAATGTTTGTCCAGTTGGTACAAATTCATAATGAATAATCCCTCTGATATCAAAAAAGGTTAGCAACAGCGTTGCAACAAGTTTGCACACTTAATTGTCTGACAGCGTGTGACTTGCTGTAGATTGGATGTGGAAAGTGAGAGAATGACGTTAAGGAGAACACCAGTTTCTTCTGGGCACCTGAAAAAATGGAGTTAGCATTTCCTGAGACTGGAAATCTACCAAGAGAAGCTGATTTGATGGGAAATCTCAGGAGAGCAGTTTGGGACATGTTAGGCTGAAAATTGACATCGAGTGGAGACCCAGGGTAGGTAGTTTGATAGACAAGCCTGGAGTTCGGGAGAGAAGTCTGGGCTGGGGAGAGTGTTGGAGTCATCAGCGCATAGAGGATATTTAAAACATGAGCGTGGATGAGATCACCAAGGGAGCAAAGGCAGATAGAGAAGAGGAAATCCAAGGCCGAGTCCTGGGTTACTCCCTCAGGAAGCGCTCAGAGAGCCTGGGAGCAAACAGCAAAGGAGGGTGAGAAGGCGTAGCCAGCACTGTTAGCACAAATCCAGTGTTTGTAACTATTATTGTTTGTTGTTACTGCTGCTGCACCAACGCGGAATGAATCCTCAGGACAGAGTGATGCTGTCTAAAGTGTACAGAGGGTGCCTGAAGGATCTTAAGATTAGATAGAAATGCTCCCAGGTGCATTTTTCATCAGACCAAAAGAAGAGCAGGACTCAGCTGTATCGCGATAAAAGCTAGCGTGAGAAGGAGGAAAGATCTTGCCAGGGAAAGATGGAAACATACATAAAAGGAAAAAGGGAAGGAAGGAGGAAGTCATCCCACTTCCACCCCCTGCAGCCGCCCTCTTCCTCCTAGCCGAATGACAGAATAACAAGAGACAATGAGAAGACAGGAGAATTTTTTTTTTTTGAGTCACTGTCTTTATTTTAAAAGAGCAACTATAATCACACGATTAGGGTGCCTTGTTTGATTGAAGTATAAAAAGTCATACTTGATTAGGACAGGAAGTAATTAAAGAGGCCTCTTTAATTTCATAACTAGCTGGCCTCTTTCACTCACATCCTGAGGGCACTTAGGAAATTGTGAATCTTTGGCCAGCGCATGAGGGGTTGTTAGATGCCCAGAGGATGGCAGACATCCTAAGGACTGCTCTGCGATGGATGTTGAGACAACCCTTAGGCTGGGAGCCCAGCTAAGCCTCCAGGTACGAAGCCAACAACTCAAACTGCACCAGGTAAGATGTGGAGCAAATACCTAAGCAATTCATGTGCAACCACCTGAAAGATAATAAGATGTGACAAGATTGCTAACGTATCCTAGAGGGAAAGCAGAAACTGCAAGACCAACTTCAACAACCTCATAGCCTACGGAGGCGGGAGGGAGAGGGCAGAGCATGGATCGTAAGTTAACTTGGCAATTGATCTCACGCTAACCACACATCGTGTATACATCACATGTATGTAATAAAGAGAGCTGCCTTTTGTGAAGCGTTCACGGGCACTGAACTAAACCCTTTACCTAAACAATCTTATTTATTTCCAACAACAACCCTGTGAGGTAGGGGTGCTATTTTTACCCCCTCCCTTTTACAAATTAATGTGTTGATGCTTAGGAGGGTCCATCGCCCTCCCCAAGGGCACCCAGCTAGATATTAAGCAGCTAAGTCCGGACTTGAACCTGAGGCGGACTAGCTCTAGAGTGCAGTCATAGTCCCATACCATTGCCTCCCTTCCTGAAGTTTCCAGGCAATCCCACTCCTCTTGCCTCCCAGCCCTCCTCCACCACTTTCTTTATGGCTTCCTCCCTGCCAGGAAGCCCTCAGCTTCCACCTACCTCCTGGTCAACGCACAATGCTAGTACATGGTAATTGCTCAATAAATACTTCCTGACTTAAATATCTGGTATCCACTTTGAATTGGGTTCCCCAACATGGAGAGTGAGGGAACTCAGTTCCAAGGGAGACAGGGAACCAAAGCCTTTGAGGAAGACAGAGGCAGGTTGAGATGGGACCTTTTCCCACCGGGCTTCCAGAAGCACTCTAACCATTCCCATAGGTTGTTCTTGGGCTGTCACTGGCCTCCTGCCATTGTCCAGTTTCACCAGCATTAGGAGAGGAACTTATTAAGTGTGTGACTATCCCCATTCTGTCACTATTGTGTCAACACAGTGTCACAGCAACTGGTCAAGTAAGTGGGAACGAGAGGACGACCACCCAGGCCTTCTGGTGCTGTGTAGACACCCAGACCTCCCTTCTCTTGTGCTTTATCCCTGTTAACTCGTATGTGCTATGGTGTAGACACGACCTACTCAGAAAGGCTTATTCCTTCACCTTCTTGTCCCGAGTTGGGGAGCTCCTGTTATCACATTATACATGCCCTCTAATCACAAAATATTTTTATGGAAAAGAAGAATCCTGGCAATTCCTTATCCAGTGGCTTTACAATCTCAACATAAGAGATATCAGAGAGACGATATCTATGCCAAGGCCACATTTCAAAGCCAGAAATCTAGAAGACACGTAATTGGACAAAAGATTATTAAACTACTTCCATAACCAAGGGACCCCATGGAGATGTGGGCTAGGTGGCAAAATATTAGAATTTCAGGGACATTGCCATGATTTATGGGAACCATATGATAGCACATTTGAAATTGGGACAGTACCAGAAAATCCAGGATATATATGATCCTACCACCAAAAATACAGACTGTTCATGTAAGACATTTTGCCAAACCATTCTGGAGGCCTGGAGAATATAGATCAAATTCTACAACAACAGGTTTATGACAAATCTTCAAGCCCCAGGTCTGTAGCCTACTTATCGGAGAAATATTTTAGGATCCAAATCCTACTTGTCAAAAATTTCAATGGCACCCCCATTCTGAGAAACTGATTCTTCTTTCCTCAATCTGACCAAGAGGCAATACCCAAGACCTCGGCACCAAGGACAGAGCTCACATAATCGGGGAGACGTAGTTCCTCAACTCTGCAAACAAAAAATGTTTGTGAGTTCAAAATGAAACCACAGAATAGTAGCACTACGAACAATTAAGGAGCTGAACATTTTTATTTTACAGATAAAGAATCTGGGGCCCAAAGAAATCAAATGACCTACTTAACATCCCAGAGCCAGAGTGTTAGAACTGGGTGGTCTGACTCAGGCCGGTGCTCTTCCCCTGCCCTATACCGAGACCTGGAGTCATATTACAGAAATCTCGCTCCTCTACAGAAATCTTCCGTGAGCTGTCAGGGCGCAGTCAACTTTAGTGCTAAGAGTGAATATATGTGGGGGGAGGGAGAGAGGTAGAAAATACAGAGGAAAGAGAAAACTCCCTAACTTCTTCTTTTCTGGGAGTGCAACCAGCTGGAAAGAGAATACAGGTAATGAAGCACAAGTAATGGGTTGCACCGGCCAAGATCACAGCTTGAGAGAGAATGGATAGCAGATGGGAAGCCCCAGCCAGCCAAACCTCGGACTGAGACCATTCCCTAACCCCAAACCTCAGCAAGTCAGCAGCACATGGTGAGACCCCAACGGAAGTACACAACCCAGATTCTTCGCGTTAAACGTCACTCCTCAGAGATGCACTCACACCAGACCTCTGCTCAATCAGCCACGCCATGGAACAAATCTGTGGTTCTCCCAAATGTGAAACCTCCCGTGTGGAGGATTCATGGGGTTATGTGAATCTGGACAAGTTATATAAACTCTCTGAGCCTGAGTGTCCAATTGTATAAAGTGAGGAGGTTACACTAGACGGTCTGCATCACCACCTTCCTGAGTCACCATCCCAGGATTGTCTTTTCAAAGAGAGACATCAGGGACTGGAAAGATGCTGTTAGGTAATGAGTCTCTGAATCTACAGGTCAAGTTCAGGGCCTCCCTCCCCCAACTTCCCCTGCCAATCAGGAGTGACCATCCCTCTGATCTCACCGAGATTTGTATGTGCCTGGATAACAACATCAGCATAGAGTTGGAAGGGAAGGTGGTTATTAATGCAGAGGCTACATGAGGCCGATTGGCTGGATTGCAGAGGTGGCTTCTAGTCAGATGAGGTTGCTGCTTACAAGGTTGTAGCCCTCAGCCTTACAAATTGATAAACTAAAGTTCTATCAGGGATCCCAAATAAAGTCTGTCAGATTGGGGGGTCGTGATATGCACTAACAAACCTTACATGAAACCTAAGAAAGACCAGAATGCCAATTAAATCACCGTGAGCAATATAACTGTCTAATAGATTGGAAACTTAATCAAGCTGGCTGCCATCTCTCCATGGGAGCCAAATTATAGAAACATTGAGGGGCCAGCCAATGTGAGTTAATGAAATTATTTGATTGCTTAATGGCACTGGGCTCTCCTGCCCTACCACACCCCTCGCTACAACTGGGGTTCACCTGTCAGCAGACTAGCTGCTTCCAATACCGGCCAGACAAGCTCCATCCAGACAGGGGTTAGATGGCCTCTGCTGCTTTCACCTGACTGATTCTCCTGCCTTCCGCTTTTGTTTCTGACTGATTTTTCTTCTGCTTGATATGTTCTTTGTGTGCATATGTGAATTCATTTACTATCAAGTCTCTTCGGCCTCGTTGGCCTTCTCTTTCTTTAAGGTTGTCTCTGTTCTGATCCATCTTACATTTGGCCAAGTAGTTTGACTGTGACCTCTTTGCCAAGTTTGGGAATTAGAGGAGGGACCCTGTATCAGCCAGATATTATTACATCACAGACTACGCTTAAACTTGGGCTTAAAACCACACTCATTTAGGATTTCTCATGCATCTGTGGGGTGGCTGATCTTGGCCAGGCCTGCTCCGGTGTCTGTCTGGGGGTCTGCTGGAAATCTCGTGATCTGAGCTGGGCTCAGCTGAGGCAGCTCTGGTGTCCATGACTCCCACTCCCCTTGGACTAGCAGGTCAGCTGAGCCAAGTTGTAAGGTACTGACAGCTGAGGGAAACCAAGCAGAAATCCGTAAGACATCCTAAGGTTGAGGCTTCGCACCACCACGCTGACACTTCCACCTCCTTTCATCGGCAAAGAAGTCACATGGTTGAACCCCAATCAAGGGCCAGGAGGAACTACAAAGTCACATGACAAAGGGCATCGACATAAAGAGGGTGAAGGCCAATGGCACAACTGCCACAGGCACACGTTATAGTTTGAAAGCACTTTAATGGATTCCGTCTCGTGTGATCTTCACAGAAACCTCATAAATTAGGACTTGGTATGATCTTCCCTACTTTACAAATGAGGGAAGGAAATGCTGAAGGATTTGGGTAAATTGAGATGAAAGGGCTTGATTCCAGCTCATCTGTTCCCAGATGTGTGCTCTTCCCCTCTGCTGATCTCCTTCCTCCTGACCTGGCTGAGCGTTGATGCAGAATCAGGAGTCCCCTGTGCTTCTTGGACCCTGTGGCGGGTCCTCATGCTCTGTGCCTAACCCTAGACCCTTGCCCTCCCCAATTCTGAGTCAGCAACTCCCTCCATGACTCCTTGAGGTCCGGCATCTCTCCACCTGCCCCCCGCTGGCAGCCAGCAGCTAGCACACACACAGCTTGATCTGGGGAGAGTAATGCATTCCCTGCCTCAACCCACCATCCTGGGAGATGTCCTGGGCTGTGGGGCCCTCTGCCCTCTACTCTTGTTGCTGCTTTTTCTAAGCACAGCCAGAGCCGAAGGGGCCTTGGCATACACACCACAGACTGAGTGTCCCAAAGAGGGGCTAGGAGTGCCAAGACTGTCCTAAACAGCAGAGAATTTGGAACTGGCCTCTCAGGCTGGACTTTCAGGAGCTCCTTTCTGGTCTATCCTCTTGCTGCATGGGCATAAGTGGAGCCCAAGGGGAAGAGTTATCAGGAAATAGGGCCTTTTCCCTCTCCTGGGGTCCCACCAACAGTGGACCTTTCCTGAAACCTGAAGTGATTTATTCAACAAGAATTCATTAGATGCTTACTGTTTGCCAAACACTGTACTAGTCAGAGACAATGCAAAGATGAATAGCTACTGTCGTTGGCCATAAGAAGAGGGGACACAAGCAGTTACAACAAGACTGCTGCTACGTAGAGGAATGTACCTGGTTCTGTAGGAGCTTGTGGGAAGGTAGGCTTGAACAACCTCGTATGACCAAAAGAGAAAGCTTCAATAAAAGGGTGATGCTCTAGCTGGACCAGAAGAGTTTGCCAAGTGCACAAGCTTCAGGGGGACTGGGTGCCAAAGCATCCCAGACCAAGGGGACAACAAGGACAGAGTCCAGGGGACATCAGAGGGGTACCATGGGCAGAGCCCAGGGAGCGTGGCATCCTGGCAGTGTTGAAGGACCCACCCAGCGAGGTCGGGGAGCAAGATGAGGAGGGACTGGTCTCGTGTGCTGTAGTTGGGTTAGGTTTGACTGCAGGTGACCAAAACAAAAGTGGCTTAAACAAGATGGAATATTGTTTCTCTCTTACATAAAGGCCAGATATGTGATCCAGGGCTGGTTTGGATTCCAACGTCAGGGAGCCAGGCTCCTTCTATCTTGTTGCTTCTCTGTGCATGGACTTGACCTCCTGGTCAAGAGGGGGCATCTTATTCCAGGCAGCATGGATAAGAAAGGGACAGAGAAGAGAGCAAGGAGCACTTGAGTGCCAACTCTTAAAACAGGGCCCCCAGGAAGCTGCCAGGTAATACCTCACTTAGTCCCTCCTTAGTCACATGACCACACAGCTACAAGGGTGGCTGGGAAATGTCTTCCTTCTTGCAACCTCACACCTAGCCAAACGTGACATTATTAAGCAAGAAAGGAAAACCAATATTCAGGGCCCACAGCCCCATACACCATGAAAGGAGTTGCAGTTTTGCACCATAACAGATGGTGAGTCATTGAAGAATTTTGAGGAGGGAAGTGACAGATCTGATTTGCATATGGCACTGTCACTCAGGATGTTGTGTGGAGAGAAGACTGGAAGGAAAAAGGAGAAACCTGTACAAAGGTCACTTCAAAGCATCCATGGCCAGAGAGAGAGGCAGGAGGGGGGCAGGAAGGAGAGACGCCAGGGAGGTAAAAAATGACAGGAGTGGGTGATTACTTAGAATAGAGAATGGGGCTTGGGAGGGAGTCAAAACTGACCCCTAGTTTCTAACTTAAGACAATAATAGTGCTCAATAAATATTTGTTAAATAGTTAAATTTTAAAAACACTAACAGTCATTATGAGAATGAAAAAAAGTGCTTAGGAGAGTGTCTAGCCACAGTAAGCACTCCAAAAGTGGTCGTTAACACTCTGGTCTCAGAAAAGACCCTAGGTTAACGGTGTTTCCTACAGGGCAAGACAACGGCCTGCTAGGTAGCTCTCTGCCCTCTCCTCCAGTTCCCTCCTCCACACCCCACTGTGAGTAAAGGACCAGCCAGCCTCCTGGCCTTGATCAGGTGGGGTCCCGCCAGTGCTGAGTCACCAAAGGTAAAGAGAATGACCCAAAGGGGTCTGGCTTCTTCGGCTTGTTCACAAAGAGCTTGCCGGGCCCACCCAGAACAAGCAAGCAGTTCTCAGCATAAACCACTGGAGTGAGGAATATGGGGTCAAGGGGTTTGCTCCGTGTGTGAGCCAAGGGGTGAGCAGGTTGCCATCACTTGCTCCCAGAATGGGGGGGAGGCCTTCTCCAACCCCTACCCCAGCCAAGTCAGCCATATTTAGAACAAGAATGTTAAGAAATGGCTCAACGTGTTGAGAACATGGTAGTTGTTTTCTTTACACTCTTCCATTTTAACCAAATTTTCTGTTTGTAAACGTGTGTTTCTTTTTGAATAACAGGAAAATAAAATTTAAAAACACCGCTCTCCCCCTCCTCCCAAACAAAAAAAGCAACAGCCCAAAGTGCTGGCCTGCTGTAGTTCTAATGAAAGGGGGGGGCCCTGGCCAGAGCGGAAGCTTACAGATTCTTGTGAACTACCCAGAGCTAAGGAGAAGCCCCCTCGCCCCTACCAAACCGCTCTGCGGGAACTGACAGACTTTGCTATTGGCCGGTGGTCACACCCTTCATCCTATTGGTCAAGACTGTTAACTTCATCAACCATTTCTCAGCTGCCTCCTGTGTGCCAGGAGCTGAGGATACAACGATGACTAAGCCTTGGCCCACGGCCTGGACGTGCTCACACGGAGAGACCTATTAGGACTGGCCTGCTCTGGCGGCAGGAATCTGGCTGGAGCTGAATGTTCGCGCTCGTTTGGCAGATGGAGATGGAGGGGTCTGGGCCAGAAGGCAGCGCCTGCAGAACACAGCTGAGAAGGGAGCTCAGATTTTGTTACCACCCCCACCTTCTGGAGAAGCCGAATTAGAGATAAACAGAGTTCTGGCCCTGACTTGAGGACAGACACAAGAAGTGCTGCGCCTGTGTCTAAAGCACCCTCCCCTTTCCACCCTAGGATTCCACCCCCACCCTAGTCGGAGGTGTGAGCATTTTTCATTAGGGCGCCCCCTCCCGGACACTGAGGAGAATGCATCCAGGACACCGAGGGGAATGCACCCCCCACAGTCACACCCTCCCCATCGTAGCGCCTTCTCAGGATGCGGTCTCCCTCCTGGGTTGGAGCGGGAGGTGGAGCCTCCTGAAAGGACTGAGCTCCCATCTGCCTTCATCAGACTAGAAACTGAGCCACTCAGAACCTGATCCAGTGCGGTTCTTTTTCCAAATCAGTTTGATTAAAATCAGTATCACCTGAAACCCAAGATTAATGCATGTCCACAAGGCCTCCCAGGTGGCCCCTCAGCAGGGGCACTCGCTCTCCTTGCAGCCCCTTGGAACAAACCTCTACGGGCAGGAGGCGCCATTATCACCACAGCCCCATGCAGGGCCCCGCACTGAACAAGACCAAAACACCATTCTGAAGAGTCTCAGGGCATCAATATTTTATGCCACTGGAGCTGTCTTTGTTTTTATGCAAATTGCTCGGGCTGCCAGATGGGCAAGGGTTGGCAGCTCCATCCATCACCAGGCCATTCCCTCCTCACAACCCTGCCGGCTGCCAGGGCCCCGCAGGCTGGCCTCAGCTGTGGCCAGGCCTCTCACTCAGTCTGCACCGAGGACCACAGTCCTATCCTGGACCCTGGGGGACACAGAGAAAGCCAGAGGCCAGGTCAGCGCGCTGGGGGACTCACAGATGGAAGGACCTCATGATGAGATGGGAGGCAGCTTGTCACTTTAGTACAAGGCAGTGCAGCTTTTATTGTAACCTGCAAAGGACCTGTGAGGTGAGCAGAGCAGGGCTGTTATCCCCAGTTTGCCCCAAGTTACCCAGCAAGTTAGCAGCAGAGCTGCTGAAGGGTGTCCTTCAGTCGTCCAGTCATACCTCTAATCTGACACCATTGTGAGCCGTTATCTGGAGGCGCTGCTCTTCCTGACCCAGCCTGTCCATGGTCTGCGTGGTACCCAGTTTCTACAGCCTCCGTCTCCACAGCTAAGCCACCTGACCCTACTAGCAGCCCCCAGCCAGGCCACAAGTTAACACTTGCCCGATTCCCATGGCCTTAGCCCATGTCCACGAACTTAGCCAGTGACCACTTCCTCCAGCTTCGGGGTCTGCCTTGCTCTTGCCAGTTCTTGCCCACCCAGGATCGGGAATGAGAGATACCGCAATGCTGACTCCTGCCTGGTGGCTCCATCTGTGCCAGGATTCCATGGCGACTCTCGGCTGTACCCTGTGGGGACAGCTAACCACCTGTGCCCAGCCTCCAACACTGACTTCTTAGCGGTGTTGCATGTTCCTCGGAATTCTCAGCATGACATCCTTCCTAAAACTGCTGCCAACCTATCCCACCCCAGTTGGTGGGTTTAGTCTCACCAGCCTGCCCCAGTCTGCCCCTTTGGCCCCAGTGTCCTGTCCCTGACCGAGCAGGGACAAATCCCCAGTCACGGCACTCAGCCCTGCCTGGTCCATCCAGGGTTCCAGGGCAGTAACTGTGATATGGTGATGTGAGTGACACTCAGTGCAAGACCCTTCCCAGCCTGCATTCTTAGCTCCCAGGGCACAGCCTGCAGGCTTGGTCAGCTCTCTGTGATGCCACTAGGCTGGAGCCAGCTCAGCCAAAGGCTGCTGTAGAACAGCCCTTCCCAGGGCAATCTGGAGACCTGCCATACTCACTGGGGGACCTTGGTGTGCGTCTGTGTAACTAAGAAGTGAGGATCAGTGACTTTCAAGGCTTCCTTCTAAGTCTCTGCATCTATGAAGCAGTGGTCACGATTCCTAATCGCTCTTCCCCTTTTTCTGTCCCCTAGGACACCGCCAGAGTGAGATGCAATAAATGGCTATAGTCAGCGTTATAGTAGACAGTGACGTTCGCCCAAGCCCAAAGGTGTCAGGCAGAACCTGGATACCAGCTGGCAGTTCAGCTGGAGAAGGGCTCCCTGCCCTAAGGGGCTGCAGCAGACCCCTCCTGACACCTCCTGATTCCAGAATTCTGAGTCTCAGGCCCTGGGCCTCACAGAAGAGGCAGGAGCAAGGTCCCACAGGCCGTGCATGGCCTGGGACTGCATTGTTTTATTTCGTCCTTGCATCACAACAGTTAATCAAGGTAAACAGTAAACTCCCTTTACAGCTGAGGAACTGAGACTCAGAAAGGTTCAGAAATGGCCCCCAGACCAGACCATGCCGCTACAATTAGAACCCAGGTCTGTCTGAGTCCAGAGAGCAGTTTTCCACTATACAATGCTGCCTGGAAGGACGCTGACCTCAGGTCGGCTGGCCATTCCTGAGCTTGGGGTTTCCCAGGTAAACTAGGCTATCACAGGCGTTCGGCCTTCCTTTGCACGTTCTATTTTGCATATGCCTAGAATGCCCTTCTCTGTACCCTTTCTTCCACTCCACAAGCAAAACCTCTTCTCTGCTTTGGGAGATCCCGTTTCTCCTACAAAAGTCAGCAGCTCAGGCGGCTCCTGAGAGATCAGATCTTCCCTTCCTCCCTTTTCTCATCTCCCTCCTCCACCCCTACCTAAGCGGTCCCTCCTCTGTGCTCCCTTTCAAATACTGCTATTGTTTTCCCGGCAGCAGGCTCAGAGCTAGGTGCTTGCTGTATGTGCAGGAGGCATCCAATCCTCTCCGCGTGCTGTGAGGTGGCTCCCGATATTTCCATTTTACAGTCACAGCCCCACCTTTTTGCCCCCTCCCCCCACTACAGCTCTGTTTCCACAGCGCCAGGCACATCTGAGGGGCTTGTGTGAAGAGAACCTGCTTGCACAGCTGAGAGATAGAGCAGGTCACGCTGCGGAAATGAGCCAGAGCCATTCAGACCTGATGGGAGTTTGTTCACTGACCTGCAGAAACAGCTTCCTATTGACTTCGACACTTTGTTTCACCCTCCTCCTGCCTCTAAGCTCTCTCTCTCTCTCTCTCTCTCTCTCTCTCTCTCTCTCTCTCTCTCTCTCTCTCTCTGCCAAGTCTAGTCCCAGTGTATACAGCTGGGGTGATGAGGCTCCCCAGAGGTGAACGCAGCCAGGCTCACCCTTTTGCCCCAGAAACTGGAGTGCAGGAGTTTAGGTCAGAGGGCAAGCCCCGACCGAAGCCTGAGCGGCCCCAGAATCTGATAGGGGAGTTTGTTTTTCATGGCTTGGTGTCCAGTTGGTCAGATGGAGGCCCTAGGCCCCTGGGCCTGCTTCCAGCTGGTGGTGGTAACAGAGCCAGAGGTCAGAGTGGAGAGCAAGGAGATCAGGTTCTTGGGCAAGGACCCAATGGGCCTGCATCCCTGGGCCTGCACGCTGGGGAGAAGGGGGCCAGAGGACATGTGCAGGTGGGGTCCAGGGCGTCTGGGAGGTCAGACCTCAAGGGGAAGCATGGGAAACAGTAGGACGTTAGCCAGTGGGTGTCAGACCGTGCTCCAGGGAGTTGGAGAAGTTCCAGGGAGCAGGGAAATCCGGGGCCCAGCAGACAGGCTCAGGACCCCCACCCATTCCTAACTCAAGCATAGCAGCTCCTTTGTCTGTGTTACTATTAGACTTTCCCGCAGTTTCCTTTGAAGAAAGAAAGGGTTGTGATGATAATGAGGAGGGGAGGGGGGGTAGAGGGAGGAAGAGGAGAAGGGAAGGGGGAGGGGAGGAGGGGGGAGGGCTCGCCCTGTCTTACATGCCCTGTGTCGTGGACCTCAGCTCCTTCTTCATGTTACCTAGTGACATAAGCAAACGACCAGCAGGCTCCCCCATTGGTGAACAGTCCACATCGTCACTTGACAGCCTGTGTGGCTTGTGTAGACACGACCTAACTCAGACGCCTCTCTTCCTCAGCACACCACACTCTAGTCTTCAGGGAATCGCTCCTCTGGGCCTTCACGCCATCTCACCGAAAGGTCCTCATTTGATGGAATGCCTTCATCACCCACATGTCTTGTTTTTGTCGGCCTGGAGCACTTTTCCTTTAGCGCAAACGCTATGCCCTCTGGGAGCCCTCGCTGACTGCCTCAGGCAGGGCGAGTCCCCCAGACACCCACACGCCTCTCGCCCACCTGCTGCCTGCACGTTGTAGCACTTCCAACACAGAGGTGAAGTCTCAAATCTAGATTCACATTTCGGCTCTGCCGTGTCAGGAGGTACGTGACCTTGAGCAAGCAAACCTCCCTGTGTCTCCATTTCCCCAAACTTGAGATAATACCAGTACCTGCTACTATTGCTGAGCGCATCGAATGAGATAGCATCCGTTCCTAAAGCAATGAGCCCTGGGCCTGGCACCCCGTGAGCACTTAGAAATGGCAGCTGCTGTGAATATTCTCATGGTCCAGTGAGTTTGCGTGACCAGCCTCAAACTCCGTTTCCTGCATCTTTTCCCCACCGTGACTTTTGCACAGACCAAATACATTTCCATTTTTGTCTCAATTTACTCTTTTGACAAGAATGGGAGGGCAGGTTCCTGTGCCGATGGGAGTAGATAAGAGATGCAGTGACACGAGAAAAGAAATGAGAAAGGTGAATGTTTTTAATAGTTGCTATAAAGCAATCAGGAGAGTCATTTTTTCTACCCATAGAAAACCCTGCTTCTCAGCCAGCACTCATGGCGTTGTAGTCTTTCCTTTTTTTTTCTTTTAAGTTTTTATTAGGGAATATTGGGGAACAGTGTGTTTTTCCAGAACCCATTAGCTCCATGTCAAGTCCTTGTTTTCAATCTAGTTGTGAGAGGCACAGCTCACTGGTCCATGTGGGAATCGAACCAGAGACCTTGGTGTTATGAGCACTGCGCTCTAACCACTGAGCAACTGGCCTCCCCAGCATTGTATTCTTTAGCTGTGACCCTCATCGCCCCATCATGCCTACAGGCTGCCTCGCCAGGTCTCCATGAGAAACAGCAAAAAAATTTATTTTCCCAGGATGGACCAAAATACCCACCAGTAGAGGCCTTTGTGGAGTAAAGGCATTGTGCATCTATGGACCTCAGAAAGTAAAAGCCCTAATTTCCAGCAGCCATTTCCCCATGCCAGACACTATTCTAAGTGTTTTATACATAGGTACTAATTCAGCTAAACCTCACAGCAACCCTGTGAAGGATGTACTATTATTCTCATCCCCATGTTATAGATGAGGAAATAGAGACTCAGAGAGGTTAGGTAATTTGCCCAAGGTCACACAGCATAGAGCTGAGCCTGGATTTGGACCCAGGCAACTGGCTCCAGAGCTTGTGTTGAACCATGGTGCTGTGTTTCCTCAGAGAAATTAAGAGATATCCTCAAGGTGACCAACTAGTAAATGGTGAAAAACAACACCAATGTAGTTTTATTGCAACTCTCTGCCTCTCCAAATAGAGCCCCTCAGGATGGTGAGTGCAGAGAGTACAGGGGAGGCCCCTGTGGGAACGAGGGGTCCTCTCTCTGTGGAGGGAGTCCTCCCTGACACTAGCTCTCCAAGGCCATGGACTTCCCAGGGAGCCTGAAGGGGGTCTGGATGAAGTTGGAGAAAGGGCCCTGTCTCCAATGGGTCACGCCAAGCTTCTCTCCCCACAGGTCCAATGAGACTGAAGAAAGCCCTCAGCTGTACCCTTACCCTGCCCCTTCACATAGGCAGGTGGTGGGGAGAGCCCAGACAGAGGCGAGGGCCACGTCCTAAGAACCTCAGTGCCAGGGGTCAGTCACTGAGCAGCCCAACAAAACCAGACTTAATCACCTACTTATGGGAAAGGTCTCCTAAAAACTGGGGGTAATGATGGGAGACACAAACCCACCACCACCACCTTCGGTGCCTACACGCGATCGCCAGCTTTTAGGAACTGTCTCCTAGGTCAGCAGCTAATTCAGCATCTGGGTCAGTATCTGATGTGTGCACTTTCAGCCGTGAAGGTAGAGGGCTGTCCTCTGCTGAGTTCACTCTGCTCGTGTTCCCCTGCACCGGCACCTGTACCTGCCCACACACCCTGACTGGATCCTCTCTCTCGGGCTTCCTTCAGAAGGGTGATCCTGTTTCACAGAAGGATAGGATTTCTGAATCCCAAGCATCAGCTGGCACGCTCCTTCCTGCCAGTCCTCCTGTCTGCCCTGAGCCCAGCACAGGGGCTGTGGGGAGCCGGCCCAGCCAGAGCACCGAGGCCCACACAAGCCGACCCAGAGACACCTTCTCCTCCACTGCTCCTGCTGGTGAGTTCATGCCCACATTTTCTCTTTGACCCACACTTCAATCTCTGCAGCTGGATCTTAACCACCATCGCGAAGGGCCCCAACCATCTTTCTCCTCGAGTTCCTACATCACTCTGGGGAGATTTGGATCTTTGGATCACCGCAGTCCCTAGTATGTTGCCTTGCTCCTAGAAGAACCTCTGTAAAAATTTGTTAAAGAATTCATTGATGGGTACACAAAGGCACGAGCTAATGAAATGAAGCACCCATGGTGGGGTGGCAGGCTTCTGCCCGTGTGGGTTGGGATGGGCAGTGAAAGCTGCCTAAGGCGCCCGACAAAATGCCACAGAAGCCATCGTCTATTCTCCTGGCTGAAGCTCTGCTCCCGCCTTCTGGGCGTGGCAACAAGCATGAGTTGCCCAGATTAACTCGGTTGGTAGTATGCGGTTAGGGAGACATGCGATTCTTATGGCCACATTCGTTGCTCATGTAACTTCTAAAATACTCGTCTCAATGCCCCACCTGAGCCTGGGCCTTGTCTTTGCACCAGAAGAAAGAATATCTGTCCCCAGATCCCCACCCACTATGCCCATTTCTGGTCCAGAAATTCTGGAGTCTTCTTGGGATTAAAGGAGGCCCAGAGCCCCACTGCTTGATGCCCCCACGTAAGTGCCAATAGAAGAGAGGCTGGCATTGAGCACTATTTTGTTCGATGTTGACTGAGGCACAGGCCCTGCTTCCCCAGCCCGGGTCTGCCTGTACGGGAAAGGACGATGAGGGGAATGTGGTAGGTGACGGCCACGTGGAGCACGGCCGTGCTGGTTCTTCTCCCCCAGTCCCCTGAAGAGTATCCCCTGAAGGGCAGATACCCCAGAATTGGCTGCAGAGACTAGATGAGGCTGGGGTCCCACCACAGCATGGGACAAAAAGGGCACACCCAGTGCCAGGCTTTGATCTGGGTGTGGAGGAATCGCTGGAAATTTATGCAGGGGTCCCTGAAACCACCTGGCTGTGGGCAGGAGCGCCTGGTAACCACATGGGGAGGCCATGGCAGCAATCCAGGCAAGAGGTGAGGTCTGAACAGGCTGGCACTGGAAGAAGATGGGAGCGCAGGGGCAGGGAGATGGGACCTCCTGGGGCCAGGTCCCACGGGATTGGGAAACTCATGGGGTGTGACGGTTGGGCAGAAGGAGGCCTTTCCCTGAACAGAGAACCAGACTGAGGCACAGACAGAGAAGGAGGACAGAGAGGGCAATGTGAGCTCAGACAATCACAGGGGCACCAAAGGGAGGCCCCAGTTATGCTCTCCAACTCAGGCCAGCAAGGCAGCTATTCCTGGGGCAGCCAGACCCGGGCTCCTAAACAGACTGTAGCCCACCTTTATGTAGCACTCCCCAGGTGTCTGGTGCTGTCCTAAGGGTTTTACAAACATTCACTCCTTTAACTATCTCAACAGTCCTAAGATATAAGTAGTCTCCCCATTTTACAGGTGAAGAAACTGAGGTACAGAGATTAAATGGCTTGCACAGAGCTAGTTGGAAACCTAGGGCTGCCGGCTCCAGAGTCCATGCTTGTAACCACTGTAACAAGGCAAACAGACGGCAATATGAGACCCTGACAGTGCTCAAAATCTAGAAGCCCAGGAACAGGCCCACAAGTCCTGTGTCCCAGCTGACTTCCAGGGCAAAAGCATTTCCTGAGTGCTGGGAGGGAGCTCCGTTCCCGCCTCCATGGTTAATTGCTGTGGTTAAATCGTAAGCCCTGATCTTCCTGCTGGAAGGAATTACCCTGTGATCTTTCTTTTCACCATCACTGCTGCTGCTGCTGCTGCTCAGGTTGTAAAGGAAAGCTGTTGCCCGTGTCATTGTGTCTCTTCAGGACGACAGCTCTGTCCTTGAGCAGTCCATGCAAGGAGAGAGACAGACTGCCCCCGCAGTGCCCACCTCACTCTAATGAGGAAGAGTCCCATGTGACGGGCTTCCAGAGCCCCTGCCAACCCTCCTTGTCTTCTTTCAATTGCTCCAAGTAACAGAACATTCTCCTGTTCCAAGAGGCAGACAGACAAGATGGGGGGGTGGGGGAAGGCGGTCAGGGCATGCCAGAATCATCTGTGAACGTGGGCAGTTACTGGAGCTGCAAGTTTATGCACGGCAGCCCACTCGTGTATCTCCACAGATTTGCACACGAGTACATGTCCATCTATGTGTTGGGTAATTTATGTGCAGCAAGTATGCGTGTGTGACTATTTGTATGAAAAGGCACATGTCATCGTGTTAATGTGTGTGGGGGGGAGGTCTGTGTATGGTGTGGTGTGTATGTGTGTGTGACTGTGTATGTGTGGCCATGTGTGTATCTGTGTCTCCATGTGTGTACGTGTCCTGGGCACAGTCCCCGGATGAATGAGAATAGGTCACACACGGTGGTGAATCTTCGATTGTGGGACAAAAGGACGCCGGAAAGAATGTTGGTTTCGAAACGAGAAAACTTGGGTTTGATTCACAACTTCATAACTGAGTGATTGAAGGACCTTTGGAGGGCATGTACCTTTCTACTTCCGTTTCCTCATGTGTTAAATGAGGAATGACCCCTAGCAGGTAATGCCCCCTAGCTACCTTAGCGGCCGTGGTGAGGCTCAAATCCTGTGTGGAAATGCTTGGCCAACCTGAGAGTAAGAGACTGGAGTGGACAGAGGAAGCAACTTCGCCACAGGCAGAGGTGCTTAGAGTACAGGCAATACAAGCTGTCCCTGGCCTCCAATGGCCCCAGGGACATCTGTCCCCAGGCATCCAAGCAGGCTTAGCCTAAGCAGGGGCAGCCTCTGAAAGGGCCAGCCTGCTGTACTAGCATGGATGTGACACTCACAATTTACCAGTGCCGGGAGAGGGAATGAAGAAACGGCCATCCCACCCCAATTGCTGCCCCGTGGCCCCGCTGCTACAAGCTACCAGCATTTGCTGAGCACCTAACACCTGCTGTGTACTTTCTTTGTGGTGTCACTTCCTCACTACACATTTATGAGGCAGGTCCTAGTAAGGCCATTGATTCTGGGTCACACAGACACTAAGTGTCCAGGCACTCCCATCTGCCCCAGAGCCTGAGCTCTTAACTAGGATGGAGTCTGCTACAAATTCACTAAGGGCTGATTTCGGCAGACCCCACCCCAGCCGTCTGGCTGCCTTCACGTTCTCATCAAGTTCAGGCCTCCTGGCAGAATGCTGCTCTTGGCTTTGAGTGCTACCTGTCTGGTGCCTCCAAGGCTGCCATGTCCACCCTTGTCTTCTGCCCAGGAAGGCTGAGAGAGCTGGGTACTTGTGGTCACCTCCCCACCACGAAAGAGCTATAAGACTGCATCTTACTATTCCCCAGTCAGGGAAACTGAGGCCCCTGAAGGGTGTGGTAACAACATCCCAACCACTGGGAAATCACAGAGGAACAGAATTTATATCCTTTGGGCCCCTGAGGCTGGGCCAGTAATTCAGGATGAGGGAAGAGATGGGGCTTGGACTGAGGGCCTGGCTGAGACCCGGAAGAGGTGGGCGAGAGAGCTACCATGGAGGGTGAGTCCGTGAGACTTGAGGCCTGGCTGAGTGAAGAACAGTGTGGATGAGAGGCGGCACCCCAGATGGAAAGAAGGGGCACTGCGGGGACATCTACGCAGAGTGGATCAGGCATTGGAGCCAGTAGAACCACAGCGCCCTCTTCTGTCCAGCCCTATGCGGCTGCAAGTTTGGGCTTTCAGCCATGGTCCTCTTCCTCACTCAACAATGGGCAGTGGGAACCCACCCTATGCCAGCCCCACCTGCCCACCTTCTCTTTCCCCCACCTGCTGCCAGCCCTGTGACATCTGAGCTCACCCGCCGTGCAGCTGTGTGTCCCTGTCCCTGGGGCTCTCCAGGCCTGGGTCGCAGTGCACACGGTTGTCTGTAGGATGACTTCTTTCAGCCATCCTCTGACTCAGAGACAGCTATGAGCTCACCGAAGGTGTCAGGCTTGGGAAGCAACCAAAGGTGAGCATGAGCGAGGCCATAGGAGGCGCTCCGGGGCTCAGGACACTGACACTCAGTGCAGTTCTCCAACCTTGAGAGGCCAGACCCACAGCCTGGCGCTCCCACAGACTTCTGAGTGACATCTGCTCTGGGAGAGGCAGAGGGCTGAGCCTCCACAAGGCCCTGTGTGCAGGAAGTGCCTTGTCTAGACGGGGACGAGACCACCAGCACCACAAAGCCACGTGTGGCAAACATGAAGTGCTGCAGAGCGTGGCAGGCAGTTGGGGTCACTGTGGACTACACCAGGTGGCCAGAGGAGGCCTCCCAGGACAGACGGAAATGATAGTGGCTCCATTTGGAATGCTTGCTGTGTGCCAGGCACACTAGTCGCAACATACATTACTTCCTTCTTCCCCCAAGAACCCCGAGGGAAGGTACTGTTAGACCCATTTAAAGAGGGAGAAAGTAAAGTTCACAGAGGTGGTGATTGGTCCAAGGCCACATACCCAGTGAGCACAGAAATGAGATTCAAACCCAAGTCTGTCTTACTTTGGGGGAAGGGAAGCGAGTAAAAGTCAGAGAGGGGCAGGTATAAGATGCACTGGTACCATGAGTGGACCAGCCTGCCCCCATGTACAAAAACGACAAAGCTCTGGGGAGCTGAGACACGGATCAAATATTATTGTGCCAAAACCTTGTCTAGGGGGTTCAAAGGAAGGCAGGAACACCTTTCCCTGGTGTCCTAGGGAAAGCTTCATCTCCAGGTGAGGTGAGAAGTAGGCGTGCAGGTGGCAGGACCTGCATAAATAGTGACCTAGAGGGAATAAAACACAAGTATGTTTGGAGGGGAAAAGAGGTTATTTTAACCCCATGTGCTGTCTTGGCACTGTGCCAGGCAAGCACAGCTTATGGGTGGAATCAGACACTGTAGAAGATTCTTGAATATGATGGTCAACTACGGAGAGGATTTCATCCTTGAGTACTGATAATTTTATCGAAGCCTTAGCATACTGGGCAGAGGAAAAGATGTAGGACCCAGGGAAAGCCATCAAGGACCCCACACTCTGCAAGCCGTGCAGGCTCCAGGACCCTGCCCAGCACGATGGGTGACGACCCTCAATACCTCAGCCGGCAGCTCCACCCCCACTGGAGTGTCCCACCCTACCCAGAGTGTCCCTCGCCTCCCAGGAACCAACATGAGACAGAGGAGGGAAGCCTGGGAAAAACCAGCTCCAATCTTGGTTCACACAATTATCGTCATTTAGTCGTGAGATAAGCGAATGTGGATGCAAAATCGCTTTGAAAAGACTACAGCGCTATCCACTGCAGGCCACCCTTGTCATCTGTCCGTGAAACTGCTCCCAAGGCTGTGACCACTGCAGATTTGACCTCCTCCCACTCTCATCCCCAGCCTGCCTGGTGTCAGTGTTCTTGAGTTGAACTCAAAGCTTGAGTGACTCTGAGGAAAGATTCTTAGTCTGTTTGTGGAGATCCAAACCCATTCCTCTTAACCCCACCCCAACACACGCACACACACACACACAATTACTTCCCACTGCCTAAAATGATTTGTTTTAATGAAATCATTCCCCATAAACATCTTGGACTCAGGCCAAAAAAGAAAAAAAAATACCAGTGTCTGTTGGCTTCTAAAGTTCCTGTTATGTGGGAAGATTGGCAAACAATAGGTATAATGTAATAATCTTTCCGACAGGCACTTTACATATGCTATCTCATTTAATTACCCTCACAAGAAGCCTAGGATTCCTAGAAAGGAGGGGCTAAGGCACGGATAGCTTACTGCTGGAGGAGACACTTGTGCCCACCCAGCCTCCATCCTCTTGTTTTTCCTTCCCAACAGAATCAATTGCGTTCACGTATCCATAGCCACCCCACCACCTGGTCCAAGAGGCAGTGGTAGAGGTGATGAGAAATGGTTGAAACCTAGACATATTTTGAAGCTATAACCAAAAGGATATGAGAAGGACTGGCTGTTAAGTGTGAGAGAAAATAAAGGAGTGAAGCAGGAGATGGGGTGTGGAAAAGTGTTGGGTACACTGGAGGACTTCACGCAAATACAAAAGTATATGTTTCATTATTAAGAAACGCTAGCGTCCTCTTTCATTGCGGCCTCTATCTGCCATCGTGTACAGAGACCTCTTTTGGCTGGAGGAAGTTTTCCCCTCTCGGCCAGCCTCCTTCTTTGCCATTTCTCCAGTTAGTGTGTGAAGACCCAGGGGGATGCAAGTTGATCTCAATGTTGCCAAAACACCTATGAGTTTCCTTTCTCAAGTTAAACCTAAATCAGTTCTTTATCCAATGGTGTACCTTACGTGTATAAACAAACCTCTTCTCCACAGCTCACAGCAAGCAGGGAAGGCTGAAGGTCTTCATGCTTCTTCCCTGACTCCCCTAGAATGGATGTGTGTGGCTGGAAAGAAATGGAGGTCGCTCTGGTCAATTTTGATAACTCAGACGAAATCCAGGAACCGCAAGACTACGCCACAGACTTCGACCCAAGCAGCCGAAACGGCCAGCCTGGGAGCAGCCCCTTCTCCAACTGGGGTGTCCTCATCAGCGATAGCACCAACCACGAGACGGCCTTCTCCAAGCTCCCAGGAGACTTCATCCATTCCCCAGGGCCTGAGCCAGGGGTCATGAGTGAAGGAAACCAGCGGGTCATCATCAACATTGCTGGGCTGAGGTTCGAGACCCAGCTTAGAACCCTCAATCAGTTCCCAGAGACCCTTCTGGGAGACCGGGAGAAGAGGATGCAGTTCTTCGACTCCATGAGAAACGAGTATTTCTTCGACAGAAACCGGCCCAGTTTTGACGGAATTCTATATTATTACCAATCTGGCGGGAAAATCAGGCGCCCGGCCAATGTCCCCATTGACGTCTTTGCTGATGAGATCTCCTTCTATGAGCTAGGGGCTGAGGCCCTGGACCAGTTCCGGGAGGATGAAGGCTTCCTCAAAGACCCGGAAACACCGCTCCCCACCAATGACTTCCACCGGCAGTTCTGGCTCCTCTTCGAGTACCCCGAGAGCTCCAGTGCTGCCCGTGGCGTGGCCACGGTCTCCGTGTTGGTGGTGATCGTCTCCATCACGATCTTCTGCCTGGAGACACTCCCTGAGTTCCGGGACGACAGAGAGCTGAAGGTGATGAGAGACCCCAGCCTGAACGCGAGCAGGACCGTCCTCACCCACACCATGTTCACGGACCCTTTCTTCATGGTGGAGTCCACCTGCATCGTGTGGTTCACCTTCGAGCTGGTGCTGCGGTTCGTGGTCTGCCCCAGCAAGACCGGCTTCTTCAGAAACATCATGAATATCATCGACATCATCTCCATCATCCCCTACTTTGCAACCGTCATCACAGAGCTGGTCCAGGAGACGGAGCCCAGCGCCCAGCAGAACATGTCGCTGGCCACCCTGAGGATCATCCGGCTGGTGAGGGTCTTCCGCATCTTCAAGCTCTCCCGCCATTCCAAGGGGCTGCAGATCCTGGGGCAGACGCTGAAGGCGTCCATGCAGGAGCTGGGGCTGCTCATCTTCTTCCTCTTCGTTGGCGTCATCCTCTTCTCCAGCGCCGTCTACTTTGCCGAGGTGGACGAGCCCGAGTCCCATTTCTCCAGCATTCCTGATGGCTTCTGGTGGGCGGTGGTCACCATGACAACTGTGGGCTACGGCGACATGTGCCCGACCACCGCAGGGGGCAAGATTGTGGGCATTCTGTGTGCCATTGCAGGGGTGCTTACCATTGCCCTCCCTGTGCCTGTCATTGTCTCCAACTTTAACTACTTCTACCATCGGGAGACTGAGAATGAGGAGAAGCAAAACATCCCACGAGAAATCAACAAAATCCTCAAAAGTACGGAGTCAAGAGCGGGCAGCATCGACTCTCTTAATAAGACCAATGGTGGCTGCTGTGCAGAGAAGTCCCGGAAGTGATCTGTCCAGGGCTTCTTGGCTTCCTGTGTCTCTGTCTCTCTCCCCCTCCCACTGCAGCCTTTGCTCCCTGTTTCCAAAGACCAAAATTTATCTTTTGTGACCAACAGGCCGTCGTTGCCTGCAAGCTGTTTTAATAAACTCCTACTCCTGCTCTATTCTCTAAGCTGTTTCCTCTCACCCGACTATAGGAAGACGTGGCTGTCCTTTCCTGTGAGGGGGTAGTTCAGGTTCTTGCGACTCACCTGTGGTCCCCAAGACCAGCGGGATCGGCATCACCTCCGAGCGAGGAGCTGCACAATCCAGGCCCAGCCCGGACGCACTGACTCAGAATCTGCATTTTAACAACTTCACGGGTGATTCATTTTTCACATTAGACATGAAGAAGAACTCACTGGCGTTGGTCTCCCTTAGAAGAAGCACATTAAAAGGCCAGGGATTGCTATGAGCAATGAATAAGAGCTCAGAATTGTTTAATAATAATACCTTACCCTTGTGTGGCATTGCATCAATTTTCCAAAGCTTTCCCCCCTACATTATCTCACTGCCTCTCAGAATAACTAGTAGAAGAGACTTGATAATTATTCCCATAATAATCGTGCAGCTGAACAAACTACAGGACAGCCACTTACCTAAGGTCACCCAGAAACAGTGACCCAGTCAATGGTGGGACCCAAATCTCCTACCTACTAGTCTAGTGCTGTTTCCACTCGTAGATGTGATGGAACAGGGTGGGGAGGGAGAGCGGGGCTTGAGGGCTTCGTCTTTCCGAGGATCCAGGCAGCAAACCTCTGGGCAGGAGCACGCTTTTCTGGGGGCTCGCCTCATCTCCTCACAGCCTGGGAAGGCTCTGCAGGACCTCGGGGACAACCTCCCAGGCACAGAGCTGCCCATGTGGTGTGGAGCCACTGCTGTCCCAGACACTGCTCCCACAGGCTCCCCTGCCCTGCTATCCCAGCTTGGTCAGCAGCTCATCTCCTGATGGCACTGCCCAGCTTTCACTCTGCTCTGGATGAAGTCCCTTCCCCACGACTTGCTCAGATGCTGTCTGAGGATACACCAGCTGGTACAGGAATATGTTAGGCAGATGCTTTGGGGTAGCAGGTAGCATTGGCTCACATGATTGAGAAATGCAGGAGGAGAGCAGATGGTAGGCCCCCTGAGTCTGGGGACTCAAACATCACCTTCAAAGCTCTCGTCACCTCTGTCCATCTCCTTTCTATGCTTTCCTCCGCTGGATGGACTTTATGCCCCTTGAGCCAAAGGGCATGGAGCGTGACAGCCCCAGGGCACAGCCTAGCTTCATCTAACCAAACCAAACCAAACAAAAATACAGAGCGTGCCAAAACAATGTATACACATTTTAAGAAAGGAAAAAAACTGTATTAAAATTGTAATACCCGATATATACTGACACCAAAAGATGAATACAAGTCATGTGTATACATTTTTTGGCACTCCCAGTATATATGCATATGTATACATATGCACTCACATATATAATCACCTATGTACCTAATTGCTGCTCTATAATTCCTCACAAAAATGTTCCATCCAAAAGATAGGGACTTTTCTCTGTCTGGTCCACTGCTACATTCCCAGGGCCTATCACTGCACATAGTAGGTACTCAAAAATATTTGTTGACTTAATGAATTGTCCCTTCAAGCGCTCCTTTCCAATTACCCTAAAGAGATCAAAATAAGCCACTCTGCAGGCCTGGTGAGATTTCATTCCCCCTCACCCTCACTCTCCCCTAAACCCTAGACCTACAGGCTAAGGCCAGACACTCCTTAAGGGGAGGTATGAGTGCAGGGGACCCTTGAAGGCGTTATGGGGTAGGCTCTGAGGCCTGGGTTGCAGCTGGTGGAGGGGCATGGGGGAGGCCTGGCCTAGAGACCCTGCATGCTCCCAGTCCGTTGCCCTGGGGCTGCTCTCCCTGGTAGAGGCTTAGAGGAGGGCAAGGAGAGCAGAACCCTCCTCTGAAACCCCCACTCCGAAGGCCTTGTCTCAGACCCCTTCACGAGATTTCCAGGGAAATATCTGAGCCCACAAAAGGCAGCCCTCCTCAACAAGCATCCTGGAAGTCCCATCTCCCGAGGCAGTTTGGACTTCTCCTTCGTGTCTTGACTCTGCCGAGACCATGCCCTGACCCAGCCTGGCTCCACCTCAGCAGATCCCTGTTCCCAGGGGAACCTGCTCAGGCCACCTCCACTGCAGCTGCCAAGGAAAGAGTGTGGTCCCTCCCCTAGGGACAAGGCCCACCCCAGCCCTTTCTCCATGCCCACCCTTTACCCCCTATTCCCTCCTTAGTAGGTCCTGGAAATGGAAGGGAAGGAGACACCCAAGGTGCCCCTGCCCCCCTCCGCAGCTGATTCCAGCCTCCTAAAAAATAAAATGCATTCACCCCTGGAGTGGAGTACTCCAAAGGCCCTTTGAAGCTGGAGGAAGAAAGCCACCCTGATCTCCCCAGAGACCAGTGTGTCGCACATCCGACAGACAGGAGAAGTCTGCCCTCAAATGCAGAGATGAAAAAGAACAGGGGGTGGTAGGGAGCTGGGGAGATGGGAAAAGGGAAGATCAGACAAACTTTTGTTATTGCATCTCAGGGGAAGCGGAGGTAAAATGCCGCCTGCGAAATGTCACCAGATAATGAATGCTATTTCACTCCCCGTTGCTGAGGTGTCTGTCAGATGCATGGGGAGAGAGTGACAGCGAACCTCATTAGGAATTTTGGGTGGATCTTCTGCTCTTCTGAACCAGAAGGGCCATGGCTGAGCCCCCTCCTTCCCACCACCACTGTCCTGTCTTATTGCTAAGAGAAATAACACGTAAAAATATAGCATAATAATAAACAACTCCAAGCTCCCAAGATTATTGTGGAAATTAAATGAGATAATATGTGAAATTCCTTAGCAAAGGTAAAACATGCTGTACAAAATGGGTTGCAGGTAGCTGACGCCTAGGATAAGAACTCCTCAGCAGGTGGTAAACCGTTCAAGAGCCGTGGCTGTGCCTTTTTGATGCTATAATCTCAGCCCAGTGTCTGGTGCATAGCAGGTGCTCAGCCAATGAAGGAAGGAAAAGAGTAACAGAAAGAAAGAGAGATGATGCAAAGATCACATCGTGTCCCTTGAAAAGAGACAATAACTTACGTCTATTGCATGCCCTGCACTATTCCAAGATGCTCAATGTAAATGACACGCTAAGGCTCATGACACCCTATAAGATAGAACCTACTATGAGCCCGGTCTTATAGATGAGGGAATGCAGTCACAGAACAGTCTAGTAACTTGCCTAAGATGCTACAGCTAGCAAGTGGCTGAGCCAGGATTCGAACTCAGAGGCTTGGCTGCCCGTCTCAATGTTTCTCCTCTGCCTCAAGCCACCTCTCCGCACAATGCTGCCTCAGGAGAACCACCATGGCTGAGCCTGGGAGGCAGGTAGAGGTTGTGGAGTCCTTACTCCAACCCCACCTCCCGTACGCCACAGATCCCACGATCACCTGACGATTCTGTTCTGTCACTGTTGCTAGGAAGCTGTGTGGAGATGCACGCACCCTCCAATTTTGCCTAGTGCTAACCCCATCCAGAAGACAGGAGCCAAATCGGTCCAAACTTTTCTCCTCTGTGGTCAGCTCAGTGTCACTTGTTGGAAAACATGTCACCTCTGATCCTTCCCCCATGCAATATTCTCACCTTATTTCTGCCTTTTGAAATCCTCTCCGTCCCTCCACACACCCCTTCCTCCATGAAGCTGGTTCCGATCTCACCTTACCTGTGCCTCGTCTGCCTGCTCCCTCCACTGTGAGCTCCTGGAGTGGGGGGTCTTGCCTGGCTCATCACCAAAGCCTCAGAACCCTGATACTATGTGCCCCACACAGAGTCGATGTTCAGTTATAAATTAAAAGTGTGATGACACTGTGATTCTTTAGTGTTGAATGAGACTTTACAGCGTGCATTAGCTATCTATTGCCACATAACAAATTACCCTGAAACTTAGCAGCTTAAGACAACACGCAATTATTATCTCACAGTTTCTGTGGGTCAGGAATCCAGGCAGCTTCTCCGGGCCCTGACTCAGGGTTTCTCATGAGGCTGCAATCAAGGTATTAGCTAGCGCTGCCGTCACCTTAAGGCTCAACCAGGACCTTGCAGGGACCCTCCTGTCATCAGCAGTTGCAGGTTTTGGAGGTCGTTCCTTTTTTCTCTTCCCAACAAGTGTGCGCTCTCTCCAACTTACACATCTGTAAGCCAAATACTTCCCTTCCATTTGTAGAAACCATTCTCAATAAAGAAGATAGTGAGGCTTGGTGGGCAAGGCATCGGATTGGGGGGCGGGGTGGGGACACATGTGGGGACACATGTCTGACCGTGATGTCTTAGCCTCAGTCCTCGGCTCTCTGAGTATGTTAAGGAGATCATCCTGCTATGGTTTGGAGGGAGGGGTACCGATGTTGGGGGTACTGGATGGGATTCTAATGGCCTTGTCCTGCAGCAGACCTAGAGAAAGGTCACCCACTGAGGATGAGGGCAAGGTGTGTGCTGAAGGAAGATGATTCTTGGTGTCGTTATCCAAGGGGAGGGTCTCGGGCAGGTGGAGGGAAGCCCCCACCCCGACTAGGGCCCCCCTCTCTTCCATCTAGACCTCAAGGAGGGAAACTGTCTGGATGTGAGCTTCAAGAGCAAAGGGCAATAAATTGATGTGAGAGGCAGAATAGCCCCCCCCCAAAGATGTCTACATCCTAATCCCCAAAACCTTTGAATATGTTACCTTAGCCTGGACGAAGGGACTTTGCAGATGGGATTACATTAAGGACCTTGAAGTGGAGATGACCCTGGGTGATGGGCATGGGCCCAAGGTCATCACAAGGGGCCGATAAGAGGGAGGCAGGAGCTCAGAGATGAGAGATGGTGCCAATGGACGCAGAGGTCGGAGCCTCGGAATGTGGGCAGCCTGTAGAAACAGGGGAAGGCAATGAAATAGATTCTCCCCGAGGGCCCCCGGAAAGAATGCAGCCCTGCTGAGATAATAAATTTGCCTTGCTTCAGGCCACTGCATTTGTGGTAATTTGTTGCTACAGCAATAGAAAACTAATACAGCTGGTAGCTGTTATAAAGAAATCAGCCAGAAGACTGAGTGGGTCACCATGATAGCTCTCAAACCTGACCACCTGGGTACCTGTCACTTTTCTTTTTTTGCCTGTAATTAAAACTGTATTGAAAAAATGACACCAAAATAGGAGAGATCACACTGTTGTGTACTTACAAAATTACATCACTTTTGTACATGAACTAGAATTACTGAATCCATAGGGCTTTCTGTGATATAACAAATTCAGGAAGTTGTGTGGCTCATTAGCATTGCTTTCTTCTAAACCAGGGGAGTCCAAACTGCAGCTGGCGGGCCAACTGCGGCCCGCGATCCATTTCTTATTGGCCCGCAGCAAATTCCAAAAATATATTTAGTTTACTTAAATAAACCAGGTGAGGCAATACGTACTTCACCTCGAGTGAGTGGTCCGGCTGTTTGTATATTTTACCGCATATGGCCCTTGGTGAAAAACGTTGAAAAAAAGTTTGGACACCCCTGTTCTAAACGAACACCCTTCTGTGAGTCTCGCCTTTCCTCTTATCGGCAGGCACAACACTGTCGAACAACCTACACAAAGAACCACTGTGGGAGCGTGGCGGAAAACCATGGCCATCTTGTAGTTACCTGGGCATTTTACATCCAGAAAATAAGAATTTGGACTTTCTATGTTTTTCCTTTTCCTCTTCCAAGGACGGATGTAGTAAATGTCTAGCCAGAGGCATGTTACTCTTTCGCAAGCCCAGCCCAAAAAGATCTCTCCATACATGTCACTCTTGCAAAGTCCCCTTTGAGTCATCCCGGGCGGCCCCGTGCACTAGCGTCGTGTACCCATACTTGGGCCACAGAGTTAACAGGAGCAGCACCCTTCACGGAACCATGTGGGGAGGGCAGTAGCGATTACTAGAGACCCCCGAAAAGGCGGTGACTTGCCTGTGAGATGCAGCCTCTGCTGTCCAATGAGAGAGCCTCTGAAAGCCCACCCTGGAGGATCAGGTCCTGTTTTACCAAGGAAAGAAGTCCTTGCTTTTAAGGTCCCCTCCCCCACATCCCCTGCAGGGGCCAGGGGGCCCGATGTGAGAGTCCTCGGCTCCAGGGCCTTAGACATGGGGGGCTGCAAACTGTTAAAAGATAAACTGAGGCATAGTCAACATTTTAAGAGTTTGTGTGAGCAAAAATCGATTCAAATCGAGCAGCATCCGATCGCTAGAAAGGAGCCCCAAGGAGCTGTACAAAATGAGAGACTTATAGGCAGAAGCGAGCAGGAATAAGGAAGTTATAATAGAAAAAAAGGGGGTTGGTTATTGCAAAGTTCCTTTCCTTCAGGGAATGGCAGGGGTCAGGCAGATTCTCTAGTCTGATCAGGTGAGTCCGGATGGATGGGTTTAAGATTCCATTTCTCGGAGAACCAAAACTGTAATTAAGTCACCTTGCTCACCATGGTGGCTTTAGTACCCAGTGCTAGGTGTATGCCCAGTATATTTGAGGTGCGGCTCCCCATAAGCAACTTTATTTGGGGCCTGTTGTCTTGTTTTTAACACCACCAATGGACCTAAAGAGACAGTCAAAGCTGCCAAAAGCCTCAAGGGCCAATCCTCCGAAAGGCGCCCCTCTCTCCCCCAGCCAATCCAGTTTGGGCCCCGGTGCCCTGCTGAGACTGCGTTGCAGCCAGCTCACAGCAACGCCCCCATCCTAGCAGTCCCCAGCTCTCTGCTGCCCTCTGGCTTCAGCTCTCTGATCGTCCAGCGAACCCTGCTGGGACTATACGGGTCACATCTCATGGGAGGAGGGGGAGCTACGTAGGTTGTCCAGAGACTGGGAAGTCCAAAGAGCCATCTAGAGCAGCAGAGCGCGCGGGGGCGGGGGGATGGTCCTAGGCAGATGGTTCCAGCACCTGCTTCCCTTTCCTCCATTCATATCCCTGCCCCATGTCAAGGGCTCAGAAACACAAGCTGAATGGGCACCATACCTTCTGGACTAAAAACTAGGACAATCATTGGTGTAAGAAACAATCTGGCAGTGGCGTTTGATGTCAGAATGAGCAGCTTGCTTAGGACACGGCAGTCAGCTGAGAGAACAATGGGACAGAATGTTTTGGACATGTGGCCCTTCCTGGTAGGTCTCACCATAATAAAGCTCCTGATAAGGCTCGCCCCTACACAGCTCTGGTCGTGGTTTGCTCACCATGGTGGCTTTAGTACCTAGTGCTCGGTGGACTCCATGAATAGTATTTGATGGGAGAGAAAGAGAGAGCATTCACTTTGACAAGGCCCAAGAAAATGCCCCGCATGTTTGTCGCCCAGCCCTCAGGCCAGGGCAGCCAGCTGTGTGGGAAAGACTATAGTCCCCTGTGTCTCCCTTTTTCACCTCTCTAGCTCAGGTACCTCCAGCAGGGTAGGTGATTTTCCAGTGACCCTCTATCACTGTTGGGAAGACGTGCGGGATCCCACCAGGTACCTGCACCCTTTGGGGTCTGACAGTCCCAGAATGAGCTGGGGTGGTGCCGAGAAGGTCAGGGCAGCTTTAGCTCTGGGGGAGGGGCTACTTCTCAGGGCTGGAAGGGAAAGGACTGGGGAGCAGCAGGTTGGTGTGGGGCTGACAGACACCGTGGGGAGAGGAGAACATCCCTCCGAGGATGCAGGACTACATTATGTCCCTCAAAACTCCCTATGGTCAATCCCCAGCCCCCACTGTGACTGAATTTGGAGCCAGGGTCTTTAAAGAGGCAATTAAGGTTAAATGAGCTCATAAAGGTGAGGCCCTAATCCCATATGTCCTTAGGAAGAAGAGACACCAGGGATACGCAGGCACAGAGGAAAGGCCATATGAGGACGCAGCGAGAAGGAGGCCGTCTGTAAGCCAAGGGAAGAGGCCTCGGGAGAAACCAACCCTACCGATGCCTCGATCTGGAGCTTCCAGCCTCCAGAACGGCGAGAAATAAATGTCTGTTGTTTAAACCACCCAGTCAATGGTATTTTTCATGGCAGCCCGAGCCGACTAACATCCCACTGGAGACGAGGAAGAAGACACGGAAGTTGGAGTGGTCAGAGGAGAGAAAGGGGCCTGAGAGACGCACACACAAATGCCCAGTGGTCTTCGCCAGAGAGCAGGCCCCGGGCAGTAGAAAGCCCTTCCTCTCCCTCCTGGGTCTAAATAAATCCTTAGAATCTAGGCCAAGCCCACAGCCCAGCTGCCACCAAGTAACCAGAACATCAGCATGGCACCTCCTGTACCAGCATGTCAGTGGGTCCATTTGCCTGACTCTCAGGGCAAAGACAATGATTTCTGAAGCTTCCCAGATCCCAGCCCATTCTTTCCCTAACTGCTCCTGGGTATCTCTGGAAATGTGTGGACTCAGGAAAGTGTTTGGAGAGTCTCTGCTTATTGCATGTTATCCAAACCCACCAGGGCCACAGGTCCCGGTACTGGAGCTCTGGCCCAAGCGTCCCTTCAGCTTGGGGTATCACTGTCTCAGGAGCGGAGGCTGAGAGATTGGCCACCAGAGAGACTCAGGGAGTCCCAGGGACACAGGCTTAGGTATTTGGACGGCCGGTCTGCCCACAGTGCACTTTTCTGCTTGTGAATGACACTCTCTCAATGAGAAAAGCCCTCCAGGGAGCTGGTATGGGGACAGTGGATGAGATTTGGGGCTGGGTTTGCAGGACGCCCCAGGCCACAGTTCAGAGCTGTGGGACGTGTGTTTGGCACCCGCCCACCACAGTCCTCAGCACAGGACAGGTCTGTCTCCAGAGGTTCCTTGTTCCCTCTCAGGCCCTAAAAATAAAGCTCCAAGGACACAGTTATTCTGGTCTCAGTGCTAAACGGAGCCCTGGGAAAGAAAGGGGCTCTCAAGTTTCGTGGCTGGAGCCAGAGGAGACGGCAAGGACAAAAGTGGGGGAGGCTCAGAACCTACAGATGGAGCTTCAGCGTTGGCCCTGAGGAAACCAAGGCCGCCAGCTCAGAGGAGGTGGCAGGGCCATGAGCAGTCTCTGAAAAGGAGGCAAAATTCCACCAGCCAGAATGGGGAGACAACTTTGGTCTGCATCTTAACCAGCCCCAGGCCCAGCCCTAAAACTGCACGGGGTGTCTAGGGCACTAGATTCTGGCTGCTTTCCAAGCTCCCCAGAACGATAACTCTAGGGTGAAGGGCTGGCTGTTCCACTGATCCAGAAGGGCTAATGGCCTGTCCCCAAGCCCCTTGGGCACACACTGCAGGCACATCGTCGCCTGGTCAGCTATAGCCCAAACTGTAATTTTGGTATTACAGACGATCCAGAAAAATCAGCGAGGGAGGACAGCAGAAGGGCACTGAGAAGGAAAAGGCTAGCCAGAGAGAGGTCTGGTGAGTGAGGGGTTTGAGGGAAGACACCACGTCTCCTGTATCTGTGTCTCCTGCAGAAGCTGGTACTGTGCCTTGTGCACAGTAGTCACTTAGTAAATTCTGTTGTTTGGTTGGCCACTGCCCTGGGGACCTGGGATGGGGAGAGGAAAAGTTGCAGATATAAAACAAGGTGTACAAAGCTGGCATTTGAGATTAGGACACTAGAGGGCGCTCCAGGACAAAAGCTGAGTCCCAGCAGCCCTTGCCCTGTTGAGGAGCTTAGAGGACAGTTCCGAGTTTGTGTATTCATTCAACATACATCCACCGAACAATTTACTCTGTGAAATACTAAATGCTGTGAAGGATACAAAAATGATTGAACTGTGACATCTGCCCTCAAAGATGGGGTCATCTCATTAGAAAGATAAGAGGCACAAATTAACGTATCCATATTTACCTCCTGGTAACTTCTATGTATTAAGTGCTGATTAATCTTCACACACTGTTCTTTTTACCCATAATGCATCCCTCCCTAATATCTGCATGCCTTACTCTCTGTCACATCTTTGCTCAAATTCACCTTCTCGTGAAGCTTACCTTCCCACTTCATTTTAAAGCATAAATGTCACATCATTCTCAGTCATCTTCACCCCCTCGGCTTTTTCCCAGACACTTAAAACCATCTGCTATGCTACACGGCTTACACATTCATTATCTCCATTATCTGTGGCCCCCACAGAACTCCATGAGGCTGGAGGGGTCCATCTGTTGTGTTCACTGATGCACAAAGCATAGAACAGTGCTTCATAAAGTAGGCACTCAAAACATGCTTTTTAATAAATAAGACCGCTGACAATTCTAATTAGTCCCCAGTAAACCAAGGGGCCGGGGGTCAGCTAGCGAGTACTCCTGTGGTTTGGAGGCTTTGGGTGAAATGGTCGTCATGTGCAGTTGGGGTCTTCTCAGAAGAGGTAACCCTTAAGTAGGCCTTGAAGCAATTCACAGGTGAGAAAAAGTGGAAAGGGGCTTCAGACAAAGGGATGGGCATGAGCAAAGGCCCAGAGGCCAGCCCTGCAGGGGGCTGGGTGTGACCATGACAGAAGGACAGACCAGATGTCCCTCAGCAGGAAACTGAGCATGCCCTGGCCACTCTGGGCCCCCAGCCATGACCAGGGCTACTGGGCAGTAGCCAGGCCACGTCCCTTACTCACATTCCCACTCCCTGCTTCCTGCTCTTTTCTCTTGCCTTTCTGGCTGTCCAGGGCTTTCTGACAGGGGGCAACCTCTACCACTCCTGTCTCAGCTATATTCTCCCTTCTGCTGCAAGCAAGAAACAAACTGTGCAGCTCAGAAAACAATCCATCATTTTGTCACAACATTTCCATTTCAAAGGCTTCTTTTCCAAGCTTCCTTTGGCCGAGTGCTTCCTCTAATTAGCGTGAGAAGAACTGGCAGGAAAATTGAGTGACAAGGAAGGAAAGGAAGTAGAAATGGGGCTGTAGGGCCTGAGGACCCTGCCTGAGGCCAGCAGGGGCAGGAAGGGGCACTGGCCTGGGCAGGTACTCTAGGGAGAGGTGCTGTGTACGCATGCGTGTTTGTGTGTGTATGTGTGTCTGTGTCTATCGGTGTACGTGTGTGTCTGTGTGTGTATACTCATGTCTTTGTGAGCTCACGTTTCTCAGCATTCATGATTCCTGCCAGCCGGGCAGAGATTTGCCCGCTCCTGGCACCAACATAAGCCCCTCTCTGGCACTTGCTCAGCCTCCACGGTGTGCCAGGAACTCCCCTGGGTGCTAAGGAGTCAGAGAAAAGACTCAGGTGCTATCTGTCGGAGACACAGCAGAGAGACCAACCAGTGAGTCACTACAACAGGATAAATTCAGCAAGTCGGAAGTGGGAAGATGGGAGTCGGGTGGAGAGGGATGTCACCCCAGAGGACACCACATAAGCTGGTCTGGAAGGATGAGGAGCAGGTCCCAGGCTGCAGAGAGTGGAAAGGGCATAGCAGGGAAAGAGAAGGGCATGAGCCAGGCCCAGAGGCCAGCCCTGCAGTGTGTTGGATGCGGCCGACCGTGGCAGCAGGCACATGGCAGCAAATGCACGGCGGGTGGATATGAGTGGCCACGAGGCTTCCTCAGCTGCCCTCTCCCTGCCCTGGTTCTCATCAGCAGGCAGAGATGGTGGGAGACCAGGTAGTGGGTCAGCCCGGCCCTGCTCCCACAGGCCTCCAGGTTGCCCCTCTTCACAAGCAAATAGCAAATGTGCTGACGGCCCCTCCCAAGACTCCTTCATCCTCTCACAGGCCCCACAGAGATCTGGGCCTGGTGCAGAGCCCAAAGTGGGCCTCTTGGTAGAATCTGAAAACCCTGGAGGCGGCTTGGCCACCTTCTCTTTCACATGCACTGAGCCATTCCCCAGAAACAGCAAAGGACTGGGAGTGTTCCAGGCTCAGGAATGGGAGGGAGAAGATGCAGAGCGGGCATGAGGTGGAGGTGGGGAAAAAGGAAAAAGCACAGCAGCAGCAAGCGGTGTGATTCTTGAGGACCTCGCTGATGGAATCATTCATTCATTCATTCCTTCCTTCCTTCAACAGTACTTGATGGGGACATTCCATGAGTTAGGCACCCAAGGTATCAGAATGAGAAGAGCACAGTGTGTCCTCGGGGAGCCCACAGTCCCTGATGGAGACAGACAAGGAAATAAGTGTTAGAATACAAAGCATGACACTGAGGAGAGTGGGAGCACAGAGGACAGCACCACCCCACCCCAGGAGCATCGGGAAGAGATTTGGACTGAGATGAAATTTGAAAGACAATTAAAGCCATCAAAGGGGCTGGAGTGTAGAGAATATTCCAGGCAGAGCAGAATGTGGGGCTGCCCACACCCTGTTAGCCCCAGGAGGAAGCTGCCTCACTGTATGGTCACTTTCAGGAGAGGGATGGCCCCTGGGCCAGGTGGGCCGGGGTGCGGTGGGGGACCATTTGGTCCAAGCTTCCCATTTAGGGAAGTTGTCGTATTTAGACTTTCTACATTATCTCCAGTTGAGATCTGGATTCTTCAAGTACAAGTTGTTAAGCATAAACCATTGGAATATAACACCATTTTTGTGAGCTTGTTTGGCACTTTTTTTTTTAACTTACAAGAAGCCTAAAAATAATGAAAATGGCCCAGTTCTGTCTCATTCTTGGCAAACAGACAGTATTGGTTCTAGATAAGAAAAGCGAGGCTTAGAGAAGTCTCCCAATGCCAGCACTTACTCCTCCCACGCTCACCTCCCTGACCCTGTGAGCCTCAGCCATCAAGGCCCGCTGCTCACTGTGCTCGAAGTCCTAGAACGTTCGATGGAAACCTCTGCCCCAAACCCTCCCCCGGCTCCTCAAGTCACCACAGATTGCAGCCTGAACCCTCTTTCCACGTCACACCCTCCACAGCCAGGCCTGCTCCTTCCCTGCCAGAGGTCACCAGTCCCTCTGTGACCAGAGCTGGCTGCTCAGCCACAGATGCAAACAAGCCCTGCGGACAGCATCTCCACTGCCTGGGTCCTTCTTCTTGTTTGTCTTTGGGTATAGCTGAGAAAGACCCCACGAGAGGGGCCTGTCAACAGGACCACATCCACGGCTCTTGCTGGGAGCCCCCCCACCACACACAGTCCTCTTTATAAAAGACCGTCTCCTTTGCGAAGTGCCGTGGACAAACCTGCTATACCTTCAGGATCTCTGAGACTGCTGCAGGACTCACCTGCTCCTCAGTGGGTATCGGGGCAAGTGTGGTCAGGGTAAGGTGGGACAGGGGTCAAGAGTAACATGACCCCGGAAGCCTAATCAATTGTTCTGTCCCCTGTTGGGGAAAAGACTAGCCTTTTCGATGAAGTGAAGGAGCCACCCTCCAGGCAGTAGCAAGTCAGGTTTGGAGCCCCTAAAACTGAGGGTGGAACTCTGGGCTGTGGGTCTTCCCCAAGGTCACGGCAACCTCAGGACCCTCAGACTTTCCCAGATGCCTTCTGCCTATTCCCAAACTGTTTCTAGTGATAGCCCAGAACCTTTCTCTCCCTGGGTCAGTGTTCTCTGCTCAGTGTTCTCATACCCCAAGCCCTTGCTCCCCAGGTACAAGACTCATCCTGCCATGGTCTCCCCAACTGTACCCTTTCCTTAGAAAGATCTAGAGTGGGAGAACAGGAAGGCAAGACGTACCCTGATTTTACCTGACCTGAGCTTGAAATGACCCATTCCCTTGGGAAAGTCTCCACCCACCAGCAATGTCCCCAACCCTCCCCAACCTGTGCGGCCCCAGCTCTGCCAGACACACCATGTGACAATCACGCCCCACCCCCGTAACGGCACAGGGCTTCAGCCCCAAGAAAAACCAGGCTTTGCAGGGAAGTGGTATTTATTGAGAACCATCTGCCTGAAAACCCGATGCACGTGTGTGCACGCGTGTGTGTTTGGGGCAGCGTGGTCCGTGGTCAGCCGTGCAGTCAGATGGCCTTGGCCAGCCCCACGCGGTTGTTGGCTCTGTCAAAGACGCTGAAATACTCCCGGATGAAAACATCCCCCAGGATCCACTGCTCGGAGCTGTCGTCGCCCTGGAAGCCACTGGTGCAGAAGCCCTGTTCCTGGGAGAGGCAAGACTGAGATGGAGCCGGTTCTAACCCCAGGCGCTGTGCCTACAGGTAGGCCTTCCCCTAACCCGCCCCACCCCCAATTGCTTTCTCCTCTAGCATTTCCTTTCATCCTTGAAATCACCTTCCAAGGTAGGCAAACAAGCATCAGAGTCTTCTCACTCAACAGATGAAGAAATTGATGTTAAAAAAATATAGTCACTTAATCCAAGATCACCTGGTGAGGACCCGTCACCCCATTTCTCACTTGTCCTCTCCAGCCCCCCGCCTTCCAGTCTCATTACCTGCCGCCCTGATGACCGGCCAGAACAGGCTTGGGGGCCGAAGGCCTTGCTAGTTTGGGGTGCTTAGGTTTAGGTCAAAGCTGAGGCCAGCAGATCAGTGGGGATGAGAGTTGGGTCCCCACAAAGCTCAGGCCATCTAAGAAAATTCCAGGCAGTGCTCAAGCTCCCTGGGCTTAGCAGCTAGAGCAGTGTGTGGAGGTTCCCACGGGGGGCTGAGGTCCTGCCTACCCTGTCCCCCTCAAGCTACTGGACTCTATCCTTCCCATCTGCCCCATTTCTCCTAGAACGAGCCCGTAGCAGCCACAAACAAGGGCCAAGGCCAACAGGGCCCGACTCAGAGGAAACAGTTGGTTTAAACATACATCCTGCGGGCTCCACCTAGGACCTGCTGCTTACCACCCACTTCGGTGACTTGCCAGCAGGGAGAAGGAGGGGGCTGGGCGAGCCAGGCTCCCTGGCTTGAGACTCATACCTGGCTAGTGTAGGCGGAGGGGGGCAGTGGGTACTTCTTGCCGTTGATCTCAAAGACCACCGTGGGCATGCTGCTCAGGCTCCCGCAGTTGATGTCAAACTAACAAGCGAATAAATAAAACAAAACAGAAACAGACTCACAGACTCAGAGAATAAACTGACAGCTGCCCGATGGAGAGAGGTCGGGGGTTGGGTGGAAAAGAGGAAGGGAATTGAGAGGCACCAACTTCCAGGTATAAAATAAAGGCCTGGCCTCACCATGCCAAACTGGTCCTGTGTGGCTCCAATGGCCTTCTGGATGTTGAGGATGTCGCTGCTGGGCCCGACCAGCATGGAGGTGCCCGTGTCCAGGATGGCCTGACAGCCACCATCACAGGCCACGACCACACCATCAACGGTGACACTGCAGAGGCAGAAAGGACGGCCTTACAGCACATCCAAGTATCTAGCCCTTCCTCCCTGGGCCCCTCCTAGCCTCTCTGACAGGGTCCTCAGACAGAGAAGGAAGCCCCAAAACCCAGACCGTTTCCCTTGGACCCCTTCTCGTAGTCCCCACTACTTCCCAAGCTCAGAGAAAAGACTAACACCATTTTCTCCCAGTTCAGTGGCTAAATGAAGCCTGCCCCACCTTCTATGGAACAGAAACTGCAATAAAACAGCAGTCACGTGCATTAGGGGCGGGATGAATACTGTACTAGTTGCCTGAAGATCTGGTTTCACGTTTTCTCCCTGCCATTTACTTGCTACACGTCTTAGGCAAGTTGCTCAACCTTCATGCCCTCAGCCTTCTCATCCACAAAATGGGTACAGTAACAACCCCTTTCTTGACTTCCTCAAGGGATGGTCATGTGGTTCAAACTCGATGGTAGTAAATTATAAAATGAGGAGAATAATGGCACCCACCTCTTAGGGTTTTAGTGAGGACTAAACGAGAGTCATATTATCACCCAGCATAACAGCCAGTAGGTAGCAAGTTCTCCATAAACTCAGCTCATCTTATTAGTAAACAACAGGTTGAAGGTGCAACATTCTCACTGTCAAAGTCCCTGGCCATTCAGACTCTGATGTGACAGTCTGAAGCACTACCGGGCTGCAGTCCTTCTCAGAGCCTCGTGGGCTGACACCAGGGTCCTCAATGTCCCCACGGCTGGCATCAGCCTCTCTGGGGGGGCCCACAGCTGCTGACCACCTACCTGTCCACAGTGAACTGCCAGTACTCCTGTACAGTCACGGGGATCCAATGCAGGGAACCTGTGTAATAGGACGAGTCGATGGCCCCCAGCGTGAGCATGCTTCCTTGGCCGTTCCTGAAAACAAGGGCAGGATTGCTGTGGCACCCCAACACCCTGGCTGCCGCTCTGAGCTCGGTAGCCCCCCAGGTTGAGGCAACACTGGCTGCTGTGTGAGGGGGGTCAGGAGGCCACCTGCCATGCAGGTCACATGACTGCCAGGACATCCTTGGGTATTCCAGCTGTTGCCTTGGGTCCCTGCCTCCTGCCACCCAAGGCTTTCTGCCTCCAGCCCTTTGGCCTCGAGTAGGAGAGGGTGTCCTCAGCAAGGTCCCTCCCACCGCCGGGCTCTAGCACATGCTGTCGCCGTTGCCTAACTTGCCCTGTCCCTCTGTCTCCCCTCGATAGCTCCCACTCATGCCTCAGCAAGGCTTCCCCTGCCTCCTCCACACACACCCACCTCGGTTAGGCTGGGCTTCCCTGCTATTATTAAGCCTGTAACACACGCAGCTCTCTCCTGCAGTCAGTGCCCTTTCCACGCATAATCGCAATCATGTGTGTCATTGTGTGTTGTCTGTTTCCCCTGCTAAGGAGTGAACTCCCACTTTGTCTTGTTTGCTGACCTACCCCCATCTCCTGGCACAGCCCCTGCACATAGTAAGGGCCCACAGACATCTATTGAGTGAGTGAATGAATGAATGAATGAATCAATCAATCAATCGATCACTTACCCTTTACCTAGGTTCCCCTGACCTCAGCCACCCAGCCCCATCTCCTACACGTCCCCTTCTCCCGTCCTGTCTCTGCCCCTGTGTCCCACTGACTTGCACATCAGAGGGACAGGCAGGGAGAACAGGGACCACTAAACTGCAGTCAGAAGCCCTGGGCTCCCAGTGTGTCTCAGCCACCAGCTCCCAGGGTGATCGTCTCTCCCGGCCTCAGTTTCCCACATTGTAAAAGGAGAAGGTAGGACTCAGTTGGAGACTGCTCTAAAAGTGTATAAATCTCATTGACATCAGCAAATCATTCCTGAGGCCTGCCACTTCGGGAAAAGGGTAAAAAACCCCTATGCAGCGATGGGATCAGGCTTCAATTTCTAAATGCCAGAAATGAAAGTCAAATTTCAGCCCAGTAGACTCTGGCAACATTGATGGCTATGTTGGGGAACGTTGGACATGAGGTCGAATGTGACTGGAAACAAGGAGAGGGTTGGCCTGGATACCCTGAAGTTTCAGTGTCCCGAAGGAGTGGACCCTATCCTCAGCTGACGGTCCTTGCCAGGCCGTGGAAGTCTGGCCCTGGCTGGGGGCAGCTCCTACCTGCTCATGTAAACCGAGAACAGGTCTTGGGCCACCAGGTGCTGTTTCATCATGTTGTCAAACACGGGCACGGAGTACTCGGAGGCAAGAGATGGGTAGGCCAGCCCCAGGATGCCGTCGAACTGGGAGTAGGTGAAGACGGTCCCAGGCTCCCGGGTGCTCAGGCCCACAGTCTGGTGGGAGTCCACAATGTTGGAGATCTGCAAGAGAAGCCGTGTGTCCTCCACCCGGGCCCTTTTGGCCAGAGGAGGAAGGTCCGGGTCACCCTGTGCGGGGCCGCCCTCCCTCGGCCAGGCAGCAGTTACGTGAGCTTAGCCAGGAAAGCCCTCCTTTCCCAGCTCTGTGCCATGGTTTGGAGGGAATTGGCTCTGTGGGTGGGGAAGAAGAGAGAAAGAGGTCACCGTGGAGGGTATAGACAGCAGGGCTCATGGCGCAGGAGCTGGGGGACGAGCCAAAGGCGAGGGAGGGAGGAGGGCTGCTCCAGGGCCCTCTGCCAGCCTGCTGCCCTCCCGTTGGCTGCCCGTGGGGCATTTCCCAGGGAATAGCTATGGATGGACAGAAAGAACACACATGCATTTTCCATCTAAAGGACCCAGAGGTGTGTCCTTGCATCCTTTGCCTCTAGAAGCCCTCCTGTACTGACCATGCGACCAGGGACAAGTGTCTCTCTGAGCCTCAGTCTCCTAATCTGTTTAATGGAATAATAACACCTGCACCTCAGGGCAGTGCTTAGGCGAAACACTAATGCTGAACATTTATCCAGCACTAACTAAATGTCATTGGTCATTGAACATTTATTGGCACTCTGCCAAGGAGATGCCAACTCCAAAATAGCCTGTTAATATGTTCACATCTCAGGAAAGCCCACATGTTCACCAGCTTAGTGTGAACCACCAGTGTCTCACTGGGCCTCCTGCTGCCACTCTGTCCCCAGTGACCCACCCTCCATACAGGCAGCCAAAGCGATCTTTAACAATGGACATCCTGTCATGTCACCCCTCCAGAGGCTCCCGATGGCAGTCAGGATGGAACAGGCCTCTGTCCTAGAGTCCCCTGTACTCTGGTCCTGTTTCTTACACCTCCTCTCACGACTCTGGCGCCTAAACTCATTCCTCTCCACCCACACCGATCTTCTTTCTCTCCTTCAGAGGCCCCAACTTGCCCTCACTTCCGCGGCTAAGCAGGCCTGGCCCCTGGGCTCTCGCTCCCAGCCCCCGCCCATGGTGGGTGAGTGAAGACAGCCAGAGGTACCCCAGTCTAGGCCAACAGGCAAGGGCGAGATCCCCAGTGAAGATGGATGCTTTTCCTGGGAACCCAAAAGAGCAGAAAAGAAAGCAAATGGCCCCAAGCAGCACAGGATGTGAGACACCTGGGCAAGGGACTTAGCCTTCCAGAGGCCTGTCTGCTGGGCCACCTCCGCCGGTGGCTCTGGGGCCTCTGCTGTCTGCTGCTGACTCTCGGGCAGCCTGAGCTGGGCGGGCACCTGCTCAGCCAAGGGAAGAGGCTGAGGGGAGGGCTGTCAGCAGAGATAGGCTGTGTCCTTTTAGGCTCAAAGCCAAAAAGACGTTAGCCAGACCCAAGAAAGAACACCAGGAAGATGAAGGTGATAAATACCAAGGGCTGTTCCTGCATTTTTCATCTTGGATGGTGGATAAAAGGAAAGGAAGAAGCCGGCATGCACCGGGCGCTCACTTTGCACTACATTAGGGACTTCAGGAGCCAAACAGGTGAGAGACTGGGGACCTCTTGTCCAGAGGGCACAGACGTTCTCTGGCTTGAAAGGACACGCTGCTCTAGGACTTACAAAGAGTGAGCTCCAGCCAAAAGCAGTGCTCAGGGGGTGGGAGACGCGGGTCTGACACGCAACTCCCACAGTCACCAGCTGTGTGACTTCAGGCAAGGTATCGATTCATCTGAGCCTCAGTTCCCTCATCTGAACAAATGGGGATGATATTCTAATACCTTCCTCAACAGGCTTTTGGAAGAACTGGATTTAAAATGAGATCACATATGTGACACTGAAGAGTTCAATGCTAGCACCGTCTCAGGATTCTGAACTAACCACGGCAAGGACAAATGAAAGAAACGATTGGGAAGGTGGAAACTGAATTTGAGGAAGCCTCTGAAGACTGACATGGGCAGGAGAGGAGGGAGAGACGACCCACAGCTGCTGACGGCTAAAATACTTCCCATGTTCCTTACCCACCAGGTCCCCTAGAGGGGGGACCCCAGCGCCCTTCTGCACCGGCAGGACTGCAGCCTCCCAGAGCCAGGGTGTCTGAGCAGGAAAGCAGCTGGTGGGGAGGGAAAGGGGAGCCCTGGCTGGCCCAAAGCCCAACTCACAGTAACGGTGTCGGTGCCCAGGATGCCCTCCATGCTGCCTGTGCCGTACTGGATGCTCAGGGGCTCGTTCAGGTTCCGGAAGGTGGAGGACTTGGACGGGTTGAAGCGGTGGTGGTTTTCTGGAACACAGACCCAGGGTGAGTGGGGCCCGTCAGCTCTTCTCACCACTCAACAGTGCCAGCCAGAGCTGACACCCTCACCAGGCCTTGTAAGAACATGGTCTAAATACTAACCATTCGCTCTACTGAAAATAAGAACCAGTTCTCTCTTGAGCCCACAGTGTTTAATAAAGAAAATTATTCTTTGCTGCTTGACCCACCTCTCTGACCCCCGTGCTATCTGTGAGCTTCCAAAACAAACAAAAAAAAGGAAGGAAAGAAGGAAGGAAGAGAGAGAGAGAGAGAGAGAGAGAGAGAGAGAGAGAGAGAGAAAGAAGCCATCCTGTGGTTTCCTGGGACATTTCACTTTTATCAGCTTTGTAATCTTAGGCCGTCTCTTTTTTTCTCTGAACTTGGTTTCCTCATCTGGTAAACGGGGATGGAAAAAAACACCAACCTCCCAGGATTATTGGGAAATACATTGTAACATGTATTAAATGTTTTCTCATCATTAGTAATAGGTCCTCTCCCTGTATTCACCCAGCACCTTCTGGCATGTCATAGCCCCATTCTATAGAAAGGAAAACTGAGGACCCAGGAGCGTAAGCTTGCCCTGGCTCCTGATAGAGACACAACAAAAACCCAAACTTCCCTCATTTCCAGCTGGTGTTCTATACATTAGACCCAGAACTGGCACACCTTCCCAGTCTGTGATCATGTGGAAGGGTTGAGCAAGGAGATGAGCACAACTGGGGGGGTGGGAATGTCCGAGGAAGCTCTCCTGCAACCTCACGTTTCATCCCGGCCATCCTGACCACTGCCGGCAGAGTGGCCCTGGGCCTGGCTGTGGAGGGGTGGGTGGGGAAGGGAGTCACTCACGGCAGGCATCGCTCTTGCAGTAGACAGAAGGCACCCAGAGGTCCGAGGAGCCCGTGTCGAACACCACAGTGAACTCCTGGGGTGGGGTCCCAATGTGGATCTTCCCAAAGTACTGACACTGAGGACAGATGGCACAGGGTCAGGGGCATGCAGAACAGTGTGTGGGTGAGAGTTGATGCTGGGCGTGGAGCCTGTTCAGTTTCGTGGGGCCCGTGCTTTCTGCCCAGAGACCTGGCATGTCGGAAGCCCACTGGGAAGGATTCTCCATGCTGGGTGCCCGCCCCTGGCCACACCTGGTGTGCCCCTCCCACGAGGGGCAGCCCCTGCCGGAATCAACCCTAGGAGCAGACATTAGACCAAAGCATAAGCCCTGCCTGGTGGGGAGATTGGGCCACCCTGCCAGGGGCAGGCACAGAGAGGTGGGCACCGGCTAGGTACAGGCCCCAAATCCCAACCAAGCTGGCCCTGCCACACCTCCTCGCCAGCTCTGCCCATGTGTCAGAAGTAGGGCTTGGGGGTGGGGGCGGGGGGTGAAGATGACCTCGATAAGGAAACAAGAGCACAGAAGAGAAAAAAGCCTGGTTGTTGTTTACTGCCAAGAGTGACAGATGAGAGAGACGGGCTCCAGAAAGGAAGAGGGCACAAGGGACCTTCCTTCCTGCCATGTCCTGGGCAGCCGCAGTGTCCACACACAGCCCCACCCCTGTCCAGCCAGAATGAGACATGGGTTCCCTGGGCCAGGACAGGCAGGTGTAAGGTTGCATCTGGGAGCAGACGATGTACCCACAAGGGGTGTTTTCTACAGGAAGGTCGTCTGAGCTCAGACCCTTCCAGCGGTGACATTTAGAGCCTCGAAGGCAGGAACACAGGTACTGTGGGGCTGACTAAGTGGCAGGGAGCTGGCCTCCACACCCCACAGGGCTGTGTGATTCCTGAAAGAGGTGGCGGCTTGGGGGCGGTAGGGGGCATCCATCACACCCTGTGTGAGCGTCATTACTGGAAGGCTGACAGAGCCACTCACGTCCAGGTAGTTGAACAGGGGCTCTCTGGCCACCTCCCCGAAGTTGGAGAACCTCCTGCTCTTGGCATAGGGGTGTGACTTCAGGAAGTCCTCCAGGAGCCCTTGCTCCTTCAGGGCCTTTCTCATCGACTTGCCTTTGTGCAGCGGGATCCTGAGGAAATAGGGAAGAGTTTATGAGGAGAGTGGGCGTCTCCCCAGGGCTGCCAGCCTCTGAGACGTGTCCAGATGCCCTGGGCTCTGTAAACCACCCCTTTACATTTTTATCACAGCCCAAAGTAAAAAACGTATTTTACACCAGCTCGTAAGTCCATGCCTACCCTTACTAAATGCAATGCACTCTGATATTTTTAACTTCTCTTTTTTTAATGCTGGTGGAGACTCAACAGATGTATTTTATAACCCACGAATGAGTTTTGCAACTCTGAGGTTTCATTCAGCCTCCAAAATCTTGCTGTGCACCTACTATGTGCCAGACACTCTGTGGCGCACAGGGGACCCGACAGTGAACAGGGTACCGTCTCTACCCTCCAGAATACACTGTCTGGAGAGGAAAACTTACTTTGTCCCCCACACGAATAAATGCTGTGACAACACTCCCACCCTTTGTGACCCCTCCTTTCTTCAGCTCTCTGGGGAGCCTAAGGTGGGTGGAAACTCTTCAAAGGCTTTCAGCACAGAGCAGGGTCCCCTTGGACATCTTGACAGAGTTCAGGTATTGGATGACAAAGGCAGATTAACAAGAAGAGACTCAAGAGGGGAAAAAGAAGATGTGGTATGTATACACAATGGAATATTATTCTGCCATAGAAAAGATGAAATAGTGCCATTTGCAACAACGTGGATGGATCTTGAGATTATTATGCTGAGCGAAATAAGTCAGACAGATAACGTCGAGAACCATATGATTTCACTGATATATGGTATATAAAACTGAAAACAACAAAGGAACAAGACAAATGAAGAAACAAAAACTCATAGGCACCGACAATAGTTTAGTGGTTACCAGAGGGTAAGGAGGGACGGGGGTGGTAGATGAGGGTAAAAGGGATCAAATTATGGAAGATGGAAGAACTGACTCTGGGTGGTGAACACATAATGGGATTTATAGATGATGTATTACAGAATTGTACACCTGAAATCTATGTAACTTTACTAACAATTGTCACCCCGATAAACTTTAATGAAAGAAAGAAACAAAGAAAGAAACAAAGAAAAAAGAAAGAACGATAGAGAGAATATTTGTAAACGTAGTATAAAATGTATCAGGGAATTTAACTAAATTTGTAAAAAGGGCTCATCATTTATGGAAGTTTAATCTAAAAACCCTATGAATGCATGTACATTTCATGACTAAATACGTTACACCAGTAATCTTAAATTCATCAACAAAAAGCAGAAGCTGGTCTGTGGCACTCGGTGGCTCCCAAAGCCCTCTGAGCTTCAGCCCCCTCCTCTGCACACTGGGTTACCTCCTTCCTTTCCAGCCAGTCTCCCTGCCCCGCCTTTGACCCCCAAGTGGCTTAACCTCTCTGGCCCTTAGTCTCCTCTCCTGGGGGTTGAAGGAATGGAGATGATGATTCCCAGTGTCCTTTCCAGCCCCAAGAGTCAGGTGGTCCTTCTGTGTGGGGCCAACTTACGGACAACGGGAAACTACAGATGTGAAAGTACTTTGAAAGTAATAAAATGGCAGCAGTTTTAAGACCCATAAAGAGGACGTTTTCTCTTGTGTTGCTCATGTCCCAAGTGGATCCCATATGGAACAGCCTTGTGTGTGAATTATGGTCTGTGCTCTGGTGCCCCCCACCCACAGCCCTCGTGTGTGACTTCAGCCAGGAACTGACTTACAAATGAAAGGTTCTCAAGACATTGCTCAGCCGTTGTCTCTGATGGTAGAAGAGGTCTTAAGCCCTAAAGGAAGGAGGTTGGGCAGAGCTCCTGCAGCCAAGCCCACAGCTGCCCTTTCCTGTGTCCTCACATCCAGGCCCCCAGTGCTTCCGGCTTGCTCCACTCTGGTTCCCAACTGACTCTGGGTCTCCTGGCTGAATGCTTGGCGACTCCCACCATAGTAGCTGTGGCTCTGCTGAGCTGTCCTATCCCAGCACAAAGCCCCAGAGAGCTTCCCTCAAAGGGAGCTCAAACCTGGCAACCAGAAGTAGTGTGATGTCCTGGCAACATGCAAGTCCATTTGGGACCAAGTTCTAGCTTCTCTATTACTAACCATGTGGCTTTGGGCAGCTCAGTGACCCTCTCTAAACAACACTTTCCTCAGAGGTAAAATGCAAATAATATCTCCCTAGCCCACAAGGACTAATGACAGCATTGGTAAGACCTAGTTAAGGGTCTGGCCTCTGGTGGCAGGCAGCTCAGTAAATGTCAGATGTTATTTTGGGAGGAGAAACTGGTACCTTCATCCACAAATGCCGTGGTAGAACATAGAACTTCATTTTGTTTGACAAATGCATACACGGCTCTTACAAGGGGCCAGGCACTGTTTGAAGCATTTTACAACTACCTGTATTAACTCATCTGCTCCTCCTGACAATCCTCTGAGATGGATGCTTCTGTCATCCTAATGTGACAACAAAATGAGGAAAATGGGCACAGAGAGTTAAGTTCGTGATGGAGCTGGGGATCAAATCACAGGCAGCTTGGCTCCAGAAGCCATATCCTTAATCTCCCAGGCTGCCCCCACACCCTGAAATGTAGGGGCACACTTAGAGGAAAAGGTCCCTAAATGCAATGGCAAGACTGACGGGGGCAATTATCCCAGGAACCTGCCGCATTTCTTCTTAAGACTCCCCACGGGAATGATGGCTGGAAGACCAGGGAGAGACCAGCCCAGAAGGATGCATGAGATGCCCTTCCCCTCCCCTGAAGCTTGACACCTTACCTGACAATCCCACTGCACTGGGCCAAAGTGAAGACAGCAAGTAACGCCACGAGAGACCTCATCCTGGATGGTGAGCTGGCCACTGCTTGAGCCAGTGCCGATTCCCACAGCCTTTATAGAAGGAGCGAGGTTCCCTCTGGCTGCAAGCCCAGGCTGCAGAGATAGCCCCTGACCTCAGACCACTTTTCAAACACATTAAGATAGCACCCGGACTCCCCAACACCCTCCTGATAAGGGCCACGCGTTCCACCAGTCCAGAGACTTCAAAGGTGAAGTGTACGTATACCGAGAAATGTCACACAGGCCTCCCTGATCTGATTTCCCCTTCTAAACATTTCTTAAGCTAACACAGGTGGCCACCAGCAGAAACCTATCTCATGTTCCACCTTATGGCCTGCAAAGAGGTCTGTTTCCAACGGACCCCTCTCCTGCCCTCGCTGCCTCCCCTCCCTGGGCCTGACTTCACGGGAGTCGGCAGGCTGCCCTGTCCAGGAATCTCCCAGCCCAGTTCCCCAGGGACACTCAGTCTACTCCCAAAGTGGCATCTGAGGCAGCGTGTTCAGTCTGTCACCTGGTCCTAAGACCCTCTGCTGTGGCCCTTGGTTCACGTTAGGAGGGTGTTGGGAAGGTAAAGGGTAGATGCTGGATCCCAGGAGTCATTGGGAGGCCTGGGGAGGTGAGCAGGGGAGGCAGACATGTGCCACACACAGAGGGGAAGGGAGAAGCTCTGACAGGACGGTCAGGTTTAGGGAGCAGGTTAGGCTGAGACATGACATCTGGGTCCCACGCAGGGGATTGAGGAAGAGCTTCCGTAAAGTACACACGCAGGGATCGTGATGAGAAGAGGGTCCCAGAGACCAGGCCACCCAGGCCAGATGTGTTTCAGGCCTGCAGCCTGAGGGAGAACGAGGATGTGAAGGAAAACAGAGACTTGGCCATGAAAGGGGAGGAGAAGATCACATGGGAGGACGCGGGGGGGCTACAATATGCAAAACCAGGATCAAGTGAGGATAAGGGGCTTTGGTACCACAGATGTGCAGAGGACCACATGGCCGTCTGCCTACTCCCTCAGGAACAGACATCTGCAAAATGAGGGGAGGCTGCTAGCTATGGAAGAGAAAGGCATGGAACTGGAACAGAGAGGGCAGGCTGGGCGGCCGGAGAGGTGGGCATGTGGGCCCTGGATGTGGTGGGCACCTGGGAGAGAGCCAGACCCAAGAGTTTCCTGTATTTGACTTGCAAAACACCTTAGAAAAAACCTGAAAAGGCCCCCCAACAGGGGAACTGGGTGTTCTGTGACAGGAGTTAGGAAGACAGCCGGATCTGATCCCTGCCATGGCAACGTCCCACCCACGTCTCTTCTCGGAAGGCCGGATACTGCTGCTCGTCAGGCCCTAGGAAGCAGACACAGCACATCCAGCTGTCTTCAGGGCACCCTCCCTTTCCAAAACCCAGGGTAGCAAAGAGAAAACACACATTAAATGGCACCGCTTGTTTCCTGTTTCCTGCCCTGCCAGCCCAGGGCCTCCCTGTCTTTTCACAGTGGCCCTGTATCTGAGCAGTGTTTCTTCCTTCACACCAGCACCTAACATGACACATAGTAGATGGTCAATAAATGTTCGCTTAAGCAAATGCATGAATACATAGTCTTCCCACCACTCTCATGGAATAGCAGGCCGCATCTTTATTATGTCCTGCAGGTGAGGAAATGGAGGCTCACAGATGTTAAAGGGTTTGCACATAACGAAGAAGAGTTTGAATAGTCCCAAGACTCCTGGTCTGACACGCTGCACACGACACCACTGGGCCAGGCACACAGTGGGCATTTCATGAGTTTACAACGCAAGTCTGGGGGCAGCTCTGCTTCTAGCCCACCCCTCCTCGCCTCTGGACACCCGTTGGGACAGCCGTACCTGTGGGCAGCGGGCCCATCTGCAGCATCTGGGGCTGGGACCTGCTGGCGTCAGCAATATCAGGTGGGAGCTACACCACTCTGCTCTGTCAACAGTGTCCCACGCTGACCCCACAGCAAACGCTCCTGCTCCATGAGCCTTGGAAATGAGGCTTGGCCACCTCTCCCACTGGAAGGTGACCTCAAAGCCGAGAAACAAAGATCCCTTGGCACTGGTTGTTTTGTTTATTCACAAGATTGGGATCGTTCTCACAGCATCCAGGTACACACTATCAGGAGTGCTGCCTGAGATTACACAGAGTGTTAAGGCTGTGTATCCAACAGAAGCAGGTCAAGACCTGCAAAAAGCTTTTAGAAAAGCCACGATAAGATGTCATTACTGCTTACCCAGCACCAGGTGGGAATGACTCTATGGGTCTAGATTCCTTGCGTCGGGGGACTGATCCATGAACAGGGCTGGGGACAACCTCAGCTGGGTACCCAGCCTGGTGATCTCCACTCAGACACAAGCTTCAACAAAGCCAATTCAACTCAGTTTCTTAAACATTTTCTATGTGCTCACACCGGACCCAGACATATGGGAATGATGTCATCTCCACCCCTAGGGAGCCCACAGTCCACGGGGACAGATTGTATTCAATATGTGACCCTGCTGTATAAGAGGAGATCCAAAGGGACAGACACCTCCCGCTGCAAGGGGCCAATAGGCAGGGGAGTATGGTTTTTGGGATGGGCAGGTGTGACCACCCTGGGCCTGCCACGTGGTGGTGTGAACTTGAGTAAGTTCCTTTATTTCTTGGGGCCTCAATTTCCTCTTCTGGAGGGACAACGATACTGAGAAGGTCACGTGAGGATCAGAGATAAGTCAAATGCTTCCACGTGCTGGGTCTTCTGTGAATATGAGCGGTGAATGACTGCAGTTGTGTGACCTTGAATGTCTCATGTCTTTCCCCAGCCTCGATTCCTCACCTGTGAAATGTAGGAGTTCCAAGCTCATGGAGCTGGTCTGAATCTCAGGTGTGTACAACGCCTCCGTTCCTTTCCTGCTCTAGAAAACAATTGAATTTCTGCATTGTGCCCTCATCCCTCCAGGCTAGAGAGAAAGTCATCTTTGTCATTTTCGCACAGTGTCCCACAGATGTGCTTTGGCTCACGTGACTCTCCAGCCTGCCAAATTTCGGGGGTGTGCCCGGTGGTCTTTCCTTGTCCCTGCCCAGGGCCCCTGTTTCCTCCATGCCGCAGCTGGGCCAACCCAGCCTTCTGGAAGCTACCTTGATCATACTTCCCAGACAAGCCACATGTCACTCCGCTCTGGTCTTTCCAGTTCCCGGTGCCACCACCAGGAAGCAGGATCCATGTCCCCACCACTCAGGACCCGCCTGTCTCCCCCCACCTATTCTTTCTACATCCTCTGAAGACCCCCAAGTTCTCCTATGGGTTTAGGCTTTAGGCAATGACATCCTGACCTGGAAATCCTGCAGGTCACTTCTGTTTTCTGCCCTGCTCGCATCTTCCCTGAGGCAAAGAAAGCCAGAGCTGGCTTTTCCTTGCCTGAGGGAAAGCGAAAAGGAGAAAATGAGAGGGTTTTATACAAATCAAATCAGTAGCTCAAAAGTATTATTCAGCCACGCTAAAAGTCTAGAAGATGCAGCATAGGCTTACTTAGTGGCCGGCCTCATGTATTGACTCCTTCAAAGTATCTCCATTCTCCAAGTGAGCAAACGGGAGCTTAGAAAGCTTCACTAATTTTCCAAGTCACTCAGCTAATAACAAATGGAGCTGGCATTTAAACTTGTCTGTTTGATTCTTAACTACACATCCTCTCAGTGTGACAACACGGCCCTCCCAGCACCATAATTCGGTGATTCAGCAAAGATAACTGCGTTACGTCCACACTTGAGAAACCTCAGGCTGAAGATCAGGGAGTCATAGGGTCTTAAGTGTAAGACAGAGGAACATCAATGGCTCAACTGGGAGAGACCTCAGGAGGACAGAGACCTGGAAAATGCATCAGAAGACTGTCCTCAGCATTTGTGAAAGTCCCCAGCCTCTCCCTTCCTGCCGCCAAAGTGATTTCTGCCGTGGTTGACCGCACTTCCAAATTTGTTTTAAGCACAATGAACAGCAACACTGTATAGACTAAACAAATTATTCACAGGTCAGCCACAAACCCCCGCCACCAGCTGGCCATCTGCAGCAAGTGTGGTGGCGACCCTGACGCGTGGTGGGTTCCGGTATGTTGGAAGTACCACCAGTAGTGCCACTGTGGCAACCCAGCTCCGGGATGCCCGGGCTTTCATTTTCCAAGAGATACCGGAAATGCAGCTTTGGAGGGAAATAGACCAACTTTTCCATAAGGGTAACATTTTATTGTTATACTGTGCAGATGACGCCCACCCAGTGTTGGTCTCCAATATGAGTCCCTTCGCTTATTGGCAGAGCCCATATGAAAGACAAGTCTCTGACTCCCAGGCCATGATGAAACCAGCCAGTGGTTCCTCCAGCCTGGGCCAGCCCGGGACTGGAGCAGGAAGCATAGAGGACTAGAAATGGGCAGAGGACAAGAAGCACAGGACTCCCAAGCCTGACGGTCTCAGCCTAAAGGCAGGTCCACAAGAGAATCTGGCTCAGGGTTCACTTATTTTCTTCTGTCAGATCTTTCCCTGAAGCTATACCCAAAGTTTTCCAGCAACCTCTCACCAATGGGAGGGCCGCACAACACCCAGCCATTAATCAAAGAGGATTTTTTTCCTCTGAGATGAATGTATGTTAAAAGATATCAAACATTAATCACTGGCAACATTAATTTATAAGGACGCTTGTCTCCCTCTCAACTTTCAAGTTGACATCTGGTGTGACTGCTTTGAAATTAACACTCCGTCTTGGGAATTATAAATAGTCCAAGTTAAAATCTTCACCTTGAACTGAACAGACTGACTGCATGCGGTGGTTTTACAGAATGAGGAGGGCTGCAGTGTGCAGTCAATTCCTGGGTGGGTCTATTTGGGGTAGCATTTAAAACATTAAAAAAAAAAAAAAAAAGACTGCAATCGCAGAGCAGGAGGGAGGGTGACGGATAAACATGAGCAAAGAGGGGCTGTAACGTGTATCTTTTCCGTGGGCTGGGGGAGGTCAACCTCACCTCCACCCACCGGGCCGGTTTCAAGGTCAGTCAGAGGCGGGAGTGGGCGTAAGCTGTTTCATTCCACCCTAAGTTCAGGATTCAAGCAGAGAAAATTGAGTCGCTGGGGTCACTTGGCTTAATTGCTGCTAAAACTCCAGCTTCCCAGGCCGCCTCTCCAGCAAGTCAGATTCAGTGACTCTGGGATGGGGGACAGGAGTCTGGGACCCTAACAAGCACCCCAGGGCCCAGTGGCAGGAAAGGCCGGTGACACTCTGCCATGGGTATAGCTCATGACAACCTCACAAGGTGGCAGGAATTAGTGTCCCCACGTATCAGATGTGGAAACAGACTCTAAGAGCTGCCTGACCCCTCAGGGAGCTGAGCTGAGAAGCTGAACTTTTGGTCCCAGTGTCACCAGGAGAGATTGGACTACCAGACAGCAGGGCAGGGAGAGGCGAGAAGGCAGGTAGGAGATAGGGACGGCAGCGTCTAGGGAAGGGGGCAGGAGATGCTGGGGGCAGCATACAGGCCCATTTCTGATTGTACTCAGCTCCCCAAAAGCTCAGGGCATCTCTGGGGCAACCCAGCACATCCCTCCCCTTCTCCCCACGCCCCAGCCCACATGCTTTGTGATAGGCTGTCTCCACGGGTCTCCCCAGGTCCAGGGCTCCAAGGAGGGTGCAGGCTGTCAGGGGGAGGCGTGGTGGCCACAGACGGCTTTCCTCGTCATAGGAAGCACCCAAAGTCTCTAAGGAGAAGAAGAAAAAGAATATCTGGACACTAGACGACTGACAGTGCCCCACTTAGTCATATCACAGCTGCCCCTTGCCAGTTAGGGCTCTCAGGGCCCGTGCTGTCCACCCGGGACGGCAACAGGGAGGCCGGCAAACCTTCTCTACCACCTTTCTCCAGCGGCGGCTTGGCTGCCCTGCTGGGACCAAACCTCCCATGTGCTCAATCCCCCGCCCCCAGAACACTCAAGGTTCCTCCCTCTGACCCTGCCTCCCTGGGCACCTTCTCAGTGACCCTTCTTGGAGGCTAAGAAGACCAAGTATGACACGCCAGGCAGGGGGGCTATCAAATGTTTGAGTCCCTTCCCCACACCCTGGAGCCAGTTGTGTGCTGCCTCCACCCACGAGGCTACTTACTAACATACCTGCCCCCAGAAGGCTCTTAGAGAGCAGGGCTGCCCCGAGGAAGGGGCCTGGGTACCACTCTTTTTGCCCTGACTCCCTAATACCCCATCAGGCCACTAAGCATCCCATTTGGTGGTTCAGGTCCCTGCCTCTCCCTCTCCCAGCTGGGCCCCAGATGGGGACTGGGACACATTAGGACACGTGTCTGCCTCCTGGCTGGCACCTTGGGGCAGCCACTGTGGACTACGTGGCTTTCCAGCATCCAGGTGTGGGCCCAGCTGCTGCCTTCAAGAGTGGAAATAACAGCCCCTTAGAGGGGCTTCCTCTCTCTCCTCCACAGCCCCCCCCCCCCACAGTCTTTATATTCTTTGTCCAATTTGCCACTTTTGTGATTGAGGTTTTCATAGGGACAATCATTCCCCCTTTGGAACCTACTTCTGGATGGATGCAGACCCAGGCCCAGCCACACACACCCTTTCTCCCCACTCCCTTCTCTCCTGTGTTGCTAGCGCTTGTGTTAACATGAAGATCCCACTGTAGCTTGACTGGTGCTTTTTCTGATAGAAACTAACCCCTCTGCCCCTTGAAAAGAAAACTAGAATTTTCACTTTATGTTTAATTTATTTCCTCCAGCGGTCGGGGTGACAGGGCCGGGCAGTGCTTCTCTGGGGGTGGAGGGCATCGACCAGCGGCATCAGTTATAACCAGAGAGTTGGGCTTGTTCAAGGCTGAATTAGAATATCTGGAGGTAAGCCAGGGATCAGCATTTTAACACCTTCTTCCTGGGCTCCTGTGCACACTTAAGTTGGGGGCCTGCAAGTGTATAGGGCGAATGACATTTCCTAATATTGTGCACTCCTGGGGGGGGGGGAACAGCCGCCATCCACAGTGGCGCCTGTCTCAGAGGACACACATGCTATGTCAGGTTTAATTTGAACACAATCTGAGAAGAGCCAGGAGAGAATTCAGAGCCCACTCTCCTTATGCTTTTTTTTAGAAAAAAACAAAACAAAACAAAAACCCCGAATAGCGCAGTATTACGATCATAGCCCATTATTGAGCAAACATTCCATTTTACTATGGAACGACAGCTCATGTGTTTAAACAAGGTTTCAAGGTGCGCTCAGATAAGATTGCCATATCTGTGTTCCCAAACGGAGGTGTTACTAAGCTTTGCCTACCTAAACCTGTGCTTCGAAACTCCATGATAATAATAGAACGTGATCTGGACAAACTATAATTTTCTTCCTATCATGTTTGAATCCGAGGGAATTGCAGCACTTCCAGGATAGGTTTTCACTCGTTGCTGGCAGTTTCATTCGTGTAGCCCACGGAGGAGATGCCCCTAGGTAATGCTGGCCTAGTGAGCGAGTCCCGAGAGGCACAGGAATCCCAGAGGTGACTGTCCACAATGTCTTCACAAATAAAAAAGTATAAGACATTCCCACGGAGCTTCTGCATGCCGGGCCCATCCTAAGCACTTTGCATGAACTAGCTAACTCACAGCAACCCTAAGAGACAAGTACTGTTGTATTATAGCCATTTTACAGATGGGGAAACTGAGGTCGAGAGGTTCGGTACTTGGCCAAAGTCCCTACCTAGTAAGGAGCCTGACCAGGGTTCAAACTCTCGGTCTGTGCTATTAACCACTGCGCTAAACTCCTGTGGGGAAACATCACCAAGGTAGCTTTGCTGCTAATTCCATGAGAATGCCAACCAAGCAACATGCAAAATGACAAGAAAATGTCAAGCTTGACGTATTTGTTTACTGAGTCTCTGGGGCTGTTTTGTGACAGAGTTTCATAGGCTCCTCTAGGCCTTGTCTCTGTGCCCACGGCTTCTTACTCATCAGTGTTTCTCTCTGTTTAGACCCAGTGAATCCTCCTCACTAATTCTCACCCTCAAAATCAAGTCCCCTCTGTACCGCCAGGCCAGGAGGCGGGGCGTGCTGGGGGCCCTGATCCACACCCATGTTTTTCCTCCAAGTTGTGCTAATATTTAAATGAAGCAGATGTCCCTGTGATCCATGGGCAGCAGAGCCTTTCCGAGTAGGCAGAGGCTGAGATAAGAAAGAAACTTCTGGACAGAGGGCCGTCCTCCATGGCCTGGGCCAAGTGGTCTTCTTGAGGTCCCAGCAGTTCTCTCAGGCTTGTGACTGACTGCAGTCTCCCTCCAGACCCTTTAATTACTGAGTGGAAGGCCTCAATGGCAGCTTGCAGAGGTCTAGGGGGGCCTTAGGGGGGGCTGAAGGAAAGCCAAGTCTTTCTCCATCTAAAAGTTGTTTTCCAACATGACTCTATGGCTTTGGGCTTCTGAGGAATGGCCCCACCAGGGTTGGCACAAGGAAAGAGTGGTTCATATTTCAACCTTATTCCTCCCCAGGGTCAGCGATCCAGGGTGCAATTCTCAAAGAGGCCCAAACATCTCTCGGCTGCTACCTACCACAGGAACTTCTCTGCTTCCACAATGTGGGCAATGCCCCCCACACACCCAGTGGAAAAAATATAAAAACAGTCTTGCAGGAGACATCTTGCCTCCAGGAAAAGTTTTTTCATGCACACATCTGTGAGGTCTAAGGTTCAGCTGGGGAGTGCGTCATTTCCAGAGCTCCACGGCCTCTGAGTGCAGCCAACTGACACGCATTTTCAGATGCAGTCACAATAAACAGAAAGCCCAAACTGCATGGTGCACGGTACAATGCTTTTGTATGGCTAGTGAAGGATTTCTTCTATTTATCTACATTGTAAACAGTTTGGTATACCGTGAAAGTTGTCTGCTGTAGGAAACCACATATTGCAAATGCCTTATTTCATACACCCTTCTTCTCCCCACCACACAAAATAAACGTTTAATGAACATGAAAGGACACCAAATCATTTGCTAGCCTGCAATGCCGCAGTCCTGTTGTTCCCAAGACCCTGAGGACCTCTAGGGTCCCTGGAAGCCCTACACCTCAAAAGCTGAGCCCTGGTTCTGGTAAAGATGGGCCATTTTGTTCAGCTGTAAGGGACACTGAGATGGGTCCTGGCCTCGTTCTTTCCAGCCTGGGGGCGTTGGCCACAGCCTATGCGCTGACGTTGGACAGCTTTTCTTTTTTTCTTAATTTATGGATTTTAATATTTACTTTGAAAGGCTTTATTGCGCTATAATTCACACCCCATACCAAGTCACCCATTTAACATTCAGTAGTCTTTAGGATAGTCACAGAGTTGTGTACCTATCACCACCATCTCGTTCTAGAACATTCTTGGCACCCCAAAAAGAAACCCCATACCCATCAGTTGTCACTCTCCATTTTCCTACCCTCAGCCCCAGGCCACGCCCAATCTACTTCCTATTTCTATAGATGTGCTGATGGTGGCCATTTCCCATAAATAGACTCAGACAAGGTGTGTGCTTTTGCGTCTGGCTTCTTAGCATAGCGTTTCACTTCTTTTTATGACTGAGTAATAATATTCCATTGCATGGATAAGAGGATCCCTAGGGCCACCTTGTGCCACCCTCCCCCTCAGGTAGGATCTGATTTTTTTGGTACACCCACAGGTAAGTCCTCCCTGATTCTTGGGCTGGTCTGAGAGCTGATACAGTGCAAAATTTCAAGTAGCTATTTCTGGCACCCAGGGATTTTCACTGCAAGGGTCTGAAAGAGTAGGAATGTCGAGTGTTGCCCTTGGAGGCTTGAGGGCCTGGGCTCGACCAAAGCCACCCTAGATAAATGCACAGTCTAAGTAAAAGAGTGTGTTTGCTGTGCAAACTCAACTCTGAAGCAAGAGCCAGCCCTGGAGCCTCCGCTGAGCTGAGCTTTTTCTTTGCTTGAAGGAGTCTTCAGCTTCCTCCTCGGGTCTCAGCTCTGCTCACTGACCCTTAGAGCCTGGTGGCCAGAGTCTCGCAGATGCAGACAGGGAGACGTGGATGGGAGAGGCAGCAGTCGATATGCATTCACAATGCGTTTGCTCAGTCATCAGCCAGTTGGAATTTGATCTCGTGCTCACCGTTAAATATTCAGGGGGAAGAGGGTTTAGCAGCAGTTTTCCACTTAATCGGCTCCATTTTAGGCCTTCAGAGACCTCCCGGGTGGAGTCTTGGCTCTGACTCCTGCCCCTCACTCAGTCTGTGTCTGGCACTGTGTCCTCTGTGGGGAGGACGCCAGGTGCTGGCCCACCCCCGCTTCTCACAGGCCCTTCCCGGCTCAGCTCATGGCTCCATCCTAGGACTGCTGACATCTCCACCCCCTTATGCTGGCAGTTCAGCCCCCTTTCTCTGTTCTGCCTTCAGTGGTGAGTCTGCCCCCAGATGAGGCCTCTGTCCTCTGGCTGTGCCGCTGCTCCAGCCCTGACCCCCACCATTCAACCCTGGGGACACAAACAGGACTCAGACACTGCCCTTCCTTGTCTCACAAGTAGAGGCTGACCTCCACATGGGTGCTTTCTGAGAGGACATGCCAGCTCTGTGCCTGCGGTGTGTTCTAGGTGCTTTTGTGGTGATGGATGTAGGCGGGATAGGATGGCATCTGAGCTGATCGTGAAGGATGTGTTGACGTCACCAGACAGCAGAGGAGGAGCAGAGCAGTCCTCACAGGGGGGACAGCCCAGGTAGACAGACATAGCATCTTCCACACACTGTAGACAGTCCTGAGGCCAGGAAGCCTGGTGGGAAGGGCGGGCGAGGCAGAGAAAGGTGGGCAGGGCCACACCACAAGGGGCCCTTTGCTCCCTGCCAAGAGCTGGGTTGTCTTCTTTGGCAGAGAGGCCATGGGATAATTTTTAATGGGAAACAAACTAGGTCAATGTGCTGCCTAGAAAGCTGGCTGGTAGACGTGTGGGGTGGATTTTAAAGGGGAAACTGGAGGCAGGGAGAATCGGTTGGAAGCAGTTACTGTGCGAGGTAGGATGGCTGCTCAGACACAGCCCTGGCTGGAGGAAGAGGGCAGGGCTGAGAGACGTTTAGGAGGCAAAAGAAACAGAGCTTGGTAACCAGCTGACATGGAGTTCAGGGAGAAGGGACAGTGGGAGGGGAAAAATCTAGATTGACCTTGAGCTTCAGACTTGGATACTGGGGAATGGTGGAAGCACTCCCTAAGAGAACTAGCAGAGAAAAATGAAGATTTGGGGAGAGGCTGTCTTCCCATGCTGTGTGCCCTGGGCACACAGATGGGGGGGGGGGATCCAATTGTCTTCTTCTGACCCCCACCCACCTCTACCTCCTAATCCTGGAGAAGCTGTGAGAGGTGTGTCTCCGGAAGATGACGTGGCTTCTAAGAAAGAAGTATCTAGGGTGGGACAAGACCCAAACGGGCAATTAAGCCTTAAAGTGTGCTCCTTAAAATGTCAGACCTCGTTCTACAGGAGGAAGCGTTGTTTCTCTAAACCTCTGAGTAAGTCTAACTCTTGGGCATATCCAGGGACTGGTCCTCATTTGCTTTGAGAAGCTTGAGTCTTACTGACACGGCCGGCTTTTCCATCTCAGCTTTTCTGTGCCATCTGCACTTCAGCCACTAGATGGAACCAGACTCCACCAGTTGGGGAAGACGGAACAGGGTGAACGGGGAGCTGGTGAGTAGGTTGCCACCGAAGGGCCTGCATTTTGAGGGGTGTCCATTTCATCCAATCCTAATTTAGTTTAATTCTTCTAGGATACATTCTTACTGTGGATATAATATTCTTATAAGTAGACTCTTTTTATATCTACGTGTATGAAGACTATATTCCTGAATATAAAGAATTGTCACAAAGATTTTTCTTATCCCCTCAGCCTCCCCTCTCTGCTCTTCAGTCTCCAGCAAAAACAGTGGGGACTGGGGCCGATACCAAATGCACATTCCTCAAAATTCTGCTATAAAAAAAATGAGAATTGGTCCAGTTAGATAAATGGATGTTTCTGCCCATTGCCGGCTCAGCAGACTGTCCGGCTCCCGGACGGGGATGGAGAGAGGCAGCTGCGGGCAGCGTGTCAGTGTGCCCCATGCCATGGGCACCTTTGTGCCTGCAGCCATCACCTCTCTGATGTGCCTCCCCCAGGATGGTTCTGCTCACAGAGAGGGCTCGCCTGACAGCGTGACCTGGCAGCGATACCTGGATAGCCAAAGGACAAGGGTGGTCAAATAGGAATCCTGGGCATGGAAAGGAACTCGATATCCAGTACCTGAGTCTGAAAGTGGGGAAAGAGCCTGACGCAGTGTAAGAAAGGGCACGAGTCGTCAGAGCAGGTGACAATGTCTGTCCAAGGAACTGAAAAGGAAGACTGACGCCTGAGTGGGTCCTGGAGTACAGCCTGTCCAGGTCAACCCCTGAGCCAAGTTCTGAAGGGATCAAGGGCACATGAGGGTGGGCAGGAACCTCCCGCTTCAGAAACCACAGTCTTCATGGAGGCTTGGGATAAATAGGCAGAGACAATGGACTTCCATCCTACCGTTTGCATTTTTCTAAGCTAGGAATTGAGGTGAGAAAGAGCCATGGGGCCACTAGCCTGGCATGTAGGGGACGCTCCCAGCCCCTGGGTTCAAACACAGGCTTGGGGCCTCACCAGCCCACGTCTGAGATAGACTTACACACCCACACGTGGTGGCCTGGCGGTGTCAAATACTTGACACTGAGCAAAAGGGACAAAATTGCAGAAATGGGAGTTGTGACCCATCCAGATGCCACCAATGGAGCCTTCCCACCCAGATACCAGCTCGTGGCCCCGTTCGTGCCTCCAACCACCAACCCGTCTGAGCCGCACCCTCCTGGCCCAGCCCTCTGAGCTGCCTCTCACCCTTTATTCAAAGAGACCCTGAAGCCACTTTCTCCAAGAAACTGCCCTCGCTGAGGGAAGAATCACCAGTCGCAGCCTCGCCCACCGGGGCGCAGCCCATCCTGCCCCAAGTCCCCACACGGCACAGAGGGAACGGCACAGCCACTTGCCCCTTGCTCATGCTTTTATTCTGCAACCAGCAGGCCAGTGTGCACAGCTTCCAGGCTGTTACGCGTGAGCCTTGGGCAGGCTCCAGATGTGAGGTGCTTATTGGGGCTGGTTTTTGAGACGAGAATGGGGGCTGGTGACACCGCTCCCAGACAAACCGCTGTCAACTTCAGAAACCCTTGCTTTCTTGATAAGACACCTTATCCGGTGTGGTCCCTGGCTATGGTCCCTGGTGGCAGTTGCCTCCCTGTGTCTGCCATCTGCCTTCCTTTCCTCCTAGCCCCCTCCCCCAGCTGGGCAGAAGCCCGTCCTCCTAAAGGTCATAGACTGGCTCTCGGAGGCCAATCCTTGGAAAGAAGCTGTAACGCCCTAATTGCCTCCTAAAATGTCAGCAGCTCATTCGATTGAATCCCACCACTGGCCTGTATGGGGAAGCAGTGGGGATTGGGGGCTTCCCTGGTTAACTGGTAAAATGTAAGAGGAGGGGCCCTGGAGCCCCTGCAATTCTGGTCTAGTGAGCAGGTCACCGTCTGAAGGCCGACGGACCTCCCTGGCTCCCCACACAGGACGCGAGGCCATTGTCCATCACCCTCTGGGAAGGGCTGCCCTCGGGCCTGTAGCCTAAAAATGAGGAGGAAGTAGAGCAAAGGAAGACAGGCAATTCCAAGGCTGATCATCAGGGGCTCAGGCAGGGCCAGGCCCTGAGACTCCAAGGAGAGCCCCAAGGGGCCCGTGCTCCAGATGTCAGATTCCGGCAGAAGAGCCCGTGCTGGGCGGGAGACAGGCCGGCCCAGTGAGGGGGACAGGTCACCTCTGAGGAGAAGCAGCTGAGTGAGGTGGGAACAAGGGAAAAGAACACCCTTCCTCTTACTCACAACACCTCAGGCAGCCTAAGCAGGAAGAGAACTGGTCAGACTATCTCCACGACCACAGCCACAGCGGGGACACCCTCAGGCCAGCCTGGAGGACCGTGTCACCTGGTGGTGTGTGGCTGCATGTGTGCACATGTGTGTGCTTAGAAGGAGTGACCAAGGTGGGAGGTGGGGGGTGGGGGAGAAGGGACGAGGACAGCTGGGAGTGGAGGGAAGAGCTGGGCTACAGGCAGAAACAAAACAAGCCTGTAAGAGACCACCCTCGGCTGCACTCAGGAAGAGGCCCAGAGGGCATCCTGAGACCAGACAAGCTCCTAGAAGTTGATGTTCTTCAAGTCCGTGGAGCAGCGATACCTGCCGTCTGGCCACCTGGAGCACAGCAGGTTAGGCAAGCAGGGACAGGCGTGGTGCTGGCGTTTCCTGAAGAAGGGGATCTGAGGAGAGAGGAGAAGAGGGACGACACCTTCTGGCACCAGCCTCGGTCAGCCCAGCACTGGCCAGTGTCTCCTCACCCCCGCCCCACCACAACAGGAACAGCTATTCTAGCGGAGGAGACTGAGGCACAGAGTGGCTAAGCGACATGTCAAGATCACATAGCTAATATGCGGAGGAGCCAGGATCTGAACCCAGACAATCTGGCTCTCGAGACTATGTGATCGGCCACAACACAATGCTGTCCACCCCCAATCCTGAAATTCCAGAAGCCTCAACCCTGCTTACCCCTTGCTGACCCAGCACACACATGTACACACACCCCCATACACACGCTCCTTGATTGACTGTCACTAATACCTCAGCCATTATGTGTTCAACACTGTGTTGTGTGCCAGGGAAGCAGCTGGACAGGACAGACACCCTCTGCCCTGTGACTCACACCCAGAGGAGTGCTGAACCACTGAGGTTAGGAGAATAGGTAGTATCATACTGCCTGGGTTCAAATCCCAGGCCTGCCACTTCCCAGCTGTGTGACAATTGGCAAGTTATTTAGCCTCTCTGTGCCTCAACTTTACTATCTGTAAAATGGGTTAATAATAGTGCCTACCACACACGGTTGTAAAAAGGTTCAAAATTGCAAAAAAGCACTTAGTACAAAGAACGGTTCCAGTCCCTGCTCTGCCTCACTGGCTGTGTGCCTCAGGCAAGTCTGTGCAGTACCTTGTGGCTGCCAGGGTGACACTCCTCTCCTTCCCGCCCCAGCGGGGTGCACATTCGAAGGCCACGGAGCCACAGGCTGATGGCACAGCAGGTGCCTGCCCCACACTGGACATCCCACTCACAGGCCTGCAGGGGGAGACAAAGGGGCCATTCGTGCCCATTAGTGCCATCCAAGAGAAACCAGAACTGAGAAGTACATCCCCAAATCCTTGGGGGTGGGAGGCTGAAAGCAGCAACCTCCACCTCCCGTGCCATAGGACACCTGGGGCCGTGCATCATTGGCCCTGGTCCCTCATGGCCGGAGGCTCAGGGATCATCAAAGCATCAGAGGACCCCCCCCTCCCCCCCCGCCCCGCCCCCCACACACCCACGCTCCCTTGAGGTCACTCGGTTGGGAGACAGTCCTCTTCCAGCAAATCTAGAGCTTAGGAGACGTAGCTTTTCTGGGGCCAGTAGATGCTCAGTGGATGTCGGTGGAATTGAATTAATTCAAATTCCTAGAAGGGGGAGGGGCCCCGACGGTCCAAGCCCCAGGTGGGCAGTGCTGAGTTTCCTTGGACCAGGATTCTCCCCCGTGATCCATCAGTACCCGGGGTTGGTGCCGCCCCTCCCCACACACCCTCACCAGAAGCCAAGCTCATCTGAGGTGCCAGCACCAGTGACCAAGTGTGTCCACGCCCCTCCAGCTTCTCTGCAGACCTACCTGATCCCCAGATAGGAGTAGACCCCTCTGAGCTGGGCCCCCAGAACGGGGGCTGAGTGGCCCTGCCTGGTCTCTGGAAGGTGCCATTTGTAAAGAAAACCACACAAGCCCACTTTAAACAGAAGCCTGAATTGGGGAAAGCAGAACTCTGAGCTGCTCCAGACTCAACCGGGGCCCTGTTGGAGAGGCATTCAACCGTTCCCTTCTAGAGAAACTTGGCAGCTCTTCGGGGCTGAAGTTCAGAGCTGGGTTTTAGTTCTCTCTTCTTCTCCAATAGAAGGTCGTGGAGCATTCTCTGTCATCTGTGTGGGTGTGGAGAAACCCAGAAGCTCCCAAGCTGCTCAGTCCCCAGAGGAAAGTGGCGAGTGCAGGGCTGCTTGTCACCCAGAGGAACTGCAGGTGACAGTCACCAGGTCATGCTGCTCCCCAGCCCACTGAGGGCAGGTCTCACACACCAACGTGCCCCTGAAAGCCCAGGGTTAGGGCCAAATAGACCCTACCTGACTCTCCTCCTGCAAAGGTGGGTCCCACTGTCCTACTCTGGGAAGAGGGACCATCTAGGCCTGAATTTGGGATGGTGACAGTCCAGGGAGCTGGGGAGTGTGGAGATGGTAGAACTCGGCTCCTTCCTGAGAGGCAGACAGGGGCAGCAGCAAATGGAAAGTGGAGGTCCCAACTTGCCCTCCCTCAGCGCCAGGTTCTAACCACTCATCAGCGTGTCACGTCTGTCACGCATCCCCTCTTACCTTAGCTTTCTCTCACTGTGCTTTTCAAAGGGTCAACTTGAAGGGTTTACTAGGAAGTCATTTTCCCACCTCTTTCAGATCTGCCCCCTGCTGCCACGCAGTCAGATAGATGTGTGAGCTCACACAGTAAGGTGACCCGGGTGTGACCGTGACCTCGCTCGGTCAACCCGCTGCCCCCACCCCTCTTAGTGAGGTGACTGTGGCTTCTCTCCTCTGACTTACCCTCCCTGACCTTCAAGCTACACAATAGGAGGACAGCCTTTAGGGGTTACATTCATTAGGTATAATTCTGCCGGAGCAATTTTGTTTATGCTCTGGCATTATTTATGCTCAAAGGCATTCACTTGCCTTTAATATTTGTTCTTTGAAACTCTGTCTTTGTCCTTTAAAAAGGAGAAGAAAGGAGTTTTCTTTTCTGTGAACATTAAAACTGATCCAATTCCAGGAAATTGTTTGGCATTTTTCTACATTTTCATTCTCTAGGGGAAAAGTTGGAGGAGGTTGACATAAAAGTGAATTTCCCTCTTTTGTTTTTCTTTCTTTTTTTTTTTTTTTTCTAGTGGCTTTTACCTGGAAAGCTCTTTTACTTTCTGTTGTAGTTAGAGTGGTCTCACCACCGTAACACAACATGTGCCCCGTTTGAGGATGTCTCCAGGTAAAGCCAACTTCTGAGAGAGAACCACAACCGAAGTGTTTTGAATACTCAAGTGTGTCAGAACCTCTATTGTGAGACAAGACCTGTCCTTGTTGTCTGATGCTTGCTTTGGGGTACACTCAGCCAAATGGTGTCGCCCATATTCCTATCAGAAGTGGGCACAGAGTGAAAACACATAAACAGTAAGGGAAAGAAAGAGTTTCAAGACAGACTTGCTTAAGAGTAGAGAAAGCAGAGGTTAATCGTACACAATAGACGTTAATAAGGTCTTTAATTAAATCAACATGCTGTGTATATTAAACTTGACACATGGACCAGGCTGTATATGAAAACCCAAATTTACACAAAAGATAAATTAGAAAATGCTAACCCATTTTATAAAGGAATTCTTTGTTATGCAATAGAAATCGTCATTTCACCAGAGATCTAAGCTTCAAATTTTTCAATGCCCTCCTCATGCATTAAAAACAGGATTTGATTTACACACAGCTTCTCGAAAGCAGACCCCGTTTAGGAGAGTGAGGTCTAACTAATGTGAAAATCATGTGAAAGGCTTCTGAACTGCTGTCTGATGGCAAACTCTCCCTTCCCGTTGGTTTGCCCCCGTGTGGTTCCTGGCTCGCTCCCGAAACCCAGGGCACAGGGAACTGCTAAGCGACTTACCCCCGTGATCACGGCACCGTCGGACACCGTCACCAGGAGGAGCATGACTGAGACTTGCGTGGCACCTCTCATGGTCACTTGGAGTGAAGGCAAAACACTGTCCACTCCGCTGCCTCTCGCTTCCTCCTGCTGGCTCAGCCTTGTGCCTCCAGCTAGGAAGGCCTGGCTCTCCGGCCCCCTCCCTCCGCCCAGATTTATATGGTCCGATCCAGGCTGCCTGTGGATGCCTGTCTCCTCTCTTCCCTTCCCCATCACCAGCGTTCTTCAGCTGATCTCAGGCACGAAGATGAGACATGAATCCCTAATGACATGAAATCACCATCAAAACCAATAAAAATGAACATATCGGGGGCTTTCACAGTCAGTTGCTCTCACTCTCCCAAGAATGCACTGATCCAGGCAGTTACATACATCACAACTTGTTGTGCTCTCTGCCTCTGGGGCCTCCTCTGTCTGCTTTGGGCAGGGGAAGGACTTGGTAATGAATTAAGGGATTTACAACCTCTCCCTTGATCCTGCCCCGCACCAAGCCACACAATGTACAGGTTCATTGTTCCCTCACACTCGAGCCAACAAGAATTATCTGGGCGGGGAAGCCGGACAACAGAGCGTGACAGGTGTCATTTTAGAGAGAGTGAGGGTCTCCCTGAGAAGACACTTGCAAAGTCCTGATCAAATGAAGGGGTGAGCTGAGCAGAGCCTGGGGGAAGAACATGTGCAAAGGCCCAGTGGCAGGAGCTGTTCCAGGAACAGCAGGGAGTATGGTGAGCAGGAGAGGGCAGGGATAGGGGAAGTGGTGGGAACAGGAGCTAGGGGCCATGCCCTCTGACTGCAAATGTGATGGGAGGCCTTGGAGGGCTTCGGGCAGGGGAGGGGCAGGATGTGATTTACACTTTGAAAGGGTCTCTGCGGCTGCACATGGAAAATTAAGTGAGATGCCGCTTGTGAAGCGCTTAACACACTGCCTGTCAAAAATAGTGTTTGCTAACGATTGGCAGTTTTTATTTAAAAAAAAAAAAAAGATGGGTACACTGTCTGTCTTAAGATAAAATTCTCCTGTGAAGTGAGAGTCAAAATAATGAGTCTGTCCAGCCCACCTGAACCCTATGGCAGACCCAGGCCCACAGCAGCAGAACCAAAGGCCACCTCTGCCTGTCAGGAACTTAAGTGACCGAGGGAGAAGGCAGTGCCGTGGGGGTCATCGGAGGAACTCACAGAAGCAGTCCCGTGGGAGCCCTGCAGACTGCCCACCTCACTCAGGTCGCCTTCCGGGAGGCAATGTTAGCTGATGGCTGATTCTTAGGCTGGCACCCCTTTCCTCCCCCACCTCCCGTTCTCACCCCTCCCTTGTCAGCATCTCCTCACAGCTGCACAAAACGAATTATCCCACACAATGGCGTGAAGAATGGGAGCAAGAAACACTGTTGCAAACAGAACCAATAACACTGATTGAAAACATTTTCTTTCTTTTAAACGGTGGTGCTTGAGAACACACCAGTTGAATTAAAGGAAGGCGAGGGATAGATGGCCACTTGGTGGAAATCCCAGTAGAGACTTTGGGGAATTTTAGGGCTTCTTTACCCAATAACTCAATTAAGCGTATGTCCACCGAGCGCCTTCCACATGTCAGGACGCAGAGCTCATGGCCAGTGGGTCTTATTTCTCTCAAGTGAGAGCCTTCCTTTCCTGTGTACAGGTGGTTTCAACGGTATTCTTGACACGTTTGGGCCACATGAGGGTTACTTTTGGCTGACAAATGTCAGAAAAGTGTCAGTGCAGAAAAGGAGAGTGGACAGGAAAGGAAGACCTTAGACTAAGCAGGCAGGAACCGAGGAGACAAAGGAAGGAGGCCAGAGGCAAAGTGAGTGGTGAAAAGTGGGGGGAAAATGATGGCAAATGCTGACAACGAACTTGCTTCCCTGGAGGGAGAAGAAAGCTGGTGAGGAGGTATGCTGGGCAAAGGGCCCCTACTTGTCTGCTTTAGTTTATGCCAGTGTCACCATTTTCCAGGATTGTGCGTGTGTGTGTGTGTGTCTGTGTGTTGAGCAAGAACCACTCTCACAGGCACAGGCAAACCCTGGGATTGGTCCAGGCCCAGGTCAGCCCTGCCCTGGCATGGTCCCCTGAGATTATTCACTCTCATCTGTAGAATAAGTTAGACTCTGAGGGGGTCTGAGCCCCCTTCCAGGTCCACCACGAGGTCATTGTCCTGGAACTAGAAAGTGGGTGCCTGTCCGAAGTCCTCAATGTCCTACCTGAATGTGACAACGTGTGACCACTTTCTCAGTGGTTCCCTGCTAATGATGAAACAAGAGTTGGCTCTGACTCCCTTAAGAAAGATGTGAAGAAAGAAATGAATGATCAAACAACGGAAACCCAAGCATTCAGACCAGGGGTTCCTAACCTGAGGTCACCGCCCCCCAAGGAGTCATGAACAGAATTCAGAAGATCCATGAACCGGGGGAGAGAAAAGAATTGTGTCTTCATTCTCATTGACTTTTAACTGGATTGTGACATCGCCTTCTCCTCTAACTATAGGCCACAAACACAGAAGCATTAATAGTACCTGTGTCCTTGTCACCAAGACAAATTGCAGATGTTTCCGTACGATATTACTGTTGCTGCAAAGCGCTCAAAGCATTGCAATGAAATCACAGCCGTGATTAGGGCCACTGCTAAGCTGGGTAACTTGGTGTGTGAACCAAGAAGCACGTATGTTACCATGTCATGAATTTGTTTTTAATATAAATTTCCATGACTGTATTTCAGCCTAACTGATTGCCTTTGTAATCTTCCATATTTGTTTTATGCATTTAAAAACATTATGCTGGGCAGGAGTCGTGGGCTTCAGAGGGATGCCTGGTACAAACAGAGCTACAAACGCCTAAAGCAGAGTGAGGAAACTTAGAGAAAAGACTCCGTTTAGCGAGAGGTAGGGTCGTAAGGTCGGGCTAGCCAAAAGAGAGACCCTTAAACTGGACACATTTGAGGGGGGAAAACATTGTCAAAAAAAGAAGATGGAGAAAGAGGAAGAGGCAGAGGAGGGAGAAGGGGAAGTAGAAGCAGCAGCAGCCAACAAGAACAGGTGAGCGAGGGCAGCGTCCGGGGTCAGAAGGGCCAACAGGACTAAGAGAGGAAGGGCTGCATCCACACTGAGGGTCCCTGCAAGAGCTGCCTCCTCGTCCCGGTCCAGGTAGACTTCATCCAAGGTCCCCCCGTCTCCCTAACCCACATGCAACATGCACCCCATCTGCCACATCTTCAGAACCCTTTGGATCTAAAACAAACAAAACAAGGCCCACATTCCCATCAGTCCTCAAAACTTGAGCCCCTAACTCACGTTACTTGGATCCCAACTGTCTAACTGGGTCTTTCCAATGATTGCAGGACCTCTTTACTTGGCAAGTCGGAGATGTAATTAGAGAGAAGACACCTTGCAATAGTATCAGAGACTATCAAGTACCTAAGAATAAACACCCCGACAGCCTGGACCTGGTACCCCGTGGTTATCCCGACGCGTCCCTGTCGCAAGCTCTGTGCTCACAGCAGCTCCTGTCACTCAGCTTGGAAAGTGGCCCTGCTTCTCTCCTTTGTCTTGCTCGTTGTTCCTCTCCCGCCTGTGCAGTAAGTGTCTAGAAAGATAGACCTCATTCCTCTTCTCCTGTTCCCTCCTCGCCACGCCAGCCTGTTCCTGTGCCCACCACACCAGGGAACCCCCCTTCTGGAAGATGCCCTTGTCCTTCTGAATGCCGACTACAAAGCATCCTTTTCAGCCCTCACCTCACTTGCTCTTCAGCAGCTTTTGGCACAGGCGACGACGCTTTCTTTACATTCTTCTCTCTTACTTTTCATGCCATCGTCTTCTCTAGGTGCTCCCCTTTCTCCGTCTCCTCTAAGGGTGCCTCTGCTAGTTTCCATCCCTAAAAGGAGGCTGTTCCCCAGGGTTACACACTCAATAGTCTCCAATCCCTCCACACACACCCGAATGAACTTTGCGGCCACCTAAATGTGTGTGATCCCAGATCTGCCTGCACCCCACGCACCCCAGGCTCCTGGCCTGTATAGCCAACAGCCCTTTAGATGTCACACACTGACACGCCACTGGCATCTCACAGTCCCATGCCCTCCTCTTCTAGCATCCCTTTTGCACCCTCACCCCTAAATCCACTTACATTGTTCAGGGTTCTTAGTTTTGAATAACAGAACCCGGTCTGGCCAGCCTAAGCCAAAAGGGAATTGAATAACGACTGTTAAGTAGCTCATTGAATCCTTTGGGATCTTGAGAAATAGGACGGAGCCGAGGTCCAAGAACAAAGCCCAGAGCCCCAGCACAGAATTCTACGGCAGGCTCACGGGAGCTGTCTGATCGCAGACCCAGCATATTACACCCATCTGCCAGGGCACTGAGAAGTAACTGACTCACACTGTATGCGGGGAAGACGTCCAAAGCTCTCGGGCAGCTACAAAGCACAGTTGCCCACTGCCCGCTTCTTCCTGCTATGTTTCCTGCTCCATTAGTGACATCACAACACACTCGGTAGCCCAACCTGGTATTTTCCTCAATTCCTGAGTCGCCCTGCTTTCGTTAGTCATTTAATCCTGTCACTCGGACTTCCCCTAGAACACAGATTTGTCCTTCCTTTCTGTCTGCACTACCACTGTGCCACCTGCCCCACCAGCCCTCAGGTCCCAGCCAAAAGTCCGGCACGCTAATCTCCTGACCACCTCCCTCCCCAGACAGCCCATGACTTGTCCTCTTGCCACCACTGTCACCCGTCAGCTTCTAGACCCTCAAGCTCTAGACGGTAGAATCTGGGGACCCGTAATATCTCCACTGCAGGCCAGGGAGTGTGTGGGCTGTTTTAGGCAGGTCGTGAGGGAAAGGTGAAGTAGCTGTGATACTTAGCCTGAAAAAGCAGACATGATAACAGTCTTCAGTTGTCATGACCCCCTGTTGGACGGTCTACCTGCATTGTCTGATTTAATGCTTATAGCAGCCCTGAGGAAATATCATTACCCCCTTTTACAGCTGAGAAAATGGAAGCTCCGTAATTACCGAAGGTCAAACAGATGGTAAGTGACAGAAGCTAGAACTTGACCTCAAATCCAACGTTAAATGCCTGTGCCTAACCAGCAGGCCACACTGCCTCGTACATGCGGGAAAGAAAGGCTGTCAGAAGGAAGGTGGATGCAGCAAGTTTGCTCTGTGTTGCTTCAGAACACAAAAGTCGTGTTAAAGAATGGAAGTTACAGGGAAAAAGATTTTAGCCCAGTGCGAGGAAGACTGTCCCAGCAGAGAAGGGAATGGGCTGCCATGGAGGCAGTGAGCGTCTCCTCGCTAGATGTGTTCAAAGAGGCCTTATGGCTTACCCAACCGACAGGGAAGCCATAGCGGTGGGTCTTGCTTTTAAGATCCTAAGACACTGGATATACAAATGGACAATGGCCAGACCATGTGTGAAAACAGTCCTCTGGCCCATAACCAGCCCAGGAAACCAGCCCCTTATCTACAGTAACCGGCCCAGGAAGCCTGCTAGAAGTCAGACCACCGTCTCCAGCAGCCGTCCAGAACACCAAACAATAACCCCTGTAAGCAATCAGCCCCAAATGGCCAGGACTTGGTGACTAACTGACAACTTCCCTCATTCTGCCCTGCTTCCAACTTGGGACCAACCAGAGGAAGCCAAATGTGCACCCCTAAGCAATCCCACAGGATGCCCCCTTCCAGTTAGCCTCCCACAACTCCCCCAGGCCCACAGCCTCCAGTCAGGGCGCCCTGAGGCCTCCCTGTTTCCCTCTGTAGAGCTTTCCCTTTCCTCTGCTGGTCTCTGGGTCTCAGCTAACACACGAGTGACGGTGGCTGACTCCCTTGCTACAGCAAACTCAGAATAAATAACCTTTGCTTTTCTTATGTGGTCTTTATTTTGATAATCCTTTCAAATGTTAAGAGTCAAGTGAATGAGTGAGTGTGTGTGTGTGTGTGTGAGAGAGAGAGAGAGAGAGAGAGACAGAGAGACAGACAGAGAGAGACAGAGACAGAGAGAGAGAATGTGCTGCAATTATAAGCCTGTGTCAGATCTTGTATATCCACGTACATATCTATAAACCTCCTATATTTTTCTTGCTTATGGAGCCCTGGGCTCGTAGGCCCAGCTCATTGACTTACTGAACCTCGGTTAAGTCCCTTGCAGCAGGCGACACTGGGGCCATCACCTGGGCTATAGGCCCATCTCTGATTTCAGGGGTAGCTGAGGTAGAAAGTTCCACGTGAGCTCAGATTTACCTGTGCTGACAGGGTCTGCCTGCAGAAGGCCACTTTTCTTCCAACTTGAGAACCCAAGGCCTTCTCTGCACTGCAGGAACTCAGCCTGCAAGTACTGGGAGCTAATCCCCACCCCCATCCCCCGGACCCCTCAACCAGGGGGAAGGGAGCCAGGAGATAAATGCTCCAACCTGGAAGGCCCTGGAAGAATCCAGCCACAAAGAGAGAAGACGTTCTTTATTTGCATTCCCTCCTTCCCTATCTCCCTCTCCCCACTCCTCCTTCCTGGGTCATGGATTCACCTCCCAAATAAACTACCGTCAACCAAGCCTTGGCCTCAGGCTCTGTTTCCTGGGGAACCCAAGTCAAGATGTCACTCAGCATCTTAGGACTTCATCCTCCTCCTCTACAAATAAGGGGGTTTCTGATACTGTGCCTCGGGGCCTGTCCTGGGAGGAAACGGCCCCTCCCAGGGCTAGTGAGGCCCAGCAAAGAGCTCCCCACCTTGTCTCACAGAGCAGCTACTCCTTCAGCTGTCATATGTTGGCATTTCACTTGAGTTCACTTTTTCATAGAACTTTGACTTGATGGAAGACCCCTGGGCAACAGGTCATGAATGTTCCCTCCAAGCCATGGAGGCAGTTCCAGAAAGGAAAGCCAGCCCCCCAGGCTCTCCTGCTGAGGTGGAGCCCCTCATTGGAGGCAGTATGACTGGGGTCTCCTCTCCAAGGACACCCTTACAGCCCTCTGTCTCTCTGGTCACGAGGCAGCATCCAAAAGAAGCATGGGATTAGTATGTGCCCTTGGCTGGATATTTCCAACAAATTTCTGGACACTCCTGTCTGAGATGGATTTCTCCTTCCCCTAAGAGGATCCCCCCAGGCAACAGAAATCTCTCTGGCTCATTCACTTGTTGGTCCCCCTGTAAATGTCAAAGCCATCCCCTCTCTGGTAGCCCAGCAATGTCTTGGAAGTGGCAGAGGCCATAAACAGTGCTGGTGCTGCTTTGCTAATGTCAGGGCAGGGAGCTCTCAGAGACAATCCGACATTCAGCCTCCTTGCCCTCTAATTACTCCCAGCTAAGTGGGAAGGTGCCCCAGAATTGGAGGGCAAGAAGTCCCACTCAAACAGGATACTGCATGGAGGGTGTTTCCACAAAGTTGGGGACATGGCGTAGGCTAAACACAGGGCTGATGGCAGGAACCTGGGGCTGATAACAGCAGAGTGGAAGAGCTTCCACCATCCAGGCCAGAAGGCAAGAGAGAGTACAGCCACCGGGACCAGAAGAAGAGAGTCTTGTAGAGAAGATCTCTTGAGAGGATCTGTGATCCTTTGGGCAAAGGACAGCCAATCCAGGTGACCTCACCCGGAGTACGCCAGGGGAATAAATGCCTCGTTTCACTTTCCTCCTGTCTGCCAGTCTTCTGAAAGCTCCCCACCAGCCAAGCCCAACTAGGGCCCAGCCAGCTGAGGGCCCATTGATGCCACCCCAGGGGTCAGCCTCCAGGACACAGAGCAGGGACAAGAAGGTGGGGAGTGGACTTGAGGAACAAATGGAAGCTCGGAGCGAAGAGCAGGCTTGGAGATGTAGACACAGTGCCAGAGATTGCGCCTCTGCTGCTCCTCGCTGTGTGGCCGTGGTCAATTTACTTCACCTCTCGGAGCCTCAGAGAGAGGTAGGGCTGAGTACTTAAGAGTCATTGGTGGAAAGGTAGACACCTCGGTGTGTCTGTAGCAGAGACAGCAGGACTCGGGGACCTGGAGAAGGTTGAGGAAGGAGTCTGGGAAAGAGCCACCAGAGAGGCTGGCTCCCCTGGGCTCCTCTGGAACTTTTTTTCAACTCCTCTCACAGGATCTGGTTGTCATTGTGTCCATGTGCCTCCATCACAGTGTGAGCGCCTTTGTCCCCTAGCCATCGAGGCTAACTCTGCTCAGTGCTTGTTGGGTGGGTGACTGAATCAACAACGCTGAGGAACCTGCCCCTGAGAACTGGGGGATTGGGGAGCGGCTCCCACCAAGGGAGGAAGACAGCCCAGGGGTGGAGGCAGGACCTCAGGCTGAGGGATGGCCGCAAGACCTTGTGTCCACTTGGGACACTTACTAGGAATTACCATGTGACGGGCACTGTGCTCAAGCCTAGATGCTCAGACTCTGAGCTGGAGAGACGGCCTCCTGGAGAAGCGTGACAGTTCTCCTATAGCAGAGCTGATCACGGCCTCTCTGAGCATAGAACATTGTTAATGGGGGTGTGGGGTGGGTGAGGTCGGTTGGGAGATGCAGAAGTTAAAAAGCCTCCTAGGAATGAGCAGACCTTGACTGGGGAGAGAAGGGAAGTGGGGTGGGTATGTGGCGATGAACCCAGTTCAGCGTTTAGAGCAAAAATGTAATGCCAGAAGGAGTAAGAGACCAGACTGGGTCAATAAGCATATTAGGGCCTGCACTTGGACCTTTAACCAAATTCAAGGTGACGTGGATCCCCGAGGGGTTTTGAGCAGACGAGCATAGTCAAGTGTGCTTTGGCGTAGACTATTGCCAGGGATGTTTAGTACACAGCATCTGGATGGTCGCTATAATAATATTACGGTGACAAGGTTTTATCTTTAAGTGCAGCTTTCGCACTTGCAAACAGGAGCAAGGTCCAGCCCACCAAGCTGTGGAGCACAGCTCAGGCCCCTGGTGAGGGCAGATCACTCCGTGAGCTAAACCTCAGAAAGCTCGCCCACCCCTATTTATCTCTCGGAAACACAGCCAGTCCACCTTCTCGTACTAGCAGCCTGTCCACCTGGAAAAGCTAATAGAAGCACAAGACCTGACCCAGTCTTCCTTTATCCTCTGTGCTCTGCTGTTACAAACCCAAAAGAATTACCAGGGGATTGTGGTCTGAGTTGTCACAAGGAAGAAAATGGTTGTTTGCCAGGAAAAGAACAGCAGAGCCACTGAGCTCCACAATCCTTTACACAGGATGAGCCATGAAAACACTTGGGGAAAAACAAACTCAGGATGGTCTGAACATGGCGCTGACTAGAGAGTCAGAGCAGACAGATGTGGGGGCCACCCATCCACGCGGCTGGTCAGGACGTGGAGCCAAGGGCTCACCAACAGGAAGGGGTATTTTTTCCACCCAGTGTTGACTGAACAAGGCAATAAACAGAAGCTGCTGTGGGAATACTGACAGCTGAAGCTTCATATTGTGTGGTAAATGTGCAGTGACCAATTTCCCACGAAAATATGTCAGCCACATCCTCCTAGAAAGACCCTGGGAGCCCCGGCTCACTTCATGAGCTACATTGCTCTTGTCTCCTCATTAAAGAATAATCCTTCCATTTCTGAAGCTGCAGAGAGTATGTGGGTGATTGTTTTAATAGGATTCTTTAATCCGTGCACTTTTTTAAAAAAAAACGAAAGAGGCAGTTTATTAACCCAGCATCATTTGTTCTGCTTCTTGTTGGCAGCGGCCACCTGTCCGGAAATTCTGTCCAGATCTCTCTCTGTCCCTGAGGTGTCAGTTTGCAGCCCCCATCCTGGTCCTTTTCCATCATTTGCAGTCCCTCCAGGGTGTGGAGATCTTGGTCTTGGAGCTGACCCCAGAGCTCCCCGGGAGGTGCAGGAGCCAGGCTATACGCTCGTGTGTAGCACCAGTTCTCATGGTAGGGAGCAAGCTCTTCGTGCTTGGCCAGCTTGACAGTGTCCACCCATTCAGGGACTTTCGGCTTCCCGGACTTTCTGAGGAAGGCTGCCAGAGCTCTGACGAACTCCTGGTGGTTCACGTCTTTTACAGTAACTCCAGGCATCCAGTGGCCTCCGCACTGCCAGCCACGAGAAAAGGG